>NC_025993.2:34076892-34426892 GCF_000442705.2 Elaeis guineensis
ATCATGATTTGGAGTACCATGATATAATTTAATGAACAATAAGGAAAAGCGCAAACTCAATGGTAAATATTTTAGGACTAATATGAAGGTACAACTGCAAGTACAAGTACAACAATGAGCATTGAGAAGTTATTTAGGTGAGACAAGTGAAATTATGATCACAGTGAACCAAAGATTGCCTTAGCTTGTACCCTTACACTCCATAAGACATGATGTTCATTGGTCTTGAAAAAGGTCATGGCATTGGCTTTGGTGGTTTTATGTCTGAACTGCTATGCCATGGCCTTTTGGGGCTCAACCTGATGGGTGGCTTTGAACCTGATATAACTGTTAGTAAGGTACATTGTGTCGATACCGGAGCCTGTACCGATCGGCTGATGGCACGATTTGGTATGCCCCTATGCCAGGCCCAAATTGACACAGCAAAGAGGGGGAGAGGGAGAAGAGAAGAGAGAGAGAGAGGAGGAGGGGAGGGGAGGGAAGGAGAAGGGGAGAGAGAGAGAGAGAGAGACTGCCTCTAGAGGCTGCCATGGTCACTAATGCCATTGCCGAGGCAGTTGATGTCTGGATGATTTGAAATAGAGGCTTCGGCACTTTTTTTTTTAATTTTGAGTTTATTGGGTGAAGTTGGTAACTCTTTTGCTGACTTTCTCATTGCCGATTTTGTTGAAAAATTGCAAAAAAAGAGAAATAATGGAGAAGTTGGCCAAGGAATTGTCGACTTCGTCCAATAAATCCACAATAAAAAATGAAAGAGAATAGGGGCCAATGCCTCTGTTTCAATAGATCTGGACATCCACCGCCTCGGCAGTGGAAATAGTGGCCTTGGTGGCTCACTGACTGATTATATTCTTTACAAACCATGCCAAGGATAGTCTAGGTCATGCATTTAGATGTTTTTTTGGTGATTCTTACCTACACCTTCCTCATAGTGATTAATGTGTCAGGTCGTTGTAGTGCTTTGTGTCACGCCCCAAATCCGGGACATAACACGGCCATGCTATCGAGGGATGGACCCACGATAACACGAAGCCAAAATTCATCTTTTTAAATATAATAATAGGTGTATCACAAATAAATGTAATAATAAAGTTCAATTCAAATATTTAATTAAACCAAAACTGGTTCAGAGCATCTAAATCCAAAGATGAAATAATCCAAGCCTTAAAATTCATAATGACTACAATCCATAAACATAAACTGAATTCCTAGTGAAAAATTTTCAAGCTTGCTTTGCTGATCTCCAAGCCTGGATTCTCTTTCCATCAGTCCTAGCCTTATTTCTTTATACATAAAAAAAAAATAAAAAGAATATGAGCTACACCAGCTCAATAAGTAGACTTCCGCTTTCTTATCGGATCAAGCATAAGTTTTCTATGATAATGCATCATTTAGCAAATAACAATTATTGTAAAAATAAATATTTCATAGAACATATAATAAAATAAGTTATAAGCTTATCATGCATGCATAAATCATATATATTTTACAATTATGAATCGTAAATCATTTTCATCATGTATTCATGTCATGTTTCAAAATATTGCTCACAGATATTCATGCTAAGGTCACTATTATACCCGTGACAGGATCATGTTTCTTAATCAACAGAGGTCTTAATTCATGTGCCAACTTTATACCCGTTGGTAGGGCCATATTTCGTGTGGATGCTAGCTCCGGATGTCGACCTTCCTGAAGGGATTCATTCATAGCCATCTGAGAGTCTTTGAAATCATTATATCTTTTTCTTAAAGCATACATATACATAGATGAAAAAATAATAAAATTCATGCTTCATAATCATGCTATTTTCATAAGACATATTCATGAAATCAATACTCATAATAAAATATACTTTTTTATATCACATATGTTAATTTTTATTTTATAAAAAAATATGATTTCATCAATAACAATTCTTTGTATAAAAATATGATCATTTAAAAATAAATAAGGAGTATAAGATCTACTTACCTCGATCATCCTGGACCTTTTAATCTTCCTTAAAAGAATCGGACAGTCTTATTTAAAATATTAAATTATTAATAAATTTTATTTTATATATTTAATAAAATTAAATAATATAAGGAGATGACCGATTTGATGATCAGTCCAATAAATCTCTCCCTTCGGTTCTAAACCGATTTAAGATCATAGGTCCCTAGGAGTGGAGAAGATGGCCTAATAGGAGATTCATAGGGCTTCTTAGAGAGAGAAAATTTTTAAAGAGAGAAAGTAGAGAGAGAAAAGTTCAATTCTAGAGAGAGAAAGATTTTAGAGAGGGATGAGAGAAACTTCCTTTCATGTGTATTATTTTTATTTATTATTATTATTATTATTATTATTATTATTATTATTATATAAATATATATTTTTCTTTTCTTTTTCTTTTTCTTTTTCCTTTTTCTTTTCTTTTTCCTTTTCTTTTCTTTTTCTTTTTCTTTTTCTTTTCTTTTCTTTTTCTTTTTTCTTTTTCTTTTCTTTTTCCCGTGGCCTTCTTTGGCCGAAACAGGGGACCTAGAGGTCCCCGTACCTTAGATTGGCCATTCACGATCGTACCTTGCCCGACGGTGGCCGACGGCAAAGGACGATCTTCTCCCGAGTTCGGAGAGGCCAGAGCTGGCGGTCGGCATGACCGTCGGTGTCTTAAAAACCAGGAAAAAGGAGAGGCCGAACATGGCTTCCCTTTTCCGACGAAATTCGGTGACTCCTGTCGCCGGCAGTCATGCCCACAGACACGGGAAAGAAGGGAGAGAAGGGAGGAAGAGGAGAAGGGACTTACCATAGCCTCCGATGACCCCCACCGGCATGAAATCGCGGTGAGCACGAGTCGAGGGGCCGCGACTTCAATCGAAAAAATTGGAGAAGAACTCCAACGATCGTCGGTGACTGATGTGTCTACTCTTAGAGGAGAGGAGGGGGGTTCTTATAGAGCTCATCCTAGGATCTTTTAATGGGCCTAGGACTCCAATTCCTGATCAAAACTAGGGAAGGAGAAGACTCCGATCGGGAGTCTTCCTCCCTATTTTTTTTTTTATGGGCCTAGTGGGCTTTTGGCCCATCGGGCCGTCGAACAGGGCTTCCCTTTTCCGACGAAATCTGGTGACTCCTGTCGCCAGTAGTCATGCCCACCGGCACGAGAAAGAAGGGAGAGAAGGGAGGAAGAGGAGGAGGGACTTACCACAGCCTCCGATGACCCCCACCGGCGTGAAATCGCGGCGAGCACGAGTCGAGGGGCCGCGGCTTCAATCGAAAAAATCGGAGAAGAACTCCGACGATCGTCGGTGACTGATGTCTACTCTTAGAGGAGAGGAGGGGGATTTTTATAGAGCTCGTCCTAAGGTCTTTTAATGGCCCTAGGACTCCAATTCCTGATCAGAACCGGAGAAGGGGAAGACTCCGATCGGGAGTCTTCCTCCCTTTTTTTTTTTTTATGGGCTTAGTGGGCTTTTGGCCCATCAGACCGGGTTATCACATTTTACCCCCCTTAAAAAAAATTTTATCCTCGAAATTTAACATACCTTCATTTTCAAATAAGTGTGAATATCTCATCTTCATATCATCTTCAAGCTCCCATATGGCCTCTCTCTCTTCATGATTACTCCTATGAATCTTTACATACGGAATGATATGCCGTCTTAGAACTTGCTCTTTTCAATCAATAATTCGGAGAAAAAATTCTTCATAGGTTAGATCTTCATGAACTTGCAATGGCTCATACTTTATCACACTATTTGGATCAGGTACAAACTTTCTCAGTAGTGAAACATGAAAGACATTGTGCAGTTTGGATAAATTTGATGGTAAGGCTAGTTCGTAAGCAACATCTCCTACTCGATTTAAAATTTTAAAAGGTCCAATATATTGCAGACTCAACTTGCCATGTCTCCCAAACCTCATGACACCCTTAGTAGGTGATACTTTTAGAAAAATATGATCACCGACCTAAAATTCTAATTCTCTTATTTTCTATCTGTCCAACTCTTCTGTCTATCCTGTGCTGCCTTGAGTCTTCTTTTGATTAGATAAATTTTATCTCTAGCATCTTGAGCTAACTCGGGACCTATTAATTTCTTTTCACCTACTTCATCCCAATACAGAGGGGATCTACACTTTCTTCCATATAGGGCTTCATAGGGTGCCATCCGGATACTAGAATGAAAACTGTTGTTATATGCAAATTCAATCAATATCACATGATTATCCCAATATCCTCCGAAATCAAAAGCACAAGCTCTTAACATATCCTCAAGAGTTTGAATTATCCTTTTAGATTGGCCATCGGTCTGGAGATGGAATGCAGTACTAAGCCTCAATTCTGTCCCCAAAGCATCTTGAAAACTTTTTCAAAATTTAGATACAAATCATGGATCTCGATCAGACACAATACTTATTGGAACACCATGCAGGCGTACAATTCCATCAATATACATCTGGGCTAACTTATCAAGTGGAGTGCCAACTTGAAAAGGTAGAAAGTGAGTTGATTTAGTAAGCCGATCAACAATCACCCACACTGCATCATTTTTTCTTGTTGTCTTTGGAAGTCCAGTAACAAAATCCATCGTGATATGCTCCCATGTCCATTCTGGTATCTCTAATGGTCTTAGCAAACCAGCAGGTCTTTGATGTTCGGCTTTCACTTGCTGGCATACCAAGCATTGAGATACAAACCGAGCTATCTCCTGCTTCATTCCATTCCACCAGAAGAGTTGTTTTAAATCTCTATACATCTTTGTACTACCGGGATGAAAGAAGAAACAGGATTTATGGGCTTCTTCTAAATTTTTTTTTTAGTTCAGGATCTCTTGGTATACATAATCTGTTCCCAAAATAAAGAGTTCCATCTGTATGTAGCCTAAACTCAGTTCGTAGCCCTTTCTCCATATCCTTCTTAAACTGACATAAATGAATATCACTTTGTTGGGCCACTTTTATCTGTTTGATCAATACTGATTGTACCATTAAATTTGCTAACACATTCTTAATATCAGTACAAGTCACTTCAATTTGTAAATCTTCAAGATCCCTCAGAATTTGTTGTTGAAAGGATAGCAGAGTCATCACATTCGCTGAAAACTTTCTACTAAGTGCATCTGCCACCACATTGGCTTTTTTAGGATGATATTTAATATTTAAATCATAATCTTTTAATAGTTCAAGCCACCTTCTTTGCCTCATGTTCAGCTCTTTTTGAGTAAATAAGTATTTCAAGCTTTTATGATCAGTAAAGATTTCACATGATTCTCCATATAAATAGTGTCGCCAAACCTTTAAAGCAAAAATAATAGCTGCTAACTCCAAATCATGTGTCGGATAATTCTGCTCATAGACTTTTAGTTGTCGAGAAGCATAAGCTATGACCTTATCGTTCTGTATCAACACACAACCTAATCCCTTCTTGGAAGCATCACTATAAATGATAAATCCTCCCTTATTAGATGGTAAAGTAAGAACTGGGGCAGATATCAATCGTTGCTTCAGGTCTTGAAAATTCTGCTCATATTCATTGCTCCATTCAAATTTTATTCATTTCTGAGTTAAGCCAGTTAGAGGAATTGCAATTTGAGAAAATCCCTCGACGAATCTTCTATAATAACCAGCCAAGCCTAAGAAGTTTCTAACTTCTGTCACATTAGTCGGATGAGGCCAATTCACCATAGCTTCTATTTTCTTTGGATCGATTGAGATTCCTTCCTTAGATATTACATGGCCGAGGAAGACAACACTATCCAATTAGAACTCACACTTGTTAAGCTTGGCGAAGAGCTTCTCTTTTCTCAAGGTCTGAAACACGATCCTCAAATGTCTCTCATGTTCCTCTATATTTTTAGAATAAACTAGGATATCATCAATAAAAACAACAACGAATTGATCCAGATACAGCTTGAAAATCCTGTTCATCATATCCATAAAAGTAGCCGGTGCATTGGTTGGTCCAAAAGACATTACTAAAAATTCATAATGGCCATACCTGGTTCTAAATGCAATCTTAGGTATATCTTCATCTCTAATTCTTAGTTGATGATAGCCTGATCGTAAGTCAATTTTGGAGAAAACTTGTGCACTCTAAAGTTGATCAAATAAGTCATCTATTTGAGGAAGAGGATATTTATTCTTTATGGTTACCTTGTTCAACTCCCGATAGTCAATGCATAAACGCATGCTCCCATCTTTCTTTTTCATAAATAACACAGAAGCTTCCCAAGGTGATGTACTTGGTCGGACAAACTTTTTATTCAAAAGTTCTTGCAGTTGATCCTTTAATTCTCGTAATTCTACGGGAGCCATCCGATAAGGAGGTTTTGAAATAGGTCCGGTTCTTGGGGTGATATCAATTTTAAATTCAACCTCACGCTCTGGGGGCAGTCCGGGTAGTTCATCTGGAAAAATATCAGAAAATTTCTTGACAATTGGGATATCATCCAACTTTATTTTTTTCCTCTCGACGTCTACTACATGGGCGAAAAATGCTTTGCATCCTTTTCTTAAAGCTTTTCTTGCATTCATGATTGAGATAATACCCAAAGATTGTTTGGGTTCCGTATTATGGACTTCGCCTTGAAAGAAGAATTGTGGTTCATCCGAAATTTGAAATACCACTCTTTTTCCAAAACAATCAATATGTGCATGGTACGAAGATAACCAGTTCATCCCAAGAATAACGTCAAAATCATACATATTTAGCTGAATCAAATATGCTGCTAATTCTTTTTCTTCTATTTGGATTATGCAATTCTTGAAAATAATGTTAGCAACAACAATATTTTTAAAAGGTGTGCTAACATATAATGGTTCATTTAGTTTTTCAGACACACAATTCAAAGAAGTAGCAAACTTGAGAGATATAAAAGAGTGAGAAGAGCCGGAATCGAATAACACACGAGCATGAATAGAATTAATTGGGATAATACCTGTCACCACTTGATCATTTGCATTGGCCTCCTGCTGGTTTAAAGTAAACACTCGTGCATTTTCTTTCTATTTTTTATCAACTGATTTGTTAGGTCTAGAGTCATCTCTTTTCTTATTTGGGTAATCACGAGCCATATATCCTTTCTCACCACATAAGAAGCATGCTCCTATCCTCTTGAGACAAGATCCATTGTGATTTTTTTCACAGTAGGAGCAGGATGAAGATTCTTTCTTTTTATCAGAGTTATTATTTTTGAAATTTTTCTACTGATCTTTTAGATTTCTTGCTGATCTCGGTCTCTTCTTATCTCCTCTTTCTAGATCTGCTCTTTTCAATTCAGACTCCACTTTCAAAGCTCGCTCCAGTATGTCCTTGTAGTTATTGAAAATATAAGAAGACAGACGAGATCGAATTCCATATCTTAGACCTTGTTCGAATCTGTTAGCTTTACTCCTTTCGAACTCTATAAGCTGGGGGCAGAAGCGGCCTAGCTCATTAAATTTGTTAGCATATTCTAACACCGTCATATCATCCTTTTGCTTTAAGGCTAGAAACTCATTTTCTTTTACCAATCTCATTGTCCCCGGGAAGTACTGATCATAAAATATCTCTTTGAATTCTTCCCAAGTGAGTTGATCATCATTATTTCCATAAGCAGCTTTTATTGCAGTCCACCAAAACTCGGTATTCCCTTTTAACATAGGAACGGCTAATCGGACCTTCACATTCTCAGGGTATTGCAGAGCATCAAACATCTTTTCCATCTCTCGAATCCATGTCTCTACAGCCATAGGATCAGATTCACCCTCAAATAGAGGTGGGTTGAGCCTTCTGAATCTCTCGTAGTATGACTCCATAATGTCGGTCGAGGAGCAGTCTGTGCCTGCTGCTGGATAAGCTGAGCCACCACTTGACATATACCAGCAATGTCCGCCTGAGTGGCCGGTGCGTCAGGAGCCCGCTCAACTGGTTGATCGGCAGCTCCTCGCGATGTCAATCTTGCTCTTCTTGTCCTAGCAGCCATATTTGCCAAGGTCTCGCCCTCCCTATCGCTCATCGCTTCCTATTCAAATGCCAACATTATTACATTATTTTATAACAGAGTGCAGTACAGTTAATAATTTAAGTCAGAGTCTAACTATGCGTAACCTAACTACCCATTGTTAGGTTTTAAGTTCTACCCTTGATTAAACCTATCGCTCTGATACCATAAAATGTCACGCCCCAAATCCGGGACATAACACGGCCATGCTACCGAGGGATGGACCCACAATAACACGAAGCCAAAATTCATCTTCTTAAATATAATAACAGGTGTATCACAAATAAATGTAATAATAAAGTTCAATTCAAATATTTAATTAAATCAAAACTGGTTCAGAGCATCTAAATCCAAAGATAAAATAATTCAAGCCTTAAAATTCATAATGACTACAATCCATAAACATAAACTGAATTCCTAGTGTAAAATTTCCAAGCTTGCTTTGCTGATCCCCAAGCCTGGATTCTCTTTCCATCAGTCCTAGTCTTATTTCTCTGTACATGAAAAAGAAAACAAAAAGAATATGAGCTACACCAGCTCAGTAAGTAGACTTTCACTTCCTTACCGGATCAAGCATAAGTTTTCTATGATAATGCATCATTTAGCAAATAACAATTATTGTAAAAATAAATATTTCATAGAACATATAATAAAACAAGTTATAAGCTCATCATGCATGCATAAATCATGTATATTTCATAATTATGAATCATAAATCATTTTCATCATGTATTCATATCATGTTTCAAAATATTGTTCACAGATATTCGTGCTAAGGTCACTATTATACCTGTGACAGGGCTATGTTTCTTAATCGACAGAGGTCTTAATTCATGTGCCAACTTTATACCCGCTGGCAGAGCCATGTTTCGTGTGGATGCTAGCTCCGGATGTCGACCTTTCCGAAGGGATTCATTCATAGCCATCTGAGAGCCTTTGAAATAATTATATCTTTTTCTTAAAGCATACATATACATAGATGGAAAAATAATAAAATTCATGCTTCATAATCATGCTATTTTCATAAGACATATTCATGAAATCAATGCTCATAATAAAATATGCTTTTTCATATCACATATGCCGATCCTTATTTTATGAAAAATTATGATTTCATCAATAGCAATTCTTTGTATAAAAACATGATCATTTAAAAACAAATAAGGAGCATAAGATCTACTTACCTCGATCGTCCTGGATCTTTTAATCTTCTTTAAAAGAATCGGACAGTCCTATTTAAAATATTAAATTATCAATAAATTTTATTTCATATATTTAATAAAATTATATAATATAAGGAGATGACCGATTTGATGATCAGTCTAATAAATCTTTCCCTTCGGCTCTTAACTGATTTAAAATCATAGATCCCTAGGAGTGGAGAAGATGGCCTAATAGGAGATTCATAAGACTTCTTAGAGAGAGAAAATTTTTAGAAAGAGAAGGTAGAGAGAAAGAGTTCAATTCTAGAGAGAGAAAGACTTTAGAGAGAGATGAGAGAAACTTCCTTTCATGTGTATTATTTTTATTTATTATTATTATTATTATGATTATTATTATTATTATTATTATTATTATTATATAAATATATATTTTTCTTTTCTTTTCTTTTTCTTTTTTTTTATTTTTCTTTTCTTTTTCCTTTTCTTTTCTTTTTTCTTTTTCTTTTCTTTTTCTTTTCTTTTCTTTTTCTTTTTCCCTTTTCTTTTCTTTTTCCTGTGGCCTTCTTTGGCCGAAACAGGGGACCTAGAGGTCTCCATACCTTAGACCGGCCATTCACGACCGTACCTTGCCCGGCAGTGGCCGGCGGCATGGGACAATCTTCCCCCGAGTTCGAAGAGGCCAGAGCCGGCGGTCGGCGTGACCGTCGGCGCCTTAAAAACCAGGAAAAGGGAGAGGCCGAACAGGGCTTCCCTTTTCCGACGAAATCTGGCGACTTCTGTCACCGGCAGTCATGCCCACTGGCACGGGAAAGAACGGAGAGAAGGGAGGAAGAGGAGGAGGGACTTACCACAGCCTCCGATGACCCCCACCGGCGTGAAATCACGGCGAGCACGAGTCGAGGGGCTGCGGCTTCAATCAAAAAAATCAGAGAAGAACTCCAGCAATCGTCGGTGACTGATGTGTCTACTCTTAGAGGAGATGAGGGGGGTTCTTATAGAGCTCGTCCTAGGGTCTTTTAATGGCCCTAGGACTCCGATTCCTGATTGGAACTGGAGAAGGGGAAGACTCCGATCGGGAGTCTTCTTCCCTGTTTTTTTTTTTTTTTTTTTTATGGGCTTAGTGGGCTTTTGGCCCATCGGGCCGGGTTATCACACTTTGTGGGTTGTACTAATTTATGATGCCAAAACAGCTACAAAATGAAGATATGTGGACTTATATAATATCCTTTTACAAGGTTGAGAACAAATTATGAACACCTTTTGAAGAGGTGAGCATTCATGGAGTCTCCCCTGAACTGTTTTGCAGACTATAATCAGAAAGCAGGTGTTAGGTGTCCATTGTTTCTAATTCTGAGTGTCACTTTCTTTTTCTTCTTTCATGAAATGGTAGATACAGAAAAAATAGTCTTTTTCATTTTCATGTCTTCAGAGTGCAATGCTGAATCACATTCAGAATGAAAAATCAACTCTAAATGTATGTTTAGCACCATCTATAAGATTCACCCATCCCTTTTTTAGATTAGTGTTGGGGGTTTGAGTTTGATCTCTATCTGTTGTGTTTTCATTTTCTTGCCAGCCATTTCGCAGGACCCATCTGTTGCATGGCAAGCAGATCCTAGTCAATGGGGCTGGTGCTTATTATGGTTATGTTTATGATGCATATGCATATGGGGCTCATGAAGATCCATCTTTGTATGTCTATGGTGCTTACACTGGATGTGGACAGTATCCTCAACGGGCAAGAATTTTGTTAAATGTATTTAGACTTTTACTGAAAGTTATTGCATTTGTTTGTTGGAATTGAATGTTCACTTTTATGTATATGTGGCCATGCATTTTCCCCTACTAGATTGCTAGGGAATTCCTACAGATGTTGTACTCGAACATCTTATTTGATTTTCAAATGTGATAATTAGTCATTTTCTAAAGATCTCTCTAATTGTATAGCTATTTTTAAAACTGACATCCTTATACTTCAAGTTCATATGAGACTAAACGTTGATAGAATGCAAATATTGTGGAATAGTCATAGAAGACTAAAATGATATTCCATACAGTATCAGAATGTTATGTTCACTCCCACTGGGACTCGCATTGATGCCTTTGCCATAGAATAGTGCTTCATTCTTTTTCTAAGGTGTTGCACCAGCATATAGTTTTCATAACCTTCTCATATTTATCATCTATGCAAGCTGTTGATGTGATACAACATGCAGGATCAGATTTGATGTAGGCATTGTTGCCGTTAATCAGTAAAGGTCAAGTTATATCCAGCAGAATACCAAGGTTGACAAAAGGCCCCAAATGTGATCTATAAAAGGGAATTTGGGTTGGCTTGTGGATGTTATTCAGGTTGGAAATGCTAATTGATGCCAGGTTTGTGATGAAAATTAAGAGGAAAGGAAGAGACCTAAAGATATATAAAATGGACTGGTATGCAGATCTGAATTGAAGGAAGTAATCAATTCTAAGATTGATAAGTTTTGTATAATGCAAGTATTGAAATTTAGATTCATCCATGGGTTTAAAGGAATGTGCTAAAGATTTTCAAGTTTAGGGTCAGAAAACTGCCCAGGCTTGCAGTTGTTTCAGCTGTCCTTTTACGAATTTTGATTTCACTTAGAATTCCTATATGTAGGTGCAGTAAGGGCTTTAAAAGTATAAAATGAAAAATTTTATTATTCATAGTTCCTTGACTATGGGAATGCACTCTGAGGTCAAGATTGTTCAATTGCTTAAAATTACGTTCAAATAAAGCAGTGACTCTTTAGATTGGTTGAGACTGCAGATAACTTATTTGGAAGAAGGAAATTTTCCAATGAGAAAGTGTAGAGACTAGAATCTTGGGACCAACTTGTGCAAGTCAACAAGATAGAGCATCTTTGCATGTACAAAGGATTCTTTGGCAATTTTCCTTGGGTAAAATGAATCAATGATGATGGTATCTAACAACACAAACTAGGAATTTACGGAGAAAGAGATGGCAACAAACTCTTTTATTCCATGTTTCTCATGAGACACTAACTTTTTAAACAAAATTCAAAGCTAGAAGCCTATCTCGTAGATCAATGGTGCCTACATTTTGGATTCGGGTTGCTTGTGCACATTAATGTGTTTGGCTTTTTTCCTGCTTTCAGGTTGAAGGTGTGCCAGATATGACATCAACGGTAGGTGCAGACCCAAATGTGGAGCAAAGGGAGGACACTATGATCCATCGGCCATACCAGAAGTCGACAAGTAAGTGGTTAAATTAGTCACTGCTCCCAATCTTTTGCTAGGATATTTGTTTCTCTTGTTCATGCCTGATAGCATTTTTGTCATATTAGGTTCAACACTGCATACCTTGCTGTTCATGGAAATGCTATGTTGGGAAGGCCCTTGTGGTTGAAGACCTCAGCATTGTCCCAGCTGGCTTAACTTCAGAAATTAGCTGTCATATCAGTACTTTTTTGTTTTCAGTAGTGGAATCTGGAAAGTCAGCATTCATCTAATCCAATTGGATTTGATGTGTCCATGTGTCAAGCAAGTCGTCGGGGACCACACACCTCGACTCACGAAGTATTGTCCGATACGGCTGGGTCCGGACCGGGAGCGTGCCCAGTGATCCCCACCGGGGGCGAGTCCCCCCAGCATCACGCAGACGGCCTCATGGTTTTGTCCTTACCCTCGGCGGGAAAAGGCGCCTCGTGAGGAAAGGTGTGCCCGTATCCCTCTTAAGCACATGACATTTCAGAGTTTGCCCGATGTGGGACTATTAAGGGAGGTCCCCCCACAGCCTACCCACAACATAGCCCTCCACTCTGGAGGGGCATGTGCTGCGAGCAGGGGGTGGGTGCCCCCTACCTGGCGTGCCACTGATGTGTCCTTGTGTCAAGCAGGTCGTCGGGGACCACACGCCTCGACCCACGAAGTATTGTCCGATACGGCTGGGTCCGGACCGGGAGCGTGCCCAGTGGTCCCCACCGGAGGCGAGTCCCCCAGCGTCACGTAGACGGCCTCATAGTTTTGTCCTTACCCTCGGCAGAAAAAGGCACCTCGTGAGGAAAGGTGTGCCCGTATCCCTCTTAAGCACATGACACTTCAGAGTTTGCTCGATGTGGGACTATTAAGGGAGGTCCCCCCACAGCCTACCCACAACAGGATTGATTTGAATTAGGTAGGTAAATGAAGATAAGTAGGTGAGGTAATGGGGCCTTATTATATCTGCCAGCTTTCGCATTTCTCCTTTCATTTCCCCCTTTGTAGGTTACTCACTGAAAATAGCTGCAGAGAGGCGAACAAGTTTTCCTGTCAAAGAAAATTCATGTTGTTGGATCTAAGATTTTGGACTAGATGGATTATAGAAGGTTATATGTTTCTGCATTTCTAAACTTTGATGTTGGTGCATTTATAGTTCAGTTTGCATTAAAAGAAATGTAGATTGATAACACAGTTTGTTTCATTTCCTGAGATTAACTAACCTCTGAATATGTGACACCAGAATGTTGACAGACTAATATTCACAGCCTAGCTCTGTATATTTTACCTCCAATTTTCTTTGAAAATGCCTTTCAACTTGCTGCAGACTGCTCAACTAATGCAGGTATTCTTTTTATTTCAATTTCTGTGTTTTTTCCTCTTTTGGATTTTTTTGCTTCTTTTGTTTTTCTTTCGGTGTTTACCATTTTTGAGCCATTGAGTAGCATAATGGTAGATCTATTGTAAGGTAAAGGCCATGCCATCAGGTCCTATTAGTAGATGATAGGGGTGGAAACGAGCCAATTTGAGTTGAACCAGGCCTAACTCCAGCTTTCTTAAACAAACCAAGCTAGAGCTAGCTTATTTAATTTTGAGCTAAGCTCAAGCTATTCATGAATAATCTGTTTAAGAGATTTAAGAATAATAAGGATGTAATTTTTCCATGCCGAACCCAAGATAGATTTAGATAAAGCAACAAGACCATCGGGTGATCAATTGTCATTTTAAGCACTTCAGCAATCCAAATCTTCTGACTGTGATGTAATTGTCTTGCACCAATCACATTTTAAAAATTCTACAAAGCCATCATATATATTTGTTTTCCATAAATACTTACAATCTGTTTGAACTTCTCAAGCACATCTCCATCATTGTGTAGATGTACAGCCATCTAATTTCAAGTTCAATACTCAAAATCCTCAAACTCTATTAGTAAATCCACTTGAAGAAGGGAATTCAACACTTAGATGTTATCCAGTGAGAATCTATTATCATTTGAGTCTTTCATCTATATATTTTGAAGTCAAAATACTGATTATATTTCAATCTTACAGTTAAAATATATTATATTTTATATAATCTATGTTAATTTATAACAAATCATTATAAAAAAGTATTCACATAAATAATTAAAATAATATACAATACATAAAAATTATTTGTAAATTAGTATTTCAAGCAAATTTTTGCCAAGTTAGAGCAAACTAAGCCTAGCTCTAGCTTGTTTTGTTTCCCAAGTTGAGTGAGATGAACTGAGTCAGGATTTGTGTCGGGCTTCAGCTAGCTCGTGAATAGCTTGTTTGTTCGTCAGCTCTTGCAGATAATGAGCAAGAAGGATGTTATTCCTTTTCCCCATCTCTCTCTGCCTCTTCTCATAAGTGATCAAATGCATTCCGCTGCCAATTGGTGCAATGGAGCAATGCAATTAGAATTAGTTTCACACTGCCTTTGTTTCAACTTCACATTTGAAAATGATCAGCAGTCTTCTGTTAGAAAATGCCATCTTCCACCTTTGCAATGGAGGAGCACTACAATTACAACTGAAGTTCCCATCCTCGACTCTGTGATTGTTGAACTTTTTTCTAATGAGTCTTCCTCATAATTCTAGTTCCGATTCAAATGGCTTACTGTCCTTGAAAATAGAGATTATCAACCTAATATGTTGCATTCTTGTTGAAAAATAGAAAAAATAGAAGAGAAGGTGAAGACGAGGATTCAGAGGAAGAAGGAATACTTGACCAAAAGGGCCCTTTTTATTAATTTTCATGGACTCTATTTAGGAATTATACAAATATATTTCCCTCTAATTAGACGATTGCATTCCTAATCAGAGGGATTCAATTTAGAAATTATACAAACATATTTCCCTCTAATTAGACGATTGCATTCCTAATCAGAGGGATCTACAGCTCATTTCAATACTCCTCCTCAAGATGGGTTATAGATATCATAAAGACCCATCTTGTCACGAATAAATGAAAAAGAAGGCACACTAAGATCTTTGGTCAAAATGTCTGCTAGTTGACTAGCAGATCGCACATAAGGCATACAAATGATTCTGGCATCAAGCTTTTCCTTGATAAAATGTCGATCAATCTCGATGTGCTTCGTCCGATCATGCTGTACTGGATTATTAGCAATATTGATTGCTGCCTTGTTATCACAATATAGCATAAGGGGCGATGACTGATAAAGACCTAGATCCAATAACAAGATCTGCAACCATAAAATTTCACACACGCCATGTGCCACAGCTCGATACTCTGCTTCAGCAGTAGATCGAGCAACTATATTATGTTTCTTGCTTCGCCAAGTGACAAGATTACCTCCAACAAAAGTACAGTAACCTGAGGTAGAGCGATGGTCATCAAGTAATCCAGCCCAATCAGCATCTGTATAACACTCCACCCGTAGGTTGCCATGATAAGAATAAAGTAAACCACGACCAGGACAGCTTTTGAGGTAACGAAGTATCCGTGTCACAGCATCCATATGAACTGAACGTGGATCATGCATAAACTGACTTACCACACTAATGGCGAACGCAATATCAAGCCGTGTATGAGATAAATAAATCAAACGTCCTACCAATCGTTGATAACGTTCTCGATCAATAGGGACACCGGTATCGGCTACTAGTCGATGATTTTGTTCAATAGGAGTAGCAATAGGTCAACATCCCAACATACCGGTTTATGTAAGAAGATCTATAATATATTTTTTTTGGGAGAGAAAAATTTCTTTTGAAGAACGAGCAACTTCTATCCCAAGAAAATATCGAAGATGTCCAAGATCCTTCACCTCAAATGCCTGTGCCAGCTGAGCCTTCAAATGAGCTATCTCCTCAGAATCATCTCCTGTGACCACAATATCATCAACATAGACAATCAAAACAGCAATCTTACCCTTGTTGTGCCGAAAGAAGAGTGTGTGATCTGCATTACTCTTTTTATATCCTATCTGAATGATTGCTCGTTGGAAGCGATCGAACCAAGCACGAGGTGACTACTTCAGACCATAAAGAGAGCGTCGTAGCTGGCATACTTTGCCCACTGTTTGAGCGGTAGCAAATCCTAGAGGAATATCTATATATACCTCCTCCTGAAGTTCTCCATGAAGAAAAGCATTCTTTACATCGAGCTGGAATAGATCCCATCCAAAGTTAGTAGCACATGATATAAAGGTTCTAACAGAGTTCATTTTTGCAACAGGCGCAAAAGTTTCATCATAGTCGATGCCATAAATCTGTGTATATCTTTTTACTACCAAATGAGCTTTGTACCGTTCAACAGTACCCTCAGGTGTCTGCTTAACTGTAAAAATCCATTTGCATTCCACAGTTTGTTTACCAGCTGGTAAAGATACAAGTTCCCATGTATTATTTTTTTCTAGTGCTTGCATTTCCTCAAGCATAGTGGCTTTCCACTTGGGGTCTTCCTTAGCAACCTTCCAGTTCTTGGGTATGGAGACAGAGGATAAAGAAGCTATAAAACTCTGATAAGATGGAGAGAGAGACTCATAGGATACAAAGTTAGTGATGTCATGTTTGTACCCCACTCTATCCTTAAGTCGAGCAGGAATACCAGCATGACGAGTAGGTTTACGTAAAGCAATAGGAACATTTAGATCATCATTATCTAATGTAAAATGAATGGGAGGTACAGGAGAATTACCATTCGTCGTAGAAGATGAAACCGTCAGGACAGGAGAGGAAGATCTGGAGACTAGAGAATGCATAATAGGCTCTGAGAGAGGAGATGAATCAGATGAAACTAAAGTAGCAGGCTATGAGAGAGTCTCAGATGCAGTTTTAGATGCTTCTTCTTGAGTGTCAGAACTAGCATTAATAGAAATAAACTCTCCTTGAGTATCAGATCCACCATTTGTAATAAACTCTTCCTGAGTATCATATCCACCATTTGTACCAACATCCACAGTAATAGGACTCCCTCCAGAGAACTCCCCCTCTCGACCAGTTCCAGAGATGACGGGAGAGGAAGAAGACATAGAAGATATATAGAATGGCTCAGACTCTCGAAATATTACATCCATGCTGATAAACAACTTTCGCTCATTCGGACACCAACATTTGTACCCTTTTTGAGTAGAGGAATAACCAACAAAAATGCACTTGAGGGCACGAGCATCAAGTTTGCCAACCGAAGGTCGATGATCTCGAACAAAACAAACACAGCCAAATACCTTGGGGGGAATTATGAAAGAATTAGTTCCTTGCAGGCATTCAAGAGGTGTCTTATAGTCCAAAGTTCGAAGTGGCATTCGGTTAATTAGATACGCTGCAGTTAACACTGCCTCTCCCCATAAGAACTTAGGAACATTCATAGAAAACATCAAACATCTTGTCACTTCAAGTAGGTGTCTATTCTTTCTTTCAGCAACTCCATTTTGAGCCGGTATGTCAACACAAGTCGTTTGATGTATAATACCATTATTATGTGTATACTCTTCAAATTCTTTATTAAGATACTCTGTCCCATTATCAGAGCGAAAAATCTTAAGAGTTGCTCCATATTGAGTACCAATCATTTTATGAAAATCTCTAAATGACTGAAACACTTCATTCTTATTTTTCAATAGATAAACCCAAGTGCAACGACTAAAACAATCAATAAAAGTAACGAACCACCGATGACCAGAAATAGCGGTGGTCCCACAGGGTCCCCATACATCAGAATGAACTACCTCAAACATTGCTTTACTACGCAGGCCTGAGCCTGGATAAGTACTTCTAGTGTGTTTAGCTAGTTCACAGGCATCACATACAAGCTTCTCTTTATTATATGATTCAAAAGTAGTTGGAAACATACGAGCTAAAAGAGTAAATGTAAGATGACCAAGCCTGCGGTGCTGGAGTAACAGGTCTTCTTTTTGTGAGGATGAAACTGTCAAACTGGTTTCTGAGTAGCCTCCGGACACTCCTCCCTCCAAATAGTAGAGCCCATTACGCATTATGCCAGTCCCAAGTTTTCTTCCTGTCCTTGGCTCCTGAAAGACACAATATGTTTTGAAAAAAATTACGGCACAATCAAGATCATTCGTAATAGCACTTGTTGGGTATAAAATACCCACAGCCGAAGTTCTCAACAGAATCAGCGATTCCGCCCACGATGCCGACCTCAAAGGAAGACTCCGCCCGGACTCCTACGGGAGTCGGACTTCATCCTCGACTCCAACGGCTGCAGACAGACTTCGTCCGGACTCCTATGGGAGCCGGACTCCGCCGACAACTCCGACCTCAAGTTGACTCCGCCCGGACTCCTACGGGAGCCGGGCTCCGTCCTCAACATCAACTGCTGGTAAGCCCCGTCCGGACTCCTACGGGAGTCGGACTTGGCCTTTAACTTTGATTGCAGGAAGACTCTGCCCGGACTCCTACGGGAGCCGGGCTTCGTCCTCGACTCCAACAGCTGCAGACAGACTTCGTCCGGACTCCTACGGGAGCCGGACTCCACCGGCAACTCCGGCCTCAAGTTGACTCCGCCCGGACTCCTACAGGAGCTGGGCTCCATCCTCAACATCAACTGCTGGTAAACCTCGTCCGAACTCCTACGGGAGCCGGACTTCGCCTTTAACTTTGATTGCAGGAAGACTCCGCCCGGACTCCTACGGGAGTCGGGCTTCGTCCTCGACTCCAACGGCTGCAGACAGACTTCGTCCGGACTCCTACGGGAGCCGGACTCCGACGACAACTCCGACCTCAAGTTGACTCCGCCCGGACTCCTACGGGAGCCGGGCTCCGTCCTCAACATCAACTACTGGTAAGCCCCGTCCGGACTCCTACGGGAGCCGGACTTCGCCTTTAACTTTGATTGCAGGAAGACTCCGCCCGGACTCCTACGGGAGCCGGGCTTCGTCCTCGACTCCAACGGCTGCAGACAGACTTCGTCCGGACTCCTACGGGAGTCGGACTCCGACGACAACTTCAACCGCAAGGGGGACTCCGCCCGGACTCCCACAAGAGTCGGGCTCCGTCGCTGACTCCGATTGCCGGTAAGATCCGTCCAGGACTCCCACGGGAGCCGGACTTTCCACCTGACTTTAGTTGCAGAGGACTCCGCCCGGACTCCTACGGGAGCCGAACTCCGTCATCAGCTCCGACCACTTCCGAGCTTCAGCCGATGGATTTGCACTCCCTGACAGGCTGTTTTAACGGCCACGATCCTGCTCCACTTCCTGTGGCAGATTCCGTGCAGCTCCATCACTCCCTGGCAGGCCGCAGTAACCGTCGCAGCTCTGCTCCACTTCCTGTGGCGGAATCCGCACAGTTCCACTACCCCCTGGCAGGACACAATAACGGCCACGATCCTGCTCCACCTCCTGCAACGGATACCGGACGATTCTCCCATCCGCTGGCAAGTCACGACAACGGACGCTGCTCCACTCCTCACAACCGATTCCACGTGGCGAGCTACGGTGATAGCCATGATTCCGCTCCACTACCCTTCGCAATAAATTCTCCCTGACTATGGGCGGCCCATTACCAGACGGTTACAAACGTCGCCATCAATCCGTTACCTCCTCCGCCTATAAAAAGGGGGACCCAGATACGTTATTCTCTAAGCTCATTCCTTATCTCAAAACTCTGCTAAATTCTCCGTTCGAGCGCTCCATTCTTGTTGAGGCAGAGAACTGACTTGAGCGTCGGAGGGTCTTGCCGGAGCAACCCCATCTCCGGTTTAGACTTTCCTTGCAGGTCCCGACGGCGACCGCGGCTTCCCCGACTCCAGCTTCTCCGGCACAAGCGAATTTTTGCACCAACAGGATTGGCGCTAGAAGGAGGGGCTGAACCTTCGCAGTACCCTTGTTCTTAAAGGAGCGTTCAACGGAGCCGCCTCCGATCATCTCCTCCGACACCCACTCCTTATTTTCTCTCGCTGGGTCCACACTCGATGCCTCCACGCAAGGTGTCCACGCGACGGTCCATGGCCTCCGCGGCCAGATCTCAGGCTCCAGCCTCCCCTCCTATTTCTCAACCTCCTCCTCCTCCTCCTCCAGCGGTGGCGGTCGGCGCGGAGCAGTTTGACTTGCTGGCACAGCAGGTCAGAGGCCTCGTCGAAGCTGTGCAAGCAATGCAGCAGCAGCAGCCGCAGGCGTCAGCGCACCCGGAAAGGGTGTCTCCAGAATGCCAGAACCGGGCGGTGGGGCGGGCCACCTGGGCCAGCCGCCCCGTCCTTCCTGGGAAAATAAACTCGAGGGTAGAGAGCCCCCAATCGGACCACGACTCCACCCCTGGAAGATCCCTGCCCCTGTTCTGCCAGAGGACCCTTGAGACTCGAAGTCGAGAGGATTTCCTGGACCGGAGGCTCCAGGAGATGAACCGACGGATTGAAGAACTCCGCCAAGCGCCCCCCGCTTATGGTGAGGACATTTGTACTGACCCTCCCTTCTCCCAAACGATCATGCAGGAACCGATTCCGCCAAACTTCAAGCTCCCCCAGTTCGAAAGCTACGACGGGACTTCGGACCCGGTTGATCATCTGGAGGCCTTCCGGACGATGATGCTGCTTCACGGTGCTCCTAACGCCATCTTATGTCGGGCTTTCCCATCTACTTTGAATGGAGCAGCGAGGAACTGGTATTCGGCTTTAAAATCGGGTACCATCTTCTCCTTCGATCAAATGAGCCACCAATTTGTGGCCCATTTTGTCAGCAGCCGGCGCCCCCGGAAGGGTTCGGAGTCCCTCATCAACATCAAGCAGAGGGAAGGGGAGTCCATACGGGCCTACATCAACCACTTCAACATCGCGGTGCTGGAGGTCCGAAACTTGGACCAATCAGTTGCCATGGCCACCCTGAAAGGCGGCCTTCAGAAGAATGATCTTTTGTTCTCTCTGGAGAAGAAGTATCCCAGGAATTTTGCCGATTTGTTGGCTCGGGCTGAGGGATACGCTCGAGCGGAAGAAGCCTTCAAAATGAAGGATGAAGAGACAGCAAGGGAGCGGCAAGCGGGAGATTCGAGTAAGCCCGCAGTTGAGAAAAGGCCAAAGAAAGTCCGACCGCGTTCTCGATCCCCTCCTGGGCATAAGCGCGCCCATACTCCACCCCAGGCACGCAGGCAGAGAAGCCCAGACCGTAGGGTTCGACGGGGTTCCCCACCAGGGAGATTCCGCAACTACGCCCCCCTCAACGCCTCGAAGGCCCAGATTTTAATGGAGGTCAGGGAGTAGCTCCCTAGGCCGGAGAGGATGCACACACACCTCGGGAAGCGCAACCCCAACAAGTTCTGCCTCTACCACCGCGACCACGGCCATGACACAGAGGAATGCATCCAGCTCCAGGACGAGATCGAGGAGCTCATTCGGCGAGGTCGGCTTGACAGATTCATCCGCCGCAGGCCTGAGGGTAGAGGAGACCGGCCAAGAGCCCTTCCACAGCCTGAACCGTCGAGAAGAGAGGAGCAACCCGGGGACCGGCCTCCCATCGGGACCATCGACTCCATCACCGGAGGGCCTCAAGGAGGAGCGGGCCACCCGCGACCGAGGAGCTCGAAAAATCTGTAAATGTATCACTTACGATTTCGCCTTGAATCTAATTTTCTTTCTACTTAACGTGCTTTTCCCACCTGGCGTGGATTTATTATGACTGGATACGACCCCACCGAACGCTTAAAACATAGCCATGTCAGGAACAGGAGGAGAACCTCGTCCTGACATGAGCAAAGTCAAAGGCCCGGTTCTTTTAGACCGGATGGGGGGAGAGGCCTTACAACGCCCTAATGTGCCCCCACAGCCATGTCAGGAACAGGAGGAGAACCTCGTCCTGACATGAGCAAAGTCAAAGGCCCGGTTCTTTTAGATCGGATGGGGGGAGAGGCCTTACAACGCCCTAATGTGCCCCCACGGCCATGTCAGGAACAGGAGGAGAACCTCGTCCTGACATGAGCAAAGTCAAAGGCCCGGTTCTTTTAGACCGGATGGGGGGAGAGGCCTTACAACGCCCTAATGTGCCCCCACAGCCATGTCAGGAACAGGAAGAGAACCTCATCCTGACATGAGCAAAGTCGAAGGCCCGATTCTTTTAGACCTGATGGGGGGAGAGGCCTTACAGCGTCCTAACACACCCTCACAGCCAAGTCGGAAACGGGAGGAGAACCTCACACTGGCCTGAACAAAAAGAAAGACTTCACCCGGACTCCTACGGGAGTCGGGTTCCATCCACAAGAAAGACTTCACCCGGACTCCTACGGGAGCCGGGTTCCGTCCACAAGGAAGACTTCACCCGGACTCCTACGGGAGCCGGGTTCCGTCCACAAGGAAGACTTCATCTGGACTCCTACGGGAGCCGGGTTCCGTCCACAAGGAAGACTTCACCCGGACTCCTACGGGAGCCGGGTTCCGTCCACAAGGAAGACTTCACCCGGACTCCTACGGGAGCCGGGTTCCGTCCACAAGGAAGACTTCACCCGGACTCCTACGGGAGTCGGGTTCCGGCCACGATGCCAGGGAAGACTTCACCCGGACTCCTACGGGAGCCGGGTTCCGTCCACGACGCCAGGGAAGACTTCACCCGGACTCCTACGGGAGTCGGGTTCCAGCCATGACGCCAGGGAAGACTTCATCCGGACTCCTACGGGAGCCGGGTTCCGTCCACGATGCCAAGGAAGACTTTCGACACCGATTAGGAAGACAACGACATCCCCAAAATAATGTGGGGCCCGGACGGCCAAGCTCGGGCTTGCGGCCATGCACGACGAGAAAGGCGAGCTAACGCATCAACGACCGGACGCCCCCTGACGACGTCTACATCAGACAAGTCGAACGACAAGAAAGGTTCGGCAGACAGCAATATTAGTGCAACGCACGGACGAGGTAACACAAAACGCTCTTTTTATTTCATTTCTGATATACACACTACAAAGCCAGGAAGGCCAAGGAAAGAAGGGCAAAGCGACAAAAAGGAAGTAACTACATGACAAGACAGAAAGACAAAAAGAGCTCTAAGGAGGCCCTGCTCCCTCCGACCTAGAGTTATCTATTCCGCCCCTCAACCAGGACTGCCTCAGATTCTCAATTTCCTCTTCTAGCTCTTCCCTCTTCCGCAGCGCGTCCTGGAGCGCCCGACGAAGTTGCTGGCTCTCAGCCTCCGCCTCTCGATGCCTCTTCCTCAAAACTTCGGACTCCGCCTCCGCGTCCGCGACGGTCCGCCGCTCGAGTGCCAGTTGGATCTTCACTTGTTGCAGCTCGGCTGTCTTTTCCCCGAGGGAGACAGAAATCCCCTCCACGGTGCCTCTTAGGGCTTGGAGCTCTTCAGAATCTTGAGCGAAAGTAAGCTGTGCCCTGCTAGCCAGCTGTCTCTGGAGACGAACGACTTCGTCGGCTGCCATCCTGAATCTCCCTTTGTATTCTTCCACTTGCCTGCGCCAGCTAGCCCATTGCACGTCGTGGCTCACCTCGGCATCCTGAAGCTGCTGCTGAAGGTCGGAAACCTTCTGCGACCATCTCTGGCCATCGTCGACCCGGGCCAAGAGTCGGGATGAATTTCCTTCCAGCTGGCCGATCTTCCCCTTTGCAGCTGACAGTTCCACCTTGAGGGCGCTGATCCTGGCGGCCTAGGCCCAAATCCGATCGCTGGAGCTCTTCTTGCATTCCTCGAGCTCCTTTGCGAAGTTTGCCTTCCTCTGGCTATACTCCATGATCCCCTTCACATGGAGACTCTGAAAGTGGGCGGCCTCAGCGGCGGCTTCAGAGTGACCTTCTCTCGATTTGCGGAGCTCGACTTCCGTCTTCTTTAACTTCTTCGTCAGGTGAAGGACCTCCTTTTTCAACCGCTGGATCATCGATTTCAGCGGGACCCCCAAGGGCAGGGGGAGTGCTTCTGCAGGACACTGCCATCGGAAGGTAAAGGCGTCAAAGAACGATTCATTGCAGGAAGAAAAATAGAGAGAAGGAGGGGGAGGAAAGAGAACACGTCCGCAACGAGAAATTCAACTTTATTGATTGAATGATTTTTAAAGACAAATGGAAAAAAAAAATTGCGACGAAATAAAGGTACAAGATCGGAGGTCTCAGACCTCAGGGGCGGGGGGTGGAGAACTCGGCGCGGGGGCTGCGACAGCAGTGGCGGCTGACGAGGGGCCGGCCTCGTCCTCAAACTCCTCGCCTAGGAAGCTGAGGTCGAGCTCTGAGAATTTTCTGGCCACCTTCTCTTGGCAGAGCTCGAACCCCTTAATGAACGCTTCCTGGCCGAACTGGATATTCAGGTCCCTCATCTCTGCGGAGTCCTTGAATTCCTCCACCGCAAGGGCTCTGGCCTCCGAGACCAGGACCGGAGTTTGCTCGATCAAGTGGGCGACCTCGGCCTCCGCCTTCCTCGCCGATTCCTCCAAGATCTGCCTCTCCTCCTCCCGGGCTTTCTTTTTCCTTTCCAGGGCCCCTGGAGGGCGACTACTTCGGCCGTCTTTGCTTGGAGGCGAGCAACCTCCGCCTGACAGCGTTCCTCCACCTGGAGGATGTCCCTCCTCGTGCGGTTCATCGCCTCGATATAGGTGAGGAGCTGATGCCCAATCTGCAAAGACAGCTAGGGAATCAGTACAAAGGCCGAATAGCCATGTAAATGAAGAGTCGCTCACCTCAAGGAAGGACCCCAAAGAATCCCAAGCCCGCTGCTCAGGATCGGCGCGGTCGATCCTCTCCATGACATCAGGCAGAATGCAGCCGTCGATCAGCCGCCTGATCAAGTCCCTATCATTGAAGGGATTTTCCGACCCCTCCTCAGAGCAGAGGGACTCGTCCGTAGCATTTTGATGGCTACTCGCCCTGCGGGCCACCGATTTCCTCCTTTTCCCCACGGCGGACGCCTCCGTGGGGCGAACCCCCGGGGCGGGGGCCCCAATCGGCGGACTCCTCGAGGAGGCCCGGGGAGCTGTCGGCTTGGCATCCGAGGGAATGTCGATGGCCGGGGCCACCTGGACGGGTGCCGCTAAGCTCGTCTCCTCCGCCCTGGCCCTCTTCGCCGATCCGGAGGTCGTAGCGCCCTTTCTCTTGTGGACCCTCATGCCCCTGGCGAGCCTCCGCACTGCTTCGGCGTCCATTCCTAAAAAAAAAAAAAAAAACAAAATAAAAGAAGAGAAGAAAAGGAGAGAGAGAAAAGAAAAGAAGAAAAAGAAGCAAACCAATCAGTCAAAAAAAAAAAAGAGAGAAAAGAAAGAAGAGAGAAAGAAAGAAACAGAGGGGAAAGAGAGAGAGACGGAAGAGGAGGTAAAAAGAAGAAGAGAAGGGAAGCATGAAAAGAGAAGATAAGGTAAAAGATGAATACTCGCTGGATCCTGGGGACTCAGGCCGATGTTGAAAAGAAACTGCTCCCTCAGAAGATTGGAAAGGGAAGGAGCGGAATAAGCTAGAAGCTTCTGGGCGGCCTGGAGGTCGTCCTCCCCCAGGCTGGGAGCCCGATGGACAGAATCCCTCAGAGAGCCCCAAGGGGGCAGGCCCAGTTTCAGGGTCGGGCAATGGACGAAGAGGTATTTCTCCTTCCAATTGTGGATCGAAGAAGGGGCGCCTTTCAGTAACCCCTTCTTGCCGAACTGGGGGGAGAAGTACCACCAGTCCTTCGCTGAAGGATGGTGCTTGAAGGTATAGAAGTGCCTAAACAAGGAGAGAGACGGTTGGACCTCGACTACGTGGCAGAGGGAGAGAAATCCTATCAAAAACCTAAAAGAATTAGGGGTCACGGAAGCCAAGGAGATGTCCAAGAAACGGAAGAGGGCAACGACAAAGGAAGGAAGCGGAAGTCGGAGTCCGGCGCGGAACGCTTCCTGGTACAAGCAAAAGCGACCGGGAGGAGGAGTGCTGGCCCGATCAGAAGGGCTAGGCAGCTCCAGGTTGCACTCCGAAGGAACTCCGTACTGAACCCTTATCAGAAGGAGCTTCTCCGAGGTCAGGGAACACGGAATGGCACCCGACGCAAAAATCGGGCGGAGCCCAGCCCCAGACGCGGGTTCGTCTGTAGAGACGGGGACCTGAGGGTTTGAGGCAGAAGAACTCCCGAAACTGCAGGGAGCAGAAGAGCCGGAAGATATTTCGAGTAGTTTCGAAGGGGGGGCTCTAAAGGACCCTAAGAAGGCGGACAGAAGGGGGAATGAGAGGTCACAGGAAGCTAACTCGGAGGGATGCAAAAAGATAATGACAGAAAAGAAGTCCCTAGGTGGTGAGAAGAAGGTTGGCGGTGCTGGAACTAACCTATATCGCTCTGAGGGACCTGAGGAACGAAAACAGGAGACGCCTACGACTCGAGAAGACGCCCACTGAAACAGGGCTCTCGAAGAAAAGCAAACGCTAGTAAGAACTCAGAAATGAAGTAGGGCACCTAAAGGTGGGAGGACGGGTTTAAATAGACCCTGGGATCCAGCGCCATAATGATCGCGAATCTCCCCAGGCCAGTCCGCATCCGACACGTGTCCCACTCCCCCTGGCAGGTGGCTAAAAGCGGCTGACGGTTGGCAGGGCCATTATTGTACCGTATCTAGGCCAGTGTACCTGCAAAAATTTCGAAGAGTCACTTCGCACCGCCCCAATTCGAAAAGACTCCGGCACGCGCGCAATTAATGCCCAAAATATCTGGGGGCAGCAGTGCGTGGGATTCGAGGGGACGGCTTCGGCTGTACCCATCTCTCTGTACTTCCTTCGTTCGAAATTCAAACTCGATAGGGGGACTGGTGTTGGGTATAAAATACCCACAGCCGAAGTCCTCAACAGAATCAGCGATTCCGCCCACGATGCCGACCTCAAAGGAAGACTCCGCCCGGACTCCTACGGGAGTTGGGCTTCGTCCTTGACTCCAACGGCTGCAGACAGACTTCGTCCAGACTCCTACGGGAGCCGGACTCCGCCGACAACTCCAACCTCAAGTTGACTCCGCCCGGACTCCTACGAGAGCCGGGCTCCATCCTCAACATCAACTACTGGTAAGCCCTGTCCGGACTCCTACAGGAGCCGGACTTGGCCTTTAACTTTGATTGCAGGAAGACTCCACCCGGACTCCTACGGGAGCCGGGCTTCGTCCTCGACTCCAACGGCTGCAGAAAGACTTCGTCCGGACTCCTACGGGAGCCGGACTCCGCCGACAACTCCAACCTCAAGTTGACTCCGTCCGGACTCCTACGGGAGTCGGGCTCCGTCCTCAACATCAACTGCTGGTAAGCCTCGTCCGGACTCCTACGGGAGTCGGACTTCGCCTTTAACTTTGATTGCAGGAAGACTCCGCCCGGACTCCTACGGGAGCCGGACTTCGTCCTCGACTCCAACGGCTGCAGACAGACTTCGTCCGGACTCCTACGGGAGCCGGACTCCGACGACAACTCCGACCTCAAGTTGACTCCGCCCGGACTCCTATGGGAGCCGGGCTCCGTCCTCAACATCAACTGCTGGTAAGCCCCGTCCGGACTCCTATGGGAGCCGGACTTTGCCTTTAACTTTGATTGCAGGAAGACTCCGCCCGGACTCCTACGGGAGCCGGGCTTCGTCCTCGACTCCAACGGCTGCAGACAGACTTCGTCCGGACTCCTACGGGAGCCGGACTCCGACGATAACTTCAACCGCAAGGGGGACTCCGCCCGGACTCCCACAAGAGTCGGGCTCCGTCGCTGACTCCGATTGCCGGTAAGATCCGTCCAGGACTCCCACGGGAGCCGGACTTTCCACCTGACTTTAGTTGCAGAGGACTCCACCCGGACTCCTACGGGATCCGAACTCCGTCATCAGCTCCGACCACTTCCGAGCTTCAGCCGATGGATCTGCGCTCCCTGACAGGCTGTTTTAACGGTCACGATCCTGCTCCACTTTCTGTGGCGGATTCCGTGCAGCTCCATCACTCCCTGGCAGGCCGCAGTAACCGTCGCAGCTCTGCTCCACTTCCTGTGGCAGATTCCACACAGTTTCACTACCCCCTGGCAGGCCACAATAATGGCCACGATCCTGCTCCACCTCCTGCAACGGATACCGGGCGATTCTCCCATCCGCTGGCAAGTCACGACAACGGACGCTGCTCCACTCCTCACAACCGATTCCACGTGGCGAGCTACGGCGATAGCCACGATTCCGCTCCACTACCCTTCGCAATAAATTCTCCCTGACTATGGGCGGTCCACTACCAGATGGTTACAAACGTCGCCATCAATCCGTTACCTCCTCCACCTATAAAAAGGGGGACGCAGATACGTTATTCTCTAAGCTCATTCCTTATCTCAAAACTCTGCTAAATTCTCCGTTCGAGCGCTCCATTCTTGTTGAGGCAGAGAACTGACTTGAGAGTCGGAGGGTCTTGCCGGAGCAACCCCACCTCCGATTTAGACTTCCCTTGCAGGTCCCGACGGCGACCGCGGCTTCCCCGACTCCAGCTTCTCCGACGCAAGCGGATTTTTGCACCAACAGCACTAATGGATAGAAGATTGATAGAAAATCTAGGGACATGTAGAACAGATGATAAGGATAATTCGAAAGTGCATTTGATAGATCCTTTCTCAGAAATAGGGGTAAATGAGCCATCAGCAAGACAAACTTTATCATGATCAGAACAGGGAATAGAAGACCCAAAATCTCTAAAGGATCCAGTCATATGATTGGATGCTCCAGAGTCAACTACCCATGGAGAAAAATTACTACAGTTAAGAGCATAAATTTGATCATCGCTACCTATTTGGGCAAAATTACCCTGATAGAGAGAACTGGTTGGTTGGTTTGAAGAATCTTCTGTGGAAGTGCTGCTTTCAGAAATATTTACACCAGATTTGAATTTTTTCAAAAGTTACATTTCTTCGACTGATAAATCCCCCATAAAAGAAAAGTGAGCCTGATTATACTGACCTCGGCCTCTACCAGAACGACCACCTCCACGACCATGGCCTTTAGTTGGACGACCATGCAGCTCATAGCAGTAAGCTTTGATGTGGCCCGGCTTATGATAGTGGTCACAAATCTTAACCCCGTGAGGTCGAGGCTGAGTTTTTTGAGTAGAATTAATAGGAGAAGAGCTTCCAAGAGTAGTTGGCTGTACCACAAGTGCAGATCGTATAGCTGTGTTCATAGAAGAAGACATAGTGGCTAATCGAGTTTCTTCACTAAGAACCAAGGAAATAGCTTCATCAAGAGTTGGCCATTCCTGTGTACTAAGAATAGAAGAGCGTCGATACTCAAACTCTGGGTTTAGTCCATCCAAAAAATCCACAAGGCGCTGACGCTCTATCCATTTGCGGAACACATCAACATCATCAGGATGAGTCGGGGTAAAGGGACTATAAAAATCAAAATCATTCCACAACCTGTTTTAAATCTCCAACATACTCTGTTACAGATCGGGAACCTTGAGTAAGTCCCCGAAGCTCTCATTGGATCTTATGGGCATGCATATTATTACTTTTATAGGAATAAGTTGTGGCTACAGCCTGCCATAACTCATAAGCATTCGTCAGTGCCTCAACCGTATGAGTAACACTTGGTACCATAGAGGCAAGGAGCCATGCTACCACTCGAGAATTATTACAGTTCCACTGTCTAACAGCTATCACATCTCCTTCTGGCATTTTTGCAGTACCACTTATAAACCCCTCAAGATTGTGAGACTCTAAAATTAGACGAACATGTCGCGTCCAACTTAAGTAGGTACCCGGCCCATCCAATTTGACCGGATTAGTTTTTAGGGTGATCTTTGAAAACTCGCTACTCGCGATACAAGATTCCATCATCCTAACCATTAACTTTTCTAAATCCTCCATGGTTAAAGGATTTTTATCACCCATTGTCAAAACAAAACACTTAAATGATCAAGTAAACAAGAACAATCTTGAGGAAGAAAAAGGTATTTGAATTTTTCTCACCAACGATCTAAGATAAACTCAGATGACGAATAAAAAATATCAAATATCTGCTTGCATGAAAGGCACCTTGATAATATTCAGAAACTCCAAAAAAGATGCTCCATTGTTGCTCCAGAACAAGACCCAGCACCTAATAAGAAATGAGAAGGGCGTCAGCGGCTTCCGTTCTCAATCCCGTGGTTCATGGATGGATACGGCAGTGGCATCGACGGCAGTAGCAACATTGGTGGCATCGACGGCAACGGTGGTAGCAGCGACAGCAGCGGCAGCGATGGAAACAGCGATGGCGATGGCAGGGTGTGGGAGATGCCGGATCCGGAGAAGATTTGAAAAGATCTGAAGAGGTGCGGACGGTCGGCAGTTGTAGAAGTTTAGGGATTGAGATGAGGCGGAATAGAGCGTATTCATGAAACAGAGTGCTCTGATACCATGTTGAAAAATAGAAAAAATACAAGAGAAGGTGAAGACGAGGATTCAGAGGAAGAAGGAATACTTTTCTAGGACCAAAAGGGCCCTTTTTATTAATTTTCATGGACTCTATTTAGGAATTATACAAATATATTTCTCTCTAATTAGACGATTGCATTCCTAATCAGAGGAATTCAATTTAAAAATTATACAAACATATTTCTCTCTAATTAGACGATTGCATTCCTAATTAGAGGAATCTACAGCTCATTTCAACAATTCTTGAGGAACCTTAGATGATGCCTCTCTACCATCTTTATTAATCTCTTCCAAACGTTGAACTCAAAGCCAACAGTCAAACCTCTTGAAGGCGCCATTGCACCTCCTGTTTTATTTGATTAAGTAATGGTTTCTCCATAGTTTCATTTGAAGAGATTGAAATGAAAACAAGCAGAGCCAGACTCATAGTAATGATGTCACAACCATTCTTGAACTTATGCATATCATCAACAACGAGTGTGAAGAGATACAACCGAAGCCCATTTCGACCAATAGCCTGTGATCTCCCCAAGAACGTCAAACTACTTGGTGACCGTGGTACCAGCTATTAGTTTGGATGAAATCACCTTATGCCGCTTAAAGACAGGGTAGAGGTGAGATGCCCAAGGATGTCAACCCTTGCTTTCAAGCTCTTGCTTCTTAGAAGGATGAGCCCTCCCACAAGTAGGGTTGGAACTGGATCAGGAAAGAGTTCTTGCCATATAACTCCATATGCCAATGTAAATACCACATTATCTATCTCATGTCTATTCCACCATACAATGCGAACACTCCCAGCATCCATTTATGAGGTATTGTTCATGTTTCGCAGCTGTTGGATCCCATCTCAATTCCCAGGCCACCCGCATTGCATTTCTGACACTCTAGTTTAGCTATATTTTAAGGGCTTAGCCAAAAGATAGCATTGCTACATTATAGTTTATAGTCATTTTTATGTGGTCTTATGCAACTTGTCAGGGGTTAATAAGCACAGGAATCTAACCCAACATAACTAAGCGTCCAATTTGTCAAACCTAAGAGTAGCTGACAATGAGGAACTTCCAAAGAATTATTAGCCATGCAGGGCTTGGAGATTATAGCGGGTTTTGATCAACACATTTAACCTGTAATCTTCTAGGTTATGGTCACTGACATATATTACCACCGTATAATGCAACAGTCTTGAGGGATGAAGAAAAAAATTTGTGAAACTAAATTAACGTATAGAAAAACTGGAAATAAAAGTAAATCAAAGCAAAATGATAATTTGAATCAATATATCTTGTTAATTATCCATTAGAAAATGTTGATGTACACACAAAAGTTTGTCATCTACCTAATCTTCCAGGCCTGAATTTCTAAAACAAGGCGATCAATTGTTGGTAAGTGAAGCAGAGATCATTCTGCTTAACCCAAGGCATGAAGTCAATCGATCAGCTATCTATGCATTAGAAAACTAACGTCTAGGTCCTCGTTTAACTACAATTAGTAGTACATCCACATCTAAGTCAGCAGACGCAGATAACAGAAGTTCAAATCGACCATACTCTTACATGTAATGATGGAAAAATCCAACAATATCATATTAGCATTGCATGTTGTTCTAGGGTCGCACGACCTCAGCCATGGGTCTTATGACTCATCCTCGAAAATTCCAGGCCGACGAGAATGATGGGACAGTGATGGGCACCATCAGATCTGCCAAAGAAAGCTAAGGCGAAATGACTACATCTGCTCGGACGCTCACCGACTTCCAAGTCAACCCCCAGCTGACCTACGGGTCAGGATTATATCAATGTCTGGGTCGATATCTCCTTATCAGCGGGGACAAAGCTCGCATCCAACACCAACTGCTGGGTTAGGATCCCACTGATCTTTGGGTCGATATCTCACTAGCAACAAGGATCTATGATCTGCATCGATAATAACATAGACTTTTCTCGACTTATAGGTCCATGACTCACCGACCTCCGGACCAAGACCTTACTGACCATCAGTGGCGACTCCCCATGACCCGAGATGATGTGGACCTATCAGGGCACCACCTCGGCTCACAAGCTGACCCTAATCTATCAGTTCATCAATCCATGAGGGTAGTCAGTTGGAATCTTTTAATAAACTTCCAGAATATGGCCATATGAGTATAACAAATACCCACGACTAACCACCTCCAGGCCCAGGTCTAACAATCTACTGGCTTAGGAATAACAAACTCCGACATCTTCCTATATAAGAAGGTAATAAGAAGACCCTCGAGTTAAGCTCTGGTGAGCCAACTCGAGTCACCACGACCTGCCATACTCTCTATCTTCATGCTCAAGCTCTAACTGACTTAATTATCGGAGGATCCTCTGCTGAAAGCCCCACCTCTGATGTGAGTAGGCTTCTTTTACAAGTCCTATCCCGATGTCCCGATGTCTTGACCTATCTCTGTCTTTGGCCACTTCAACACCCCCGGAGCCTTGATGCAATATATTGATTCTAGAGGAAAGGGGCCCTCCTTGAATCCAACTTAAGCGAGAGCATGCCGCATTGTTCCCCTACTTCCCATCGATCGTCAACTCGGTGAGGCTGAGGCGGAACCTCTTGGTTATCTGCCTAGCACAGTGTGGCAGAGCCAGAGCAGTTACCCATGATGGCAGAATCCCAGCGATTTGACGACCTCATCTGCCAGGTCCAAGTGCCAATGAATGCTGTTCAACACTTTCAGCATGCCACAGAGCAATGGCAGCCACCTCAACCTGCTATCCAGACTATGCTATCTCGACACAATTGCTGAGACTAATCTCTGATTTTAGAGAATGCTTCCCGAGGGACACATCGATCAGCCTTCCTAAATCAATGACTGTCCTCCCATCATCGGTCTGCCCATGACCAATGCACCGATGATCTTCTACTTCTTACGATGGAGACTTGACACTAGGTTACTCCTCCTAGCTAGAGCGATTTTGTCATGACAAAAATCTTGAATGAAAGAGCCATGAGATCGAGCACCGACTCATCGAGGTTAGGTAGGTGGGAGAGGGAATGACAATGTCTTCAACTTCAGTTCTTGACCACCCTTTGTCCACTCTATCCTCCAAAAATTAATCTCAAGTAGCTCAAAATGCTGACAATAGAACAATACGATAGCTCCACCGACCTCCTTGACCACTTAGAAGGCTATAATGCCTTCATGATTCTCCAGGGCTCCACAAACATCCTCTCCCTCACCTTCTCTGCAACCCTAAAGAAGGTGGCACGGACCTGGTACTTCAAGCTCCTATCAGAGTCTATTTCATCCTTCGAGCAACTTGGATGATAGTTTGTTGCTCACTTTGGCAATAGCTGGGTCTAGCCAAAAACTTCAAACAACCTCTTCTCCCTCCATCAGGAAGAGGGAGAATCTCTATGTGATTACATGTAGGGGGTGGCAATTTGGTCCGACCCATTGGATATTTGGTCTGACTCGATCCAAATGGATGGATTTTGTGATAACCCGGCCCACTAAGCCCAGTAAAGCCCAGTAAAAAAAAAAAATCAGAACAGGGAGGAAGACTCCCGATCGGAGTCTTCTTCTTCTCCGATTACGATCAAGAATCGAAGTCCTAGGGCCATTAAAAGACCCTAGGATGAGCTCTATAAGAACCCCCCTCCTCTCCTCTAAGTGTAGATCCATCAGCCACCGACGATCGTCGGAGTTTTTCTCTAATTTTTTCGTTTGAAGCCGCGGCGCTTCGACCTGTGCTCGCCGCGATTTCACGCCGGTGGGGGTCATCGGAGGTTGTGGTAAGACCTCCTTCCTCTTCCTCTCTTCTCTCCCTTCTTTCCCGTGCCTGTGGGCACGATTGCCGGCGACGGGTGTCGCCGGATTTTGTTGGAAAAGAGAATCCCCTGTCCGGCCTCTTCTTTTCTCCGATTTTCCAACACCGACGGTCACCACTGACCGCTGGTACGGGCCCTCCGAACTCGGGGGAAGGCCGCCCTTGCCGTCGGCCACCGCCGGATGGGGAATGGCCGTGATTGGCCGATCAAGGCACAGGGACCTCTATGTCCCCTGTTTCGGCCCAATGGAAGCCCGGGAAGAAGGAAAAAGAAAAAGAAAAGAAAAAGGAAAAAGAAAAGAAAAAGGAAAAAGAAAAAGAAAAGAAAAGAAAATGCAAAATAGAAAAATAATAAAATAGAAAAAAAAATAATAAAAAAAATAAGAAAAGAGAAAAATTCCCTCTCTCCCCTCTTTCTCCCTCTTTCTCTCTCTTTTCTCTCTTTCTCTCTCTCTATTGTCTCTCTCTAAAAAGAAAAAGAAAAAGAAAAGAAAAATATAATAATAATAAATACATGTGAGAGAAAGTTTCTCTCATCTCTCTCTTAAGTCTTTCTCTCTCTAGAATTGGACTTTCTTTCTCTACCTTCTCTCTCTAGATTTTCTCCTTATTTTCTCTCTCTAGACTTTTTATCTCTTTTTATGGATTTTGTCTCTCTAGGGTCATTCTCTCTCTCTGATTGCATCACAGATCCTAGGATAAACTTGAGATGAAAATATGATGATCTGAGACTGCTCCGAAATTCATGCAGTAAATCGGATCTCGATCCGATCCTTTTTCGAAATTGATAATATCAATCATGGTTAATCCATATTAAGTCACCCTGATATGACCTCTGATGATCTCAATCATGATTGCCACTTTTAAAGGATACGAAGATTCTCTCTCCACTTTCTCTCTCTACTTTCTCTCTCATGACCTACTTTCTCTCTCTAAAAAAGGTCTATGAATCCTGTATCGAGTCATGCCTTCATCTTTTAGAGGCTCATATTGACTCTAATAAGATGATCCAAAGTTGCTTTGATATCCGTGCTGTATGTCGACTTCATTTGGCCATATCAAGTATTTTTCAAATTCATTATTAAAGAACCCTATTGATTGATCTTGACTTTAATTCGATCTGTGCTTCATGATTTCTTGATCAAGTCACTTGAATCTGACCCTCAGATAAGAGATCCTGAATTACCCTGGTATCTGGATGGTCCGACACATCCGGATAATAGTCCTCTTTCCTTATGATTTAATCTTATTAAATTTATGGAATAGAAATTGATGATGATTTGATATTTTAAATAGGATTAGCTGATTCTTTTAACGAAGTCTGAAGATCTAAGATGAACGAGGTAAGTAGATTTTATGCTCCTTATTTATTTTTAAATGATCATGCTTTTATGTAAAGAATTGTTATTGATAAAATCATAATTTTTCATAAAATAAGGATCGACATATGTGACATGAAAAAGCATGTTTTATTATGAGCATTGATTTCATGAATATGTCTTATAAAAATAGCATGATTATGAAGCATGAATTTTATTGTTTTTCCATTTATGTATATGTATGTTTAAGAAAAAGATAAAATGATTTCAAAGGCTCTCAGATGGCTATGAATGATCCCTTCGGGAAGGTCGACATTCGGAGCTAACATCCACACGAAACATGGCCCTGCCAGTGGGTATAAAGTTGGCACATGAATTAAGAACTCTGTCGATTAAGAAACATGGCTATGTCACGGGTATAATAGTGACCTTAGCATGAATATCTGTAAGCAATGTTTTGAAACATGACATGAATACATGATGAAAATGATTTATGATTCATGATTGTGAAATGTATATGATTTATGCATGCATGATGAGTTTATAACTTATTTTATTATATGCTCTATGAAATACTTTATTTTATATTATCTGTTATTTTCTAAATATTGCATTATCATGAAAAACTTATGCTTGATTCGATAAGGAAGCGCAAGTTCTACTTACTGGGCTAGAGTAGCTCATATTCTTTCTGTTTTTTTTTTGTTCGAACAGAGAAATAAGGTTAGGATCGACAAAAAGAATCCAAGCTTGAAAATCGACATAATAAGCTGAAAAATTTGGTAACAGAAGTTTAATTTATTTTATAATCATGGATTTGTAGTTATGTATGAATGTTGAGATTCGGGTTAGCACTTGCTTTTGGATTTAGATGCTCTGAACCAATATTAGTTCGATTATTTGATGAACAATAGAATTGAATCTTTTTTATTTGACGGATTTTAGATGATTATGATGGATTGGCTTCGTGTTATCGTGGGCTCCATCCCTCGGTATCATGGCCGTGTTATGTCCCGGATTTGGGGCGTGACAGATTTTACTCGACCTGATTAAAATCTGGGGTGGGTGTGAATTTGAGAAAAAAAAAACCCAAAGGAATACTGCTCGGGTATGAGTAACAATATGCCTCATCCCGAACCCGATCCGATATATATATACACACACGCGCGCGCGCACACACACACACCAAACACAAAATCCTAACCATCTAAGCTTCCCGTAATCGGTCACTCCACCTCCCCTAAGCTTCCATATTCCACCACTCTAAGCCTTCCACCCGATTAGGACTCCTGAAGATGAAAATAATAGAGGAAAATCGAGGGAAAGACTCCCCTGAGCTTCCTGATCCAGGCACTCCAAGCCCGCCATCCAATTGGGCTTCTGAGGATGAAAAAACATTGAAAAATATAGGTGAAAACAAAGGAAACATTAAGGAAAATAGAAGAAAAGCAGAAAAAAATGAGATGTAAGACCTTTTCCCATATAGATTGTCATTTTTTTCTTTTCGCATTTTTTTTCTTTTCATTTCTTTCTCCTTTTTTGGAGATCTTGGGAAAGGAGAGCACCTATAGGAAATTGGAGAGATTGGAGGGGTTTCTTTAGTCCTATTAGGATTTTTTCACTATTCGGCCACTCCAAGCTTCCCACCCGATTGGGATTCTTAAGGATAGAAAAATCAGAGGCAAAATTGAGAGAAAATGAAGGAAAAATTAAGGCAAACAAAGGAAAAGTGAAAAAAATTGAGAGGTAAGCCATTTTCCCACATAGATTGTCATTTTTTTTTTCTTTTTGCTTCTTTTCTTTTCTTTTCATTATCCTTTTTAGAGATATGTGAGAAAGGAGAGCACTTGAGAGAGATTAGAGAGGTTTCCAAAGTTTTGATTGGATTTTTTTTCTTCAAGTATATAGGATTCTATTCGAGTTGTGGCGGTGTGAGTTGGTTCCTTGAGGTTTTGAGAGCTTAATCTTGGTAGAACCATTATATTTTGTAGGGTCGGGGATTTTTGATAGAAAAGATTCTTCTTTGGCTACAAAATTTTTAATTTATAGGACTTTATTAGACTACATAATTTTTTTTACTGTATAGAAATTTTGGGTATATCTGACCCAATCTGTTCTTGAAGCTCGATTTGATCTAATCCAATTGAGATGGGTATGGAATAGGTACAGATATAAATTTTTTTACTGACAGGGTAGGCATGGGTATCAGTCGATCTAACCTATACCCAACCTATTATCATCCCTAATTACATGGCACATTTCAACATAGCCATGCTAGAAGTGTGCAATCTAGATGAAGGCATTGCCATGTCGATGCTAAAGCGAGGCCTCCACAACAAGTGCCTCATCTACTTTCTTGACAAGACACATTCGAGGGATTACACTGACCTCCTAGCCCAGGTCCATAAACACATGCAAGTTGAAGAGAGTTGGATCGCATGCTGACAAGAGGAAGGTTGGACCTCCGATAAAAAGAAGCACACATGGGAGGACGCACGCCCGACCCAAGTTGAGGCAGAATCCTCTTGACCATCGAAACCACCACGAGTGAGGAGTCCACCTTGGTACTACACTAGCTACGGCCATTGACCACCCCTTGAGCCCAAACCCTCATGAAGATCGAGGGCAAAGAGTACCTTCACCAATCTTTATCGATGATGACCCCATCAATTTGATGGAATGTGAAAGTACAGTCACTTCCATCATGACCACGGTCATGACACCAAAGTGTGCTTTGAGCAGAAAAATAAGATCAAGGCTCTCATCTATTGAGGTTACCTTGGGAAGTATGTTCGGGAGTAGCAGGATTGGATAGCGAAGGAGCCACCCCGACACGAGCCCGATGAGGACAACAACAACAATCACCTGACAATTGACATCATCGATACGATCTCAAGCCTTGAAAGTGGCGGGGGGGGGGGCACGGCCGAGGATAGAAAATCATACTAGAAAGCCAATTGAGGGGCATGATGGAATACTTATTTCTCGGACAAGGAACTTTGAGGATTCTTGAATGTAAGTTATTTAATTTTATTAATGGATTTACTCTATCAAACCCTTACATATATAATATAAGCCAAAGGCCAAGTAGTCATTGTCGACAAAGAGGGACAACCCTCCAAGAGCTCTACATGACCATCTGACGCTCTTTGGCCATGAGCAAGTTGAGCAGGAGCCGAAGACAACAATAAAAACCTTGTAAGAATGGTTTTGTAAATCATACAACATAGGAAAGAAAAATATAGGAATATTTTATTTGGAAAAGAAAGTCTATTACAAGATAACCTTATCCACACAAAGGTTACAACAAGAAAAAATTACAAGATTCCAGCTTTGATGACACCCTCGAACTGACCAACCCTTGACGAGATCCGCGGTAACCCCCACAACATCTAGCAAACTACGATAAAGGATAGCAGTGATGGTGTAGCAGGCACCTTCTCGAAAGCCCGTCCACCTCCAGCATATTCCATTGAGGATGAACGGGAGACCACCTCACCAAAGAAGGAGAAACGGCCCCCTAGAAAGGTCTAAGACCTTTCTGTGGAGCACAATGCTGAAGCAGCCTCCAATCACCACCAGTCCGACTCCCTCACTGGAACGGCGGATTTTTCCAATACCTCCCATGTCAAAGAGGATTGTTTGCCAAGATGCTCCTCTAAGGCACTCAGTGATTGATCGAGCGATGATGGGGATTCCCCCACATGAAGGAAAGCAATGATGATTTTTGGATGACAGATAAGATGGTGCCACCACATCATAAAAAATATTAGGTCGATGCCAATCTCAAATGACAGAGGAGCTCTATTTATAGAGGAGCCAGGCCTCGGTACCTTTAACTACCCATGGACCGCACGATGGGTGTTATGGGAGTGGCCTCGAGGGCCATGCCCTTTGACAGTCAAACTCTCAACCATCCATCCTTGCAAACTATCATTATTGAAAAGTGACGACATTAAATATCTCTCAGAATCCTAAGGGATGTGACTCTTCGATATACAGTCCTTCAAGCAACCTCAGATCTATTTGAGATGTCAGGCACTAGGTCAAATGAATCACTAATGGCAATGAAGACTATGAGATATTCAAACATCAAACTGAACCCTGATGACTGGATCAACGGATCGATCCTTTGGAGATATCTCGATTAGAGCTGAGACCTTCGAAGAATAGTCGGAAATAATCTGATGATAATTAGGAGATATCTTAACCTAGGTTAGGATCTCCATAAGTGAACCTCAGAGATATCTCAGCCCTAATAGAGATATCTGAAAAAGGTATTCGGCTTGACACTGAACACAACTATGAGATATTCAGACAATTACCTGAACCCTGATGGCTAGATCAGCAGACAGATCCCTCGGAGATATCTTAGCTTAGGAGATGAGATCTCTGAATACTAGTTGGCAAAGTATCGATAATGGAAAGACATCTTAACCCAAGTTAGGACCTTCTAAAAGTGAAAGCCTCGAAAATAATTTGACGACAAAAATCGAGGTCCAATTAACCTACAAAAATGGCTTAGCAAGAATGTGGCTGAAAAGTCAGTTCGAAAATGACCTCGAGAGTCTTCATCAGGCAAACCATGACCTCTGCGGAGGAGAACCCAAGTACCTTAGTGGTTCTTCCAACGATGGAGTTGGACACCATCCGGAGCCCATACCTCCACCATTGCACGAGTATAACGCATCGAGGCTTTGGCAAGGCATGTTTGCAACAAGTCAGAAGATGTTCAAAAAGAGGTACATATGACAAAGATACTTTTTTATTAACTTAAAATTTTATTACAAAATAGAAATCAAGAGGGCACCTAGAGAGCAGAAGTAAAGAAGGACAAAGACTTAATCTTCGTCCAAAGACAAGGCCCCCACTTCTTCACTATCGTCGGGATGAAGGCATTTAAAGTCTAGCTTCAGCACTATGCATCCTATGCAGGCCTTATAGTTCTTAAAGTCCTGATTCATTAGATCTCTATCGTGTGTCTTCAATCAAAGCCATTCAACCTTATAACTCTTCGACGCACCATCACTTCAATTCGGCCACATCAATTAATCTGCATGAAATAATGCCAGGCCAATCAATGTTCAACAGGTGGTACCCCATGGTTAGCGAGACCATAACCATCAAAAAGTAGCTTTCGAGGTCGAGATAGTGGTCTGTCTTAAGCCACCCATACATCATAAATGCACCAAGATTTATGAAGCATCGAATCTTTGCAAATAATTAAAGCATGGTTTGCGAAGCGACTTGTCAAATCAAGTTTGAATTTCATGAGGTGGTGCAACGGTTCATCTGGAGAATGGACAGTTCAAGTTTATCCACTCAACGAGGCTCTGAGGACTACTTCTTCCATTTGAAGCAACTACTTCGAACTCGAAAGTGAGGGGGCAAGTATCGTGGGGTCGTACCATCTCAATCATGGGTCTCGTGATACCTTCAGAAATTTTAGGCTGATGAAAATGATAGGATAGCAAAGAGCACCATCAGATCCGCCAAAAGAAGCTAAGGTGAAATGACCACATTTGCTCGAATACTCACCGACCTCTAGATCAACCTCCAGTCGATACTCAGGTTGGGATTCTGTCAATCTCTAGATCGATATCTCCTCATTAACAAGGATGAAGCCCACGTCCAACACCAACCATCGGGTTAGGATCCCACCAATCTCCCAGTCAATATCTCACTAGCAACAAGGACCTACAATCTGCATCGATACCAACACGAACTTTCACTAACTAATAGGTTGGGGACTTGCCAATCTCTAAGCCAAGACCTCATCGATCATTAGCAATGACTCCCCATGACCCGAGATGATGCAGACCTAATCAAGGCGCTACCTCGGTCACAAGCCGACCGTAATCTATCAGTTCATCGATCTGTGAGGGCAATCAGTTAGAATCTCCCAGCAAACTTCTAGAACATGGCCACATGGGTATAATAAATATCTATGACTAACCATCTATGGGCCCAGATTTGACAATCTATAGATCTAGGAATAACAAACTCCAGTACCTCTCTATATAAGAAGGTAACAAAGAAACCCTTGAGTCAAGCTCTAGTAAGCCAACCTGAGTCACTACTAGCTCCCTTACTCTCTTTTTCTCTCATCTATACTCAAGCTCTGGCTGACTTAATCATCAGAGGATCTTCTATCGGAGGCCCTACTTTCAATGCGAGCGGGCTTCTTTTGCAGGTCCTGTCTTAATATCCCGATGTTCGGACCTCTCTCTATCTTCAGCCACTTCAGCACCCCCCGAGCCTTGATGCAATACGTGATGAATTAGAAGTCAAAATTTTATACTTTCCTAAGAGAAAAAAGGCTAGTTTTCTTTAAGAAGCAAAATATTCTTAACATGCTAATGAAACAAAGAACATAAAAATGATTAACATTAGAGCTAAATCAAAAAGAAGATTATTTGCCAGCATGATGTATATTTTGATTTAAACATTAATTCTGATATCTCTGCTAGGTAGACAACACTCTATTTTACAGGAGACTACTTGTGGATTTGTAATTTTCAGTCTATAATGCATCTAGTACTTCTGAATTCTGTTATCAATCCTAGACTACATCACATAACCAAGTGTGGATTTAGGATAACATAAAACTTATAAGGTATAATTCTACTGTGCACCTAAATAGTTATATACATTAAAGGAACAAATCAGTGAAGCAAATCAATCATCCATCCACATGACCATATATTACAACTCCTTGAAATTATCGAAACAAATCAAAAACATTTGATTGCTGTGGCAAGTAGCACTTTTACTGCTCTCAATTTCTTGATTTTGTTGAAAGACATCTCATACGGATACAGTAGTGATATATTGCTGATCATCGCCATGAAACTTCTTCAATTCTCTAGTTTTGACATTAAAATGAGAAATATTTGTTACACTTCTGTTGATACAATAGAAACTGAGCACTCAAATGACACCGAAAAAGCAGCTCTATTCATATTCATTTGTGCTATGCATTGAAACATTGGATCTCTAATTGCCAATGCATTGTGCATTGAAATGTTTTAAGGCTTTGATCTCGTCTTTGTCCACCTCTAAGAAAGATTCAAGATCATTCAGAGAACATGCTGCTCTAGTGTGATAAGTTCCACCAAGATCCTCGTACTTAAGGTGAACTACTTAGCATTTATGTTTGCATCCTACTCCAACCATTGAATCAGCTGGAAAATAAGAAATAAAGCTAAATTGGCCCATCTAGAGAAGGCTATTTCTGATAGACCTTGTAAACAACATGACATTTATGTGGTTATTATAGATAGGAAACTACAACATTTGCTTCTCTTTTTTCATGGCAAGGGTCCTAAGGGAAGAGAAATGCCTTATTACATAAGGCCTTGAATCCAATCTAAATTAATTTTGTACATTGGTTATCTTGCAATCATGCATTCTCAAATTAAGACAATTAATCAAACTAATGATTATAAATTTTATTCTCTAAAAATTTTAGACAATAATAGTCGCTCAAAATCCTTCTTTCTGGTTCTGTTGCATTACTATCTCCCTATATACATTGATCATTTACTACCTATATATATATTGAAATTGGTTTCTTTTATCTACTTTTTACTGGATGACTTAACCCTCATGGGGTATTATTATTCTACCCTTGTCAATCTCACAGTTCATGCATGTTCAGTAATCTTGTCTAATATGATCGGTTCCACTTGTCTATCATTATCCATAAATTCTCTAAATAGGAAGAGGAGGATATTTGTTTTTCTTCTTATATAGTAGGTCAATCTTCTTGATAACCAAGCTACACTTTGAGGTTCAACCAGTTAACTTTAGTGATCAGTTTGACTGGATTAGGTGACTCCGGTTTTGATAAAATTTTGGGAGATGGGAGGTGTTCACTAGTTGTGGACTAAAATTTTGATAAAATTTTGGTGGGTTTCATTTAGCTAATAAAAGAGGATCCAAAACTAAGCCAAAAATTATAGAAAATAATGGAGAAATAGTGAAATAAATGAAAAAATTATGTGACACTTGGTTAGACCTTTATGAGTTGGTTTTGGTCAAGTAGTAAGGGGTGGAAGATGGAGATCACTGTTACTAGGGTTTGATCTAGTCATATCTAGATCCATTCCAATATTTTGAAGGAAATTGAGCTTGTTGATGTCCAAGGAGCATGAGAGCAGAAAGAAGAGATGCCTATGGATATCAATACATATACTCTATCATTAGCAATGTTTTCAATGATCCATCCGATAGGAGAATTGCACATCACTTGCATAAAATTTTTGTGTTATATTTTGTTGCCATACCACTTCTATTTTTTCTTTTCCACTCTAGCTTGAACAAATAGTAAAACTCTATTACCTTGTATAATGAAAGCCTCCTAACTTTTTACTAATGTTGCAGTATAGTCACATGCACACACACACTTATGTATGTCTATGCACATGTATGCATGTACGTACATATGTGGCCTAAAGCTATTAAAATTTAATAATTGTATAGTATTATCTTGTTATCTTTTTTCATGAAAATTAGCATCTTAGCTTCTGTAAAACTACATACAAAAATTTACAACAGTAACGTCACATATAGTTTACCTCAAAACTCTTATTCTTTCTTTAAAAAATAAATTAGCAATTGAACAGCATAAGTGTAGAAATTGATAGATTTGAAACAAAAATAAGAAGAAATTAAATTTTTGTAAACCTAGTATTGAATATGACCAAAATGGTCCTTAAAAAAGCTTAATAACAATTGTGACATATATAATGTGATAGAATCTTGGAGAACATTAAAGTACTTATAGTGGAAGATAAGGACATTTGTTCATGAGTTTACCGTAAAAAAACATGCATAAAGGTTTAAATAATTTATACTTGCCCATGGTGATAAATTTAATGTAGATTTTTACGTTCCTAGGAGCCATTAAGGCTGCGAGAGCACACAATCTTTTGAAAATACTATTTATAACCACTTCGGTCCCTATGTCTATCCTCTAGAGCTTTACTTAGCTTCGAGTCTCCAAGAACCATAGGGCAAGGGATACAGTGATGCAAAAGCTTGTCTAGGAGATGCTCCATCCTTTTAATAGAGGGTCCCTCTCTTACTAGTAGAGGTCAAAAAGGACTTGCACCTTAGAGATGAAAGAAGGGGATGGGAGGGTGAGCTTTTTGGCCGCCCTTAGGAATCCTACTTGGACTCTAAGTAAGAAAGTGAGAAGACATGACAGCCAGCAAGGTCAACCACCTCTTCTTTCTAGAAGTGTACCTCACTTGAGGGATCAAATCTCAGTTGAGTCCCACCTAAATGGTTGGTTGGTGCTATTTAGATTTTTTTTGACTTGATCAAGTCTAATTTAAGCATATATTGGTTAATTCTATAGTCTAATATCTTTTTTAGTAAAATTCTAACCTTTCTCAATCTAAACAATGAGAGAACCCTCATTTGAAATCCAATCCCGATTAAATTGGACTTAGAATTCACATGCCAGATACATTATAAGGATAAGTTAATGGAGGTTACTACTCATCAAAGATCCATCCTTTCAAATCTTCATAGTCACATATCAGCTATATGATCTAGTGCGGGGTTGTAGAGCTAATATCACATTACTTAGTCTCTTGATGAGTAACTTCAAAAAGACTAATCTTTTTGTTCCTATATATATCCTATCATTCTATTGTCCCTATATGACCATTGAGCATGATACTGTCAAACCCTTAATCATATAATCTCATGGCCCATTAGAATTATGGATCATGTCAAATATTCTTTTATAAAAATTGATGGCATAAATCATTTTGAATATAATTAATTATTATACATAATAATTTATAAAATAATTATTTTCAAAATCTTTTCATGTTATCTCTTGAGTCCTAGGACCTATACATGCCTATAAAAACTATGCCAGTATGATAGTTTTCATGTTGGATAGCCTGACCCTTGCATCCAAATCTAATAAACCATCATACTTTTTGTTAAGGATAAAGTCCATGGTGTTATTGGAGCTCTTTAGTTTGAATGTAGGGTTTTGATTTGCTTAGTAAAGTTCTTTTCTGCTAAGGTTTTGTACTCTTTGAATTTCTTAAACAAATTAGACTTATGGAATATTAGATAGATATTATCATATCTTAACTAATCATTTGTAATGGTGATGAAATACTCAAATCCATCTTTTACTACCATGCTTAGTGGTCCACAAATATCAGAGTGTGCCAACTTTATCACACTCTCTCTTATTTGGAAAGAAAAATTCGATCATCTTGCCCATAAGGAATGACTTATATGTTGGTCAAGGTTGAGCATTTAAGAAGCTCAAAGTCCATCATTAACCAACCTTTGGATCTTATTAAGACTGATATGACCCAGCATAGCTTGCCATAGAGAAAGGGAATCAAATGGATTGTCTTTTCACTTCCGAGTCATAGCACTATCTGTCATGTGCATATCACCATAACAAACTAATGAAGGTTCATTTTGAATATATAATCCATCATGTAACCTCCCAATAATTGTAATAGATTTATCAAATATAATAATAAGATTTTTACCAAATACAAGATTGTATCCATTTTCAACAATTCTACTTGCAGATACAATATTTTTACGAAGATGTGGTGTGTACAAAATATCTTTTAAGACTAGTTTATGATCATAAAGATTTAAGACAATATATCGTATAGCTGGCTGTAAAACCTTCATGTTGGATCCCATCTTAAGCTAGAGCTCACTATCAGACTGGGCCTCTAGAATCTTTGCAAAGAATTTTATATCAATATCATATACTTAGAGTCTACAATCTAATTGTTAGGAGGTCCATTCAAAATATTTACCTCAACTAACACATACATCACACATGCCATGTGATATCCTATTGTAATCTATAAGGCTATCATCATGACTGATATCGACCATAGTGAAAATCCTTGAAGATCGGTGGGATCTACTAGCTACCATACGTATCCTTTCCAATTTGGATATTAGTGGCATGTCTATGCATCATTCCAGACTTGCTCTCCTTCTCTACCGCATGCTGCAAGGGGGGAGAGTTTGGATGCTAACAACTCTCTAGCATGCCTGGTGAACATGGGTAGCTATACAATACTGCCACAAGAGAGAAGTGATGCTCGGTTATCTAGTTTGGTGGAAAGTTCCATCTGCCATATTGCTGATAAACGCTAAGTATCCCAATTTAGACCATACAGGCAAAGTCCTTGTGCTTAGTTAGGAGCAAAGGTTCTCTAAGCAAATCGGCTCTAGTCTCTTAGAGATCATGACTTTGAAGATCAAATCCCTCAGTCGGATTTAATTCACCCATGTGCTGATCATTGGCATAAGATCATATCACGATCATTCCATATGGATGAGAGCCAGTGAGATTTGTTGCATGTGGTAATGAGTCAAGTGGCTATTTTATTGAGGTCATTTGCTAAACAGTAGGAATTATCCTCAATTTTGATCATAAAATAGATTTAGATGTTCATCTCCATACTCTCTGGTCAGTACCAAAAATCATACTCACACCAGTTTATTCTTCGTTTAGAGATTCATCTATTTTTTGAGATGGCTCTCATCTCTAAATACTTAAGTAGAGCCCATGTAAGCTCTACTTTAGCTCACAAAGCTAGAAGGGTGGGATCTTGGACTACAAGGCAATTGGCACCTAAAAAATTATTTGTCTCATGCCCGGATAGATAGGCCATTCAAAATCTAATGACCGAAGGCCACAATCATGGTGATGGTTTCTCTCTAGTTGTGAATCACTGGAACCAGCTTCGAGGGGGGGTGTTAACATGAGATTCAAGGTTTATGCCACCATTTATAACCTTGCACTCATTTGTTGGGCTTTTGACACCATTACAACAATCATCTCAAGTTTTGGTATTCCACACAGGCCAAGCAAATCAATTCTTCACTAGGAGGATATGAATGGCTTTGACGTAGTATTTCTTTGCGATCAGCTAGAAAGTATCTCGAAAGAGATAAAGGTAACTATGGAAGCAACCTCTTTTATTGTTCTTATCTCAGTTACTTTTATCTCAGAATAGGTTTTCCAATCTAATGGCTCCCTCTTCGAATCGGGGAACGACCACTTCGACAGTGACTCAGAGGATTGAAAGTTTTGGTTTAGGTCCTCAGGCTGGTCCTTTGCAAACAACTCAAAGAGATACCACATCAACCTCCAAAAGTATATGTTTAATGAGAAAGAAAAGACCGAATATTATGCTGAAGAGTTCTCAAGGTCTAAGGACTAAAATGATGAAAATAGCATCCTGTCAGTAAATATGGGATGTATGAGTCAAGCCGAGTATGTCGTTACTTATAATTTAGTTAATGTTAGGCTCACTTTAAAACCTAGAATAAGTTTTGGCCATCAAGATCCTTATTTAAGTATGTGAAGAAATGATGTAGGTATGGGAGTTATCCCAGGATAGGTTAACCGGAGGCTAGAGGCACTTCGATTATGACAATTGGGGGGCAACCTACTATCCAACCTATGATGCTTGTTCTCCTAACTTCAAGAGCTGGATGAGGCATTCACCCCAATGGGTACCTCCTAATCAGTCATGCATAAACGCTAGGGTCAATAGGCAACTTTACGCAAGCATCTATTCGAATCTATTAAATCTATGTATTTCAGGTTTAGATGTTCAACCTAATAAATATCCTCAAGGCCATTACAAATAAGTTAAGTAATTCACCTCTAATCCCTATTGATGTTTCATCGTTTGTTAGGTGCCTGACTCATGCTGGTAGGTCAAGATATAACAAACTTGTGGCCTTTTTAGTATCACTTTAATAAATTCATCTTGTATCAATTTTTAGTTTTGTAGGATTTTGTTTCCCTTATTATATATCAGTTTTCTTGATGCAATACCAAGTAGTGCAAAGGCATGCCAAGTAAAATAATTCCTATCCCTAGTCCTTTTTCTTTTTGCTAAGGCGGACCATTCACACCATTTTAGTGTGAATACATCTAAAGAAATCAAAAAATAAAACATCCCAAAAGCCTATCGAGAAAGATACTAGGATGGTTTATAGCACCTCCCTCGAGTGCATAGCTACAAAGGCAACTACCCAATCCACAATCATGTTCATCTCGTGATAGACATATCTCATCAAAAAGGAAGTGTCTTCTCATTCAAGATTCTAGATATCTTGCAACAAAGGATGAGTCCCAGCTTCTACATGCCAACTAAGGATCCAGCCTGTCACTATTGTCGAATCACCCTCCCCTAAGATGCAATCAGCTCCCAGCACATGATGGGCATGGATGATACCTGCCTAGGAGCACTCAGCTTCGCATATGGAACCTAAGTGTCAAGAATCGAACATCCATCCACTACAATGAACCTAAAGTTCGGACCTCTGATCATAAATTATGATCTTCCTCTCCTGCTGTCATCTATAACACTACCATCAAAGTTGACTTTGAGAAAACTTGATGGTGCAGACTCCCAGGTGATGAGCACCTACCGAGTTGCCACGAGGATGGAATGAGGGTCCCAAGTGTCCCTAGCTATCAAAGGTGCTCCAACATCATGTGAATGGATGATCTTTGGTACCTGAGCTAAAGTCCTATCTAGGATCTTGCTGACTGGCTACTCCCTTTGAAGATTTGGACATTTGTAACCAACCATATATGGTAGGCCATATGAGTAGCCAAGATAGTGACAATCCTAGACAGTAGTCTTCCAGAGCTAGTCCTAAGATACCCAATGAAAGATTCAATAGGGGTCATTGACTTGAGCATCTCTCAAAGGGCATTAGCAAGCCTCCAAAATACAACCGCCTTGATGCACTTGAATAGTACATGAACAATAGAGTTCTCGACCTCACAATGAGGGAAAGTAGAAGGAATGCCCATTTTCCATCTGCTTAGAGGGTCCTCAGTTGGAAGTCGGTCTCATGCAACTTTTCAGAGAAACAAGGCTACTCTTGGATGGACACCAATCCTCCAAATCCCTCTGAGTGGGCTCATCTTAAAATAGCTTATATAGATCCCCGGCATTGATTCTGTAACTACATATGGCTCTTCATACCCTCACATCATACAAAATATTTATAGGGATCGCAAGAGACATCATCCTCTCAGCAAGCTCTATGCCAAACAACTATGTGACTAGGATAGCATCCCAACCCCTGGCCCCTGGCCCTATCAAGTCGCCAACCCAAACTCCCTCCATCACCTCCATATTGACCACAGTTGGCCTAAGCATCAGTGAAAGGTTAAACAATCAACTATCCATCATCAAGCCTATTGGCCATCTATCCCCAATCAACGATCTAATAATAGACAATACCTTTTGATGCATGAGCACAAATCTCTCATCAAATTAAGAATAGCTCAAATCCGCCCGGATCTCCTCACCAAATGTCCATGGCCCATAGCCTTTATAATAGAGCTCTAAATGTCTTTGGGCTCAAGAAGGTACCTCGTTGCACAACGGGCAATCATGGTTTCTCTTCTGATTAAGAGGGACTAGATAGCTAGTTTTCCATTAGACAACAGTTGACAAACCAAGCTCCGGACTACCAGATGCACCTTGTGGGTGTCACAGTGAGAACCCCATAAAAAGCATTGGAAATCCTGCTCAAGCTTCATAATGGAGGTCCTTGGTAAGATGGTGTTGGACATGAGATAGACTGGCATAAAGCTAAGGATCGATCTCACCAGCATCAGTCGGCCCATTATGGATAGGGATATGGATCGCCATTCCCAAATATTCTGCTCCACACTGATATACTTAGCCCTTCAAAGCCTTTGGCCGGTGATAGGTACACTTAGGTACTGCCACGCACCCTCCTACTCTCTGATCCTTAGCACTTTTTAATAGACTTCTTCACCTGTTGCTTAATCTTCGGGCTAAAGCATATTACAGATTTGAGAAGATTCACTTGCTGATGTGAATCCGCACAATATTTCTCTAGGATTCTCCTCAACAACACACTATTCCTCGTAGACACATGAGCAAGAAGAATAAAATCATTTACAAATAACAAGTGTGAAACCAGTCGAGCTTTCGGGCCCCAAAAATAGGCCTCTAAGCCCTGGTGCCAGCAAGCTATCCAAAGAGCTTGAGATAAGACATCAGCATAAATAATGACCTATCCCTAGTCTTCAGGTTATAGGAGTGAGGTTGTTGATCTATCCACGAACAGGGCAAGAATACAAGGAGTACCAGCAATGGAAGGATTTTGCTAAAAGAAATGATGGAGACAGTTTACAAAAACCTCCTGCCACGAGAGAATAGAGTTCTTATATTAGCCTTAGGTTTATACTCCAGAAAAGTTGTGCATTGTGTAGTATAATAATATCTCTAAGACCCGGTCGCTTTGGATTACTCTTTCTAACAACCTTCTGCAACCTGGGTTAAGCCAATGGCCAATGGGGCATGAGAAAGATACCTAAACATTATCAACACCCTCTTTTTCCTAGCTAACATGGTTTAACTTGGATGCTCTTAGCTTTATATATGCTCAAAAGCTTTTTCTATTAACTTGATCATTGTGTAGATTTCACTTTCTTGAAAACCAAACTAAGCCTGAATAAATTTTTCTAGGGGAATTGGTGCCATCATCTATTGGCTCACCTATATGTATATGTATATATATATATATATATAGAGAGAGAGAGAGAGAGAGAGAGAGAGAGAGGATAAAGGAATGCAAGTTCAGAACTACAGAAAGAAAAGTATGCTAAAAAAGAACAACATAAAAAAACAAGAAATTGCAAAACAGATGACTGACAAGTTATACGTTTTTTATTTCTTATCCAAAAACTTTTAAGGCTAAAAAATTAAAAAGAAAAAGGGAAAAGATAAGAGTTTTGAACTCCCCAATCTTGTGTGATGTTGAGTATGCATTAAAAAGATAAGTCCACCTGCAGCATAAATTGTCTAACTTGGCTTCTGGATCTACTTTGGCCAAGGCAGAAATGGACTTGTTAGTAGTAATAAGAATTTGTGTTGAGCTCCTTAATTTTTGAGAAAATTCTGGAGTTTCTTTTCCACCATAGGGTCCAACTAGCTCACATAACCAGTCAGAGAACTCTAGAAAACCAGCATCTGGAAAACAAATTGGTCTACTCATTATCAGTCTTACTGAGGTGATTTTGTTTCATTCCCATGCCAAATTTTTCTTCATCAGGATTTTCTTTGTCAGCACATTCATACAATAAGGAATCTGTATGATAATTTTGACCTTGTAACATAAATATATAATAATTTTCAGATCTGCCTAGTTACAGACAGAGCACTGCTCCATTTTAGAAATGAACAAAGTGATGCAACAGGATGCTACTCCATTAGCCTACTAGTTTTTTGTACTGATATGATCTCAGCATAGCACAATGTCATTCATTCAATCAACAAAAATGCTTTGTGTACCCCTTGGTATACCCCTCAGCCAACCCCCCACCAACTTTTTGCAAGCCATTGAAGGTAAAAATGGGCAAGAAAGCCTTTCATGAACCATCTACCCGTCCCATATGTCTCGCAAAAATCTAGTTTACACTCATTCAAGGGTACGGCAAGCAGAACTTGTCTATTAAACACTTGTGAATTCAACCAAGCTCCATGTATTGTGCAAATTCCCGACATCATAAATTGGCAGAACCCTGTAGCATTTATTGATCTATTAAAGGAGTTTACCCAAAATTATCTGTTTTTCCTCTTTGAGTAAGTTGATATAATTACATTGCCTTGCTATAAATACAACCAGAAGCATCAGAGTGTAGCATCTTCAGCAAGGGTGACCACATATGAAGCAATAAAACACCCTATCCTTTCATCATCCTTCGACCTTGTCTCCCACTTACGCTTCTCTAATTTAATAATTAACTATCATTCTTGTGTTTAAGTTGGGACTTAGCACACACACATATGTATATAGCACTCCAAAATTTGATTTCAAATGTCTCCTCCAGTCCGTTAAGGGGTGACATGTGGTGTTGCAGAAATTCTATCTTATTTGAATTCCAATTCTTGTACTGATACAAATAAGGAAAGCCTTGGATCTTTTTCCTTCAAATCAAGAACTTTAGAGCTTAAGTTAGACAGAAGGAGTCTTCATCTATAAAAGAAGGCCCAAATATGGGAGAGATATTCTTCTTTTATTTTTTCCATACTCTCTTTATTTTCTCTGATTTTTTTACATTTTTTTTATTGTTCTCCCAAAATCTTTTTTAACTTGAGCATCTGAGGATCTGGCCAAAGACAATTCAGCCGATCTTTTTTTCTTCTTTCTTCTTTGATGTGGTCGTGAGTTGTCATAGTGCTAATACTCCAAAAGTCTTCCGACCGGTGGATTGATTTTTCAGCGGCACGTGCATAACAATACTACCGTAATCTACTTGCATGATAAAATGAAAGGTCTTAATTCAGAAAGAAAGGTTATTTTACACTCCGAACAAAAACCAGAAAAATTCATCATGACCAAAGCCATAATCATAGGCCAGAAATCCACCACGATTTTGTTGTTGTTTTTATTCATGCAGCAATAATTCCAGCCAATTCCCGTGACAACATATGAACCTTTTGACGAGAGCCTCCCACCCAAATCCCATGCGTTGGTTGGCCACAGGTTCCAATCAGCTTTTGTCTCCATCCACAGTAGTCTTGTTGGCGTAGAAGAAAGGAAGGGGGACGCAAGCAAAGGATGAACATGTAGTCCAAAAGACGCATGCTGCCAAATGAGACTGTATTGGGGTCTGCATGGTAGGTGGACTGTGGAATTCTTTGGTACCAATATTATTATCATAAAGTGCACGCCCCTTTCCTCCTGTTGTGATAGAGAGAGGGCATGCACCAAGGACAAAGCCTGTTCAACTTGTTGACCCTAACAAGGTAGCATCCTAAAGAATTGGGGTGGAGAACCAGACTAGTCTTGCAACTAGCGTTCCTAGACTGGTTTAAAGTTATGATCCATGCAAAGGATGTTACAAATTACAATGGTTTTCATAAACCATTTCATAGAGAATGGTATTGTAACTATTTTCTGTGCATTATGACTTCAATTTTGGAGTTAAGAACTGAGAAAATAGCCGTTACTTGATTTTCCTGCTTTCGGAGGAAACACTAAGGAAAGAGAGGTAGAATAGAGTACAAACCAAGAAGCTGTTCTTAGCTACCAAGCCATGAGAAACAAAAGCCAAGACACAAAGATTTATCTCTCTTTCTTTACTTATAAATTTTTCAAGTCTGTACAAATTTGATCCGAAGAAGCTCTTGTCAAGTCTTCTTTTTGCGGGAAATGTTTATCCTTATGATTCGCTTCCAAATAAGTTTGAAGTTGGCTGAATTCTTCTCTTATCCCTGTGGTATCAAGTAATCGAGATTAGTTGACCATGAGAGATCTCCAATCCCTGGTTTCTACGTGGTCAAGCACTAGCTCTTTTCATTGTCCGCTAGGCTAAAAAGATTGGGAAGAGCACTCAAAGTGGGTTTTCCTGGATTGGAACAGCACTCCAGGACCTTGTTGTGGTTTACATATCAAAGCAAAATGCCAACCACTCCTGCCTTGTGGATGGGGCCTATTCCTTGCTTTAAACTTGGTGAGGGTTCAAGGAGTCTCTTTGTCTTTTTATGAAAGCTAAAGTTACTCCCAATAATTCTACCAACTAAACTAGATACCCACAAAAAATTCAACTGATATTGTCTATCATAAGTGTTGTGTGTGTCTATATATATATATATATATATATATATATATATATATATATATATATATATATATATATATATATATATATATATATATATATATATATATCTTTCATCGTGGGATCTCCATTATCTAATATAGATCTGATCGGATCTAAACAAAGATCTAGTCGAGTATAGCCAAATCCAGAGCTCTCTCTCTTTATATATACATAGACAGATAGATAGCTTACTCATTTTTTGTTACAGCTATTGATGGTGTAATTCAATCAAGAAGCTCTCAGCCTGCTCTTACACAAAATGTTGCAATGATACAGCCTCTGGATATTATCAATGTTCTTAGAGGTTATTTAATTTGCCAATTGGCTAGTGGTATTAGATTTAGTCCACTATCCAAATGTGTTACTTCAAAAATCTTTAACATCCGGTGCAAGCAAATCAAATAACCCAAGGCAACATTATATTGGTATATGACTATTTGGGACTCTCTTTCTCCCTCTCGCTCTCTCTCTCTCTCTCATTCTTGTCATGCCACTTTTTGTGCAAGGAGCTATCACAAGCGGATGTTGGATTTGACATATAGGTGATAATATCAATTTGATGACTAATAGGTTAGAGTTTGGTTTGGGGCGACATGAAGTAAGAGTTTGGCACCTTAATTTAGTGGGTGACATCTTCTAATCTCATCTCACCTTTTCGAGTTGCAGCCCTAATAACAATATTTATAACCATGTCAAAAATTCAATTATCAGTTATGTCAATTGATTTCTCGAAAAAAAAAGTTGGTCAAGAATGTTGTCTCAAGCATATCTGTCAGCTTCCTTCTAAATTGCTTTTTTTTTTTTTTAAATCTAAATTGTCACATAAAACTCATTATAATTCCTACCCAAAATAGATGTGACAAACAATGCTTTTTACAAGTAATACTAATATTTCTAAAACTACCCATTTTATTGTCAATACATGTTAGATATAGGTATTATCAGATAGCAATCGATGTCTTTATCTTCTATATATCCAACCCTTTTTCTTTTTTTTTCTTTTTTTTGACCAAAAGTTGCTCCAACTGCAATTATGCTCAAGGCGAAAGAATGTGAAGTGAACTGGGGTTTTGATTAGCCTACCTAACCTAAATTAAACACTAGCATTATTACACTTGTGCTTTCCCTGATGTGCTTAGAGATTTGTATGTGCAATAAGATATAAATTCCAAAGAATTCATAAAGGAACCCACTGAGACCTAGTTCTAAAAGCAAGTGAAGAGGTCCAGGAAACAATGTGAATAACAAAATCGTGCTATATTTTACGTTTGCTTCACATCAAAGCTATCCTGTTCCCTTTCAAAGCATGCTAAAGAAATATAAAAGAAAGACTACTCCAAAAGAATGAGAATTCTTCTAGTGTGGCATACTGTACTGAGAACTTAAATGTGAAGCAAGTTAGGTTTTGGGCCCAATTTTGGGCGCACCACACTTGGAATTTCTAGTCCGTATATGACACGTTTAATGAAGATGCTTTCTGCTACAAGGATTGAGCTGTGAAGCATAAGTTTGATCAGAAAAATCATCAAACTTGAACTTAGTCTGGATCCCAAATGAATTTGTAGCTAAAAAATTAGTATAATTGAAACAATGTTTAAAAGAAATGATTATAATGTAAGAAGAGATCAATATAATGCGTTCCCCAACTAGGGTGATTATATTTTCAGACAGACAATGCATTTTTAGGATCTTCGTCATCCTTGGTTAGTATCCGAAAAGATTTCATTAGTTTGGATTTAACACAAAATTAGACTTCCAGCTCTCCCAAAATGATATCTCACTAATAGTTTGAAATTCTCTTCGAAAAAAAAAGGCTTTCCTTATCTTCCACCTAAGCTATACTAGAATGGTCCAAAGCCAATCTAAAAATAATAGAGCTTCAAGCCAAATCTAAAAGACTTAGTGAACATTCGCATCGACATGCATTCAGAAGGAACCGAATCTACAAATGTACCGATATGAATCAGGAACTTTAACCAATAGTTCAACTTATCCTCAATATTGATCTAGGATTAAATAAAAAATTAAATTATAAACTATAGCAATTGCCCCGGTCAACATAACTTTGTGCTTGGTAGACGGATTCCAGATTTGAGTCTTGAATTATTATAGTAGTGGTGGTAGGTTGATGTTTCATCTATCAAAAACATCATCATACTAATATACAACAGTTAAAAATAATTAGATTGCAATGCAAGATAAGCAAGCAAAGAAGTGGATTGGAAGAATGATGCCCCCACATGAAAAAAAAAAAAAAATGATGTTCTAGAGTTGCAGTGCAATCGACCTCGGAGGTGAAGACAAAATACTTTGGTCTCAGTGCATGCAGCAGTGGTGGAGCCACGTCCCACAACAAGACAAGAGCCAATCTTGTCTTTAGCTTTCAGCCTGGTTTGGGACAGGCACATGGAAGTAATTGTAGGTGGGAGGTGATTTAATCTAGTTTATACATAAAGCAGGGAGTACAGAGGGAAAGTGTGAAACAGGTATTGTGGGAATGGGTGCCATGGAATCCAACATTTGATGGCAATAGGACACCATGGCTGCTTGGCTGCTAGTCTCAGAGCTTGTCGTATTTTGATGTACGATTTTATAGGAAAAGAAATAATAAGAAGCAACATGTTTTGGCTCTACTGTTCTCTTCTTATTTTACTGGATTTTTTGACTCTATAACTTTGGGTATGCAGCCTCTGCTTCCATTAGAAGACATGATGAAAGCATTACCCATGGGGTTCAGTTCATACGAAAGAATGATTGATTGTTTTCATAATATCAACACCATATTTTATAGAGATCTCGAAACACCTTGAAGCTTTTTTTTCTTTATTTTTGTATATAAATTTTGAAACAATTATTATATGATCCAACAGTAGTTTTATACTGAGTGAGAGGGAGCTTTTTTTCAATCACTATCTTTATTAGTAACCTTACTTGCACAAGAGAAATACATGATATGAAAATTTCGTGGGATGTGCCCTTGAGGTTATTTATATCACCAATGCAGTGATGTAGTTTACTTTGCTTTCGGAATTCGCATACATGTTTGTATTTTGCCATGAAAAAAGATATTTGTTTGAATTATCTTGATTGTCACTTCTGATGAGCAGGCCAATTGAGTTGATTAGTGAAATAATTAGAGATTATTGTGTTGAAGTATTTTATAATTAAATTGACCTTTGATATTTTGACCCTTGGAACAGAGGCCATTTTGACTTTTTAGCTTTGGTTTTTTATGTGTTACTATTGTAACATTGTTACTTGATTTATTTTTTAATTTTTATTTTATTTGAAAGTAACTATTCCTATAAGGTTACTTTCTTGATTTTGATGACTATTCGGAAGTGAATGATCCTGTGCTTGCATCCTCCCTTTTTTAATACATAAAGATGGATTCAATGAAAGATATCATATGCACAAGACTCTACCCCCCTTTCTCTCTCTCTTGTATTGACAATTTTTTTAATATTTTCTTTCAGGTCTTACTCTTTCTTTCATATTTAATATATTATATTCAGAATGGACATATTGGTTCTCTGAGCCAATTGATTTGGACATTGAATCTTGAAGATAAAATATTTAATAGCTCATGCACCTATAGTATGCAAAAAATTATTATCTTTGAAACAACAATTTTGTTAGCATGCATCTATGCATTCATGGTATGCGGAAAATTACTATCTTTAAAACAATAGTTTTATTGGTATGGTTTGCCCATGCTTTGTTTTATAACTCTCTCTTTCTCTTTTATATTTCTCTCTACTTTCTTTCTATTTCTTCCACCAAGTTTTTATCATTTTTAAGACAAATTTTTGCTTCATGTTGTCTTTTGCAATTAGGAGTCTTATTGAAATAGAAAGGTTAGAGCAGCTTGATAGTTACAGCTGATGAAGATCTTCTTCGAATTAATTATGCTGAAAATAGTCAATATTCTCATCACACCTACCCTACAAAATTTGGTGATGTTTTTCATACTTTTTAAGTTTATATCATTATACAAAGTATACTTTTATAATAATTCTTAAATTTACGACAAACATGATTTTTCCAATAACTATAAACTCGAAGTTTCAACATGTTTATTTTTTTCCATATATATAGACCATATATTTCAAGAGACAATATTTATTTGTTTATGTAGAGATCATAATTTTGCTTAATCTAGTTATTTTTATTTATTTATTTATTTATGTTGTTAATGTTAATCCATAGAAGGTTTTTTTTTTTTATTTTGTTTTGTGAAAAGATGTGATATTTTGTAAGAGGACACTTCTAAAGAAGAGACTTTTTGTAGATAAAAGTCTTTAAACACACACCAAGAAAAAAAAAAATCAAGAGTCACTGCTCTTCAGGTAGAAAAACCTACCGAACTTTCTGCTATGTTTTCTAACTTTCCATGAGTTTTTTCTTTTTCTCTCTAAATAAGGATGATAAAACTCTATATGTCTTTCTTTCCAAAAAAGGAAGCATTTATATAAGATAAGGCCATTTCTTATGAGCTAGTAATATGAGCTCTTATGAACTTACAATGTTAGAATCAGTCATGATTTCATTTAAACATGCTACCTTCATTAGAGACCAGGTCACCACAAACTCTATATATAATGTGAACATGTTACTTTGAAATAGTTTTAAACCATATGTTCAAGGACTTATCCGGACATGGCTATGCAGTATATATATATAAATAAAAATTGTTAGGGTATTTTATAATTAAAATGGGCATTGACCTTTTGATCATTGGAAGCAACCAAAGGTTGGTTGCAAAGGATGTTACTTTGACTTTTGAACTTTTGATTTTCTAAGTTACTCTTATTATTTGATTTGTTTTTGATCTTTTAATTTTTATTTTATTTGAAAGTGACTACTAATAAGTAGTCCCTTCTCTTGATTTTTCTTGTCTACTTGGAAATGAATAGTAATATGCTCACAACCTTCTATTTTCTATAAATAGAGTTGCATCAGATGGGAGATACCATATGTAGAATACTCGCTCATTTTCTCTTGTGAATACAAGTTCTTTACCATCCTCTTTCAACTCTTATTCTTGGGTTCGGTTGGCTGCTTTTATAAGTCAATAGTGTATGTAGTGCAGTATTCAAGTTTAGACATTGTATCTAGAAGATAAGATTTCTAATAGGCCACCTACATCATTGTATGGAAAAATTACCATCTTTAAGACCACACTTTCATTAGCATGTGTTGCCCATATTTTATTTAATTTAACCACTCTCTTCCTCTTTCATATTTCTCTATACTTTCTTTCTATTTTCTTCCATCAATTTTCCATCATATTAGATTCCAATTATCTAAGTCATGTACTCCTACAATTTATGATTTCAATAGATCTTACCTATCTTTTTCTTTAAGGACAAAAAATCCTTTTAATATATAACAAATCTTGAGACAAACCTTAAGCTCACTAAAATTAGAATATGGTTATTGTGGTGGTGAGGGAGTGGGGTGTTGAGTATGGTCAACCTGAATTATATGCTCATGAACATGTATAAAGTAAAATAAGGTGAATTAACAAGAAAAATTTTTCACAAGCCCATGTATTACGAAACAACCTCTGGCAGATAGTCAAAGTTCTGCATTTGCTCTCAGTACCAAGGGGAATGGGAGCTTTCAACCATATTAATCAATGAAGATATTAAAAGGATGTCTTCTAGTGATAATGTCAGTAATCTCATTGATTACATCCATGTGGTACAGAAACCAGGTTCGAAATTGCGAGTCAAAAGCCAAATCAACAAGATTCATTGCTTGGAATATAATATTCACGTACCTCATAAATATTATATTTACTTCTTGGGCTTCCAGGACCTCTCTCTCTCTCTCTCTCTCTCTATATATATATATTTATTTATTTATTTATATATGGTCTGTAACATTTGTTTAAATAGCGATGATTTTGAGAAAGCCCTCAGATATGTGGAAAAAAGAGGACGAGATATTGATACAAGGATCATGTTCCAAGAAAACAATTGATGGGGCACCAATGCCAAGAGCAACAACTCTACCACTACTACCAACCATCATCAAGAAAGGTTAGAAGGACAAGCTTGTCAAAAAGCAGTAGTCTTTCTTATCTCAATTCTAGTACAAGAAGTGCAATTACCAGATAGCCTTACAGGTAAAGGATCCTTCTAGGGCTACCGTTTCTTTTTTTTAATTTTTGTCGTTTCCAACCTTAACTCATATTAAATTTTCACCAACAAAATGAAAACGAAGAACTTAATTACCTCGAAGAAAACAGAGCAATGCAGAGAAAAATCAAAGCAAAAGATTGATGTAAAAAATTTAGAAAATTTACTGTCATGCATAAAGATTTGATTATGTTTTCTTTTCAAACATACGATGACAGTGGATGTCACAAGAAGTTGGATTTAAAGGCTTTTATTTTATTATTACTAATCATCCATCATGATTAATTATCTCTCAGTAATTCTTCAAGGACACAACTTATAACTTACCTTCCCTAGGTATTGTTCCAAAAACTAGATCTAATTCTATCTGTACCAACAAATTTTTTAAAAAAAATAATAATTTTATTAAAAATTCATTCAATTTGTACAATTTGACAGTATGACTATTCTCGTCATATGGTTCGTCTGCAAGCTGTTCTCGGGTCATCACCGTGACATGACCATCAGGCTAAAGTTTTCATTCTGACTTGATTGAACTGACGAGTCTAGCAAACTTCTAGTCCACAAGAATGACTGAACAGTGATTGAAAGCATTGGAGAGGGACGGTCAAACACGGAGAAGATGGTAAGAAGGTTTTTTCTAACCTTGCTGAAGGAAATGATGCATTCAACTGTGAGCTAGAATTGAATAGGACAGTTTATTTATTTATTTTTTTGGTACAGAATAGGACAGTTTATTTGATCTTAATAATTAGAGCAAGGTTTTTTTTTTCTTTTTACTTTTTATCTCAATTACTCCACAACTCGTGAGAGCTAGCTTTGGACAGCTTCAATAGTAAAAGAAACGCATACCTAAGCTTGGGATGAGTTCAAGCCATGCTCCAACTTTTTGGTTCTAATGTCTGTTGTAGCTAAGAGAGAAATATAAGCTTAATCTTTCATAGATTCTTTTTGGCCTTAACATATGGTTTGAGTTTTGTTGCGGCCAATCGCCTCGTCGTCCGATCGTCGGAAAGCATGCACCTGCAAAATGAAGTCCGCACTGACCGGATGCGGCTCCGACGGGGACCCTCCGACGGTCAAGTCAGAGAGGTGACTGGGCAACAGTGAAATATAGACAGAGAGCTCTTATCGAGAGAGAGAGAGGGAGAGGAGCGAGCCTGTGTTTTTGAGAGTCGAGAGGTGGGAGAGACGGAGCGGATCGATCCCTTGCACTGTTGCCTTCCCCGATTTATATAGTGGAGCACGGTATGGCGCCGTCATTAATGGCGCAGACAAGTGAGGAACTGTCAACTCACTGTGGACTGTCAGGGTCGCCGTGAAAATGTCATGTCGTCGTGTAGCTGTCAAATCATCAGGGTTGACAATGCCCTCGGTGGGACAATGCCCCTAGGTAACCGTGCCGCATGTCTGTGTCAGAGCTGACAAGGTCTGGCGGCTGTACGGCGGTTGGAGGAGCCGACCGACCCAAAGTCGGTGGCCAGCTGAATGGTGTCGGGCCCCTCCGTTGGTCGGCGAGCCTTTCGTGAGTCGGCCATCGGACCTCTGGGTTCAGTCGGTCGGGGAAAGGTGCGCCCGACGTATCCTCAGTCGATCGTGAGCCGATAATTAGCCGGTGATGGCATCCGTCAGTCGGTCGCCCCGACCGACGATCGGTCGGTCGGAGTCGTCCGTCGGAGTCGTCAGTCGGTCGGTCGGGCCGCCAGTCGGTCGGTCGGGCCGTTAGTCGGTCGGGCCGCCAGTCGGTCGGTCGGGCCGTTAGTCGGTCGGTCGGCGGGTATCCCCCAACCGACTCTCCAGATTGGCAACGTCGGCCTACGACTCTTTGGGTCGGACGTTCGTGGAGAACCTCCAGCAGCCGAGCATCGATCGGGTCGAAGAAGTACAGCAGCTAACGTCCGAACCAAGTTGGATGGACCCGATCGTCCGGTACCTGACCGACGGGATCAGTCCCGAGGATCCCACGGAGGCCAAGCGACTCCGATGGTCGGCCTCGCAATATGTGATCATGGACGGCCGACTCTACAAAAGGTCGTTCTCCCTTCCCCTGCTTAGGTGTTTGGGACCGACCGACGCCGACTACGCTCTCCGAGAGGTTCACGAAGGAATTTGCGGGAACCACTTGGGGGGCAAGTCCCTGGCATTCAAGGTCCTGCGACAAGGCTACTACTGGCCTACCATGAAGAAGGATGCGGCCGAGTTGGTCCAGAGGTGCGAGCCATGTCAAAGGTACGCCAATATTCAACACCAACCGGCCAGCCAAATTGCCCCTATTGTCGCTCCATGGCCCTTCGCCCAGTGGGGGGTCGACATTCTCGGTCCATTCCCACCAGCGTCGGGCCAGAGGAAGTTCATCGTTGTCGTCATCGACTACTTCACCAAGTGGGTCGAGGCCGAGCCCTTGGCGCAGATCACCGAGCGGAAGATGGAGGACTTTATCCAAAAATCCATCATCTTCAGGTTTGGATTGCCGCACACCATCATCACCGACAACGGACGGCAATTCGACAATCAGGACTTCAGAGACTTCTGCGCCAGGTTCCACATCCGGCACCGACTGACTTCAGTCGGGCACCCACAGTCCAACGGTGAGGTTGAGGTGACCAACCGGACCTTGCTCCATAGACTCAAGACCCGACTGAATGAAGCCAAAGGTCTTTGGGTCGACAAGCTGGGCTCCGTTCTGTGGGCTTACCGAACGACCCCCCGCGTCCCGACCGGGGAGTCGCCGTTCAGTTTGGCCTACGGGACAGAGGCTATGATCCCGCTCGAGATTGGCCTGCCATCTTTAAGGGTCGAGCGGTATCAGGAGCCGGACAACTCCGAGGGTCGGAGGGCCGACCTAGACCTCCTCCCCGAACTACGAGACGAGGCTCAAATCCGAATGGCTTCATACCGACAGAGGGTCGCCCGGTATTACAATGCCAAGGTCAGACCAAAGCTCTTCAGGCCTGGTGACTTGGTCTTGAGGAAGGCGGAGGTCTCGAAGCCCTTGGATCAGGGGAAGTTGGCTCCAAACTGGGAAGGACCCTACAAGGTTGTGGACACCTACGGGCCGAGAGCCTATCGGCTGGAGACCCTTGAGGGGAAGCCCATTCCCCGGACCTGGAACGCCGACAACCTGAAGCTGTATTGCCAGTGAATTTTGTAATTCAATAGTCGGAATACAAATTCAGTTTGAAATCTCGGAGTCTTAACTCTTCGACTAATGATCGGCGCTCGCCAAAGCCCCAACATATCGACATGGACCTAGCATCCACCTAAAACCGACGACCTCATCGTCGGTAAGACATCGGACCCTGACAAGGACCGATGCATCTATAATTACGGGAGTCGACACTCCTTCGACAGTCGACGAGACATCGGACCCTGACAAGGACCGATGCATCTACAATTACGGGAGTTGACACTCCTTCGACGATGCATCGGACCCTCACAAGGGCCGATGAACCCTTATGGACGGGAGTTAATACTCCTTCTACGGTCGAACTTTCGGGCCAAACCATCGGCCGACAAGCCGATCGGGCCCCGACCAAAGAGAGGCAAAATGCCTACGCGACCGACGTCGCGACTCCCGACCGAGCCACGGCCGGTCGAAGGATATTCGGCTTACCACCGTCTATCACACGACGCGACCTTAGTCGCATCTACGACTTGCCGACCGAGCCACAGTCGGTCGGAGGATATGCGGCTTACCACCGTACATCATGAGGTGCGGAGGTGTACCCGACACCAGGGTATCGGGGCCCGACTTATCGGCACTCCCCCGATTGAATGCGCCGGATGACTTTCGACCGAACAAGTCAGAGGACCCGACTGCCGAACCGTAATCACGGTCGGTCGGATCCCGACTCAGCGGGTGCCCGACCGAAGATCTCGACCATCAAAGTCCGATCTGAAGTCGGGACTTATTCTACCTTCGTGGCTCCCGACTTAACATTACGTGCCCGGTGATCAGCTTCGACTACCAGAAGCCGATCTAAAGGCGGGATCTACCTTACCTTCGGGTCGGCACAAGTTGCCAAACGTCCTAACCGACCTATGGCAGTTAGCGACTTATTTTAAGTTAGCGACTCACATGGGCATGCAACATTACAGATACATTCGACATTACAAACAAAAGGAGAAAGTGAAAAAGTTTCATTCAAAATTGAAAGAGAATTACAAAGTCGGGTCGAAGCCCGATTACAAGTACTTCAAGAAAAAAGAAAAACAAAAACAGAGGTAGTCGGCAGGGCCCGATCATCTGTCTTAGTCGATCTCCTCGACCGACGGAGGATCGGGGATGACCGGCGTGTCGGCCATAAGCGGTGCTGGGTCGGCGGCTGAAGGAGGGGCTTCGATCGGCGAGGGGATATCGGTCGGCGTCACCTGCTCCGGGACGGCTTCCTCCGCCGCGACGACGCCTCCCGACGGCTGGTCGGCCATATCCTCGGTTCCTTCCTCCTCGGCTACTGGTGGGACGACGGTGCTGACGTCCAGCTCCGGGTACAAGGCATGGACGGCGTCCCTACCGTCCTCGAACCCTACCCGGTACGAGGCGAAGCCCGACTCGAGCATCTCCTCCCGGTATTGGTCGGAGGCCCGGAAGTCTTCCATCGCCCGATCGGCCGACTCTTTCGCCGTCCTTGCCTCGTCCTCCGCACGGGCGAGCGACTCCCTCGCCGACTCCGCCTCAACCTTCGCCATTTTGGCATCGATCTGGGCGATCGATAGCTCCTCTTCGACTTCGACGAGCTTCTCCAGGCTAACCCGAAGTTGCTCGCGCTCCCCTTGGAGTTCGGCGGCGGCGCCATCCCGTTCGCGCCGAAGACGACGCACGGCCCGACCCTTATGTCTGGCCTCCTTCTTGGCCGACCGAAGTTCGGACCCAAGCCGGGAGACCTCGTCAACTAACTTGGCCTCCCGGTCGGCCGATTGCTGAAGGTGGTCGGCCAACATCGCCCTCTCGGCTTCGGCCGCCGCCGACCTCTCCTTGTAGGCGGCCCGGACGTTGCCGAACCTTCGGTACCCGGCCTCCAGTTCCGACATCGTGAAGATCAGCTGCCGATGGAAAAGACTTCGTCAGGATCACATAACAAGGAAAATTTTCTAAGGGAAAGAGAAGGCGACAGGAACCTTACCTCCACCATGGTCGGGTAGAACCGCGACAGCATCTCGGTCACCTGCCGAGATCTCAGCGACTCTACGTCGGCTGGGAGGAGGATCCCCTAACACAACCTCCTCGCAAGGTTGTGGTGGGCCAACGCCGACGCTCCTTCGGGGTAATGTGCGCTCGGCGGCACAGAGCGGCTCCCCGATCTCGCTTCCTCCGCGGGGTCCATCGGGGCTTTCCCCCGATCAGCGGCCCCGACCGAAGGAACTGGCAGCGAGGGGACACTTGAGTTCGACCCGGCGCCCCCCGTCGCGCCAACGGACGCCGCCGGACGATGTTCGGTTTCCCGAACATCATCCGGCTCCACCCGCACCGGCGAAGCCGCCGATGTTCCCTCGGCCGCCTCCTCAACCGGCCTCTCCTCCGTGTGAGCAGTCGGAGCCACGAGGGCTATTACAGGCTCCGACTGGTCGGTCGCCGACGCCTTGACGGTCGGCGCCGCTGGAGCAGGTTTCTTCGGGGGGCGCGAAGGACCGGCCCCCGATGCTGGCCTCTTCCTTGTCGCGAACCGCCGAATCTCGGCGTCTGTCGGCCGCATCCTTGGAGGTGTCCCTGCAATACCGACAAAAATGTTAAAGACCGGACCAAGAGCCGAATGAAAAGAAAGACCGGGGGATCGGGCGATACCTATTCGGGGGACCAGACTCAAGCCGGCATCATAGAGAGCTTGTTCGGTAACAAGCTCCCTCTACTTCGGGACCGACATGTCTTTCAGTCGGTGGAAGTCCTCCCGGTCGTCCGCCTCCACCCGGCTGTTGTCGTTGGCTTCGGTTCGGGGCACACCCCAGCGGGAAGGGAAGCCCCAAGGAGATGAGGAAGAAACAAAAAAGAATTGGTTCTTCCATCCATGAATGGATGATGGAAGACCGGTGATGAAGGCAAGACCCTTCCGGGGGTTGAAGAGCCACCACCCTCGGGCTTTAGGGTGGGGTCGGAGCACAAAGAATGCCCGAAAGAGTGAAACGCGAGGGTTGGTCGGCAAGAGCTGACACAACAGCGCGAAGGAGATGATAAGACGGACGAAGTTCGGCGCCAGTTGCGCCGGACAGAGTCTGTAATAATCTAATAAATTCCGGACGAACTCCGGAATTGGAAGCCGAAGACCCGCGCGAAGGTCTTCGACATACAGCGCCAGATCGTCGGGCGGAGGGCTGTTAACCCGACCGTTGGCCCCTGGAGCAGAGAGCCGAAACTGCTCTGGGATGCGATATTGCTCCCGAAGCCGATCGACATTCGGCCCCGAAAGTGAGGAGGCCTCATCTTCCGGAGCCGATCGGGAGTCGTCGGTCGGGTTCCCCGACCGAGCTCCCTGAGTCGGATTCCTGGTCATTGCACCGGAACCGAATGAAGAAGAAGAAAGAGAAGAAGAAGAAGAAGAAGAAGATGGGACCACGAACCAGATGAATCCCTCCGGAAGCAAGAAAGCTCTGCCTGCGACGACTGAGAAATTGCCCGGACAGAGTTTCTCCAGCAAAATGGCAAGTGTGGGTCATAGGTCTGGGAGGTCCTATATATATAGGGCCGACCGACGGCCGAGATGCTTCCGCTCCGACCGAAGGCCCATAGATGCACGACGCGTGGCGCCCGCCGGTTGGCGGAGGATTCGGCGCGCCCCGTCCCAGGACGGCCGCACCGCCCACATTAAATGCGGAGGGCGCCGGCCAACTACCCTCGACACGCGGCACGCGGGGGCGCGGTTCCGCATTTATGCGCCCGCGCCGATTCGCATTCCCGATGGGACGCCTGACAGCGGCCCACACTCCCGCGATCGACGCCGAATATCCGGTCATCTGACGCCGTATCGTCCGACGCCCGATCTTCTGACACCGACGTAACGTCTGACGACGACAACGTCTGACGACGACAAGACGCGACGTCTGACACCTGACGCCGACGTGACTTCTGACACCGACTAGACATCCGGATCGCTTGAAATTTATGAGGCATCTGGCATCGGATCAGCCGGTGGTACAGTCGGATCTACGCAAACGACAAATCCACTCCCAGTCGTCCGGGGTTGCTGCCCGAACGAAAGCATCGGCCAGCTCACCACCCGACTTAGGAGTGGAGGGGGGCAACTGTTGGGGGATACCCGCCGACCGACCGACTAACGGCCCGACCGACCGACTGGCGGCCCGACCGACTAACGGCCCGACCGACCGACTGGCGGCCCGACCGACCGACTGACGACTCCGACGGACGACTCCGACCGACCGATTGTCGGTCGGGGCGACCGACTGACGGATGCCATCACCGGCTAATTATCGACTCACGACCGACTGAGGATACGTCGGACGCACCTTTCCCCGACCGACTGAACCCAGAGGTCCGATGGCCGACTCACGAAAGGCTCGCCGACCAACGGAGGGGCCCGACACCATTCAGCTGGCCACCGACTTTGGGTTGGTCGGCTCCTCCAACCGCCGTACAGCCGTCAGACCTTGTCAGCTCTGACACAGACATACGGCACGGTTACCTAGGGGCATTATCCCGCCGAGGACATTGTCAACCTTGGTGATTTGACAGCCACACTGCGACATGACATTTTCACGGCGACCCTGACAGTCCACAGTGAGTTGACAGTTCCTCACTTGTCCGCGCCATTAATGACGGCGCCATACCGTGCTCCACTATATAAACCGGGGAAGGCAACAGTGCAAGGGATCGATCCGCTCCGTCTCTCCCACCTCTCGACTCCCAAAAACACAGGCTCGCTCCTCTCCCTCTCTCTCTCTCTCGATAAGAGCTCTCTGTCTACATTTCACTGTTGCCCAGTCACCTCTCTGACTTGACCGTCGGAGGGTCCCCGTCGGAGCCGCCTCCGGTCAGTGCGGACTTCATTTTGCAGGTGCACGCTTCCCGGCGATCGGACGACGAGGCGATTGGCCGCAACAAGTTTGATTCATGGAATGAAACTTTCTTATACCATTTTATTTCCAATAAAATGTGTGGTGGGAAACTTGCCAACAACTTATTAACTCAATGATTAATTTAAATGGTCACGTTTTGGTCATGTGAAGTGTCATATGTAATGCAGTGATCATCTATAGTCCATTAAAAAATCCATTGCTATTGAAGCAGCAGGAAAGAAAACGTTGTTACTGTCCCAATAACGGCAAAAGAAGACAAGAAGAGAGGGAGAGAGAGAGAGAAGGACATGGGATCAGCTGGGTTGAAAGAAAGAGCGAGAGAGAAGGAGAGGAGGGGAGACACGTTTCGAGTGGTGAGTGGTAGAATCTTGCTCTTTATCTACTTCCAAGAGATCGACCTCAGCTTTGGCAGCTTCAACTACAGTTCGGTGGATTGGAGAGGAGAGAATTTTGGGATAGATAAGATATATGCACTTGTCCGCACCCTCTCGTCTCTTCCACAGCATCACCACCAGCCAACCACTATTAGAGGCCTCTACTTCTGCCCATTTAGTGGGGTGGTCCCATGCATTAGATTGCTTGATTCGTTGACCACCCATCGTCACTTAAGTTTCAAGGGATAAATATTGAATAGTGTGGAACATGGATTGCACTAGATGAATGGTGTGAGGATGGCCACGTAGAAGTACTTATCAATGGCTACTTTCTCATAATATATACCTCTTGTACATAGAGCAGCATAATTTAGTAAGCATTATTACATTAATGCAAAAGCATGGTTTTCGTTGGGGCGCAGATTGTTTGTTTCTAACAAAACTAGATGGTTCCCATTATTTGGATTTCTCTATGTTTATGATCAAGACATCAAGATATCTTGGTTATTATTTTTTTTTAAAAAAAACCTCCAATTTTCTGCACTGAATTAGATACATGAGCATTTAAAGATCCTAGCTTGATGCATGATAATATTAGAATTTATAAGGAGATCCTTAACTTCTGAACTCACTTTCTTTGCTAGAATCCTAAGAACCTTAATGTAAATTTTGCGCCTGTTTCTATCTAGACAAAGAAATGGCTCCATGGATATAGATTGTTTGGGTCTTGGGAATCGGATTTTCAAGGAGTGGATTCCTCTACAATGCCAATGGTGATTGTCCAAAGAGAATTTGCTTTATATAATAGTTCAGTAAGATATATAAAAGTTGCTGAAAGGAAAATTGCACCCAACTCAACGAATTCAAAATAATTTTGATAGGCACAGAATTGATGATCTCATAAAGATGAAATATCATTAGTTTTCCATTTAGTGATCCCACATTTGATTTAGCTTTCATGCACTACCTTATGGACCTCCAATGAGATTTACGCGTACCTAATCCAATATCAGGTCAAAAAAGACCTTAACGTTTCTTGACGTAGAGGTTTTCCAAACTCTTATCTCCTTTGCAAGTGAAACTAGTTAATGTGAAAGAGATGCTTCAATGAATGAGAAATAAGAGAGACAATTGTTGGGCGTACTATCTACATTCTATAACACCTATTTTTATATTTGCCGACATCAACTATTTACCATGGTCAAAGTGTACGCACCACCAAAACATAATGAGTGCTTTGTTTGTCTTTATAACAAAGGCAAACACATTATGGCTCTAGTAGATGTCAAGCTCATAGCAATAGTGATGTGTCAAAGAGAGGGAGTGCCATGCACTAAAACTCATACTGCCTGAATAATTGTAGTTAACTCATCTCTCTTATGTCTATTAAATCAAGATTATTACAAAATTCTCATTATGGTAACTGGATATGATGTGTTTGGCCCAATCATATGTATGACCAGCAAGGTTGAACGCTTCTACACTGGTGGATTATTTGACAATTTTCTTAGAAACTTGAGAGTTTCAGTGTTATCCCGACCTATCATTCGGTAGATAAGGTAGTTCAGGATCTAAGTCTTACTTTCATTATTTAATAGTTTTAGATCTGATTTCATATTCTATATTCTCTTGATTTGTTTTAATCGTGCAAGGCCCTCATCATGGTTGAGATTTCGATTTGTTGATATCATGCAACTCTTGATATGATATATATAAAAATGTCTGTCTCTGTTGGCTTATTTAAGATATTGAATGATATTATATATTCATATCAAACAATATCTTTAAGTTATTTTGAAAATGAATTTTAACTAATAACACTTGAAATCAATGCTTTAGTACAGTTCTCAATTTTATATTTACTATATCAATCAAGATATTCATTTCTCGGTCTGAAGATATTAATCTAAATCTTGAAAAATCAGGATTCTTTCCAAATTTTTCTGCTTACTATATTGGCCAAGATAAATTGAGATGTCAGTTTATTTTGGTTTCCGCACTCCAAACATAACTAAGATATCCATATACGAAATGCCATGAGTAATTTTATTTTTAGTCAAATTTTCAAAAATAATAAAACTTGATCAAGCAAGTTAACTTGGGTTGGGACAGCAAAGTTGTAAAACGCACTAAGTTGGTTAATGCATAACTTAAAAATATCAAATTCAAATGAATGAAGTTCTAAAGATGATGAAGAATTTGCATAGGGGCAGAATAAGAATATTAATGAGCCAGATCCAATCATGTACTTACGATCAACTTAAGCAGCCAATAATTTGAGCGAAGGAAGGTAACACCAACATCATAGTGGAGCATATTCAAGCCAAGCCAAGCCAAGCCTATTCCAAGTCACCAAGTGCTTCCACAACGATACATGGGAATGACGTGGCACCCAAGGATGGTTGGGTGCATAAGTGGGTTTTCTCGGCACCGGTCTAATTAGTCACAAACATTAGGTTTAGAAAACAAAGTTTATAGACTTTGACCACACCAATACCTCCACAATACGATCAATTAAAACACACCATCTTGGCAGTCCCACTCATTGATATAATATTAGTTTTACTTGACCTAGTGCCTTTGATCCACCACCTTATGGTGATTTGTTGGCCAAGTTTGAGAAAGAGAAAGAGGTGAATGGGATGGTTCTATGTAGACCATAGGTTGTGTATGTGAAATGGAAGGTAGTCACGTTTCCGAGAGGAGAAGCAGTCCCTCTCCCTCCCACTAAGAGACAAAAGTAAAGCAGGTGAGGGGAGCATTTAGGTTGAACAAATGTTTTTTTTTGGGGGCAAAAAAAAAAAAAAGAGCAAGAAGAAGAAAAAGGTAAGGGAACGTCCCTTTAGTCATTCAACGAGGGGGGCGCCTTCCTTTTGTCTTGAAGCGTTGGCGTCGTCTTCACGCAGGAAACCTTTGTCTCCTCCCAATTCTACTATTCTTTCGTCCCCTGTTTGTCCACCATCTTTGAAGGCTTTGCATTTAACTCCCTCTACAGTTTTGATATTACAACATATGTGGTGTCGTTGTTCTAGAACTTGGCATTCAACTTATGTGACTCATGTAATTTTTTTTTTTTTTTTAAATTCGGAGGCAGGATGGGAAGAAATATTGGCGAAATCAGAACTAAGATGAGTGAAATCGAAATTAAATATATTTCATATTCAATCAGATTGTCCATTATGCTAATTAGTATGTTCATGTGATTTATGCAACATACACTTCCAAAGTAAATACTATTGAATGAATAGTTAGAACTTTCTAATTAAATAACATTGAAGATTAAATATTTTGAGAGGAGCGAATAGTTTATTAACAGTAGTATAAGCAAATTTTTATATTTTCATAACTCTAGAATGTAGTATTGGGCTCATGTAATTCACCTAAAATATTACTGAACAAATGGTTGTGATTCCATGAAAAAAAAAAATTTGATATTAGAAGCTTTTCCATATGACCGTGGCCAGCTATGCACCGGATTTGCATATTTTTTTTCCTTAAAATATGATACTCTTGATAGAATGCAACAACATTGAAGTCAAGAAATGTGTATAAATTAGATCATTTGCTAAAAGAGCTATACTACTTATCATAGTCAAGTTTATTTGATCAAAGAAAATTTAATATAAACGGTTGCGGACAAGAACTTGGCCCATCGTTCTGATCCATGGGTCTCACAGTTTTGCCTTTTAAAAAAGACCTTATATGAAAAGGATTTTTTTCTCCTTATAAGCACGAATCCTCCTTGACTCACAACCGATGTGGGACTGACTATTGGTGTCCTCCACATTATTAGAACCACAATAGAGCCATCCAATCAAGAGAGACTTCAATGTGTACGGTCCGAGAAACCTCACAGTTAGCTGAGGCGGACCTCGATCCCTTTCTAACGAGCCATTATTGCGGATAAGGGCTCGATCCGTTACGTGAAGTATTGTCCGCTCTGATTTATGGGCCTCATGATTTTATTCTTTAAAAGATGCCTCATGTGAGAAAGATTTTTTTCTCTTTATGAACGTGAGTCTCCTTGACTCACAATCGATGTGGAACTATTGGTATCCTCCATATTATTAGAACCACAATATAAACTATTAATTTTTTATGAAATAAATATCGAATATGAACATAGATATTATTTTTTCATAAAATATCAATAAAAATTTTCTATATTACATGAATTTTGAGGACTTATATATAATTATCAAAAGATAAGCAAGTTTCATATATCAGCTAAGTTTTCTAGCGATTCATATCCAAAAGTTCATTTTCCTCTTATTATTGTATATAAACCCCTTAAGCTCATTATACATACGTACATATGCCATCATTATATATCATGATAATAATTCAAATAATCACTTGCAACGATGCAAACCCATCCTTAAAAAGCTATTCTAAATATAACATACAGTGACAAGTCATTTCCGATGTTTAACAACTTAGATGCCACTTTACCATATAATTCCAAAACAAGGAACAGACACCTATGTCTATGGTTGGAAGTGAAGGAAGACAGAAAGTATAGTATGAGAAAAGAGAAGGCAACAAACAAGCCCAATCAAGTAGGTCGATCATGAGAAAGTTAGATCATTACCTCTTTTGGCTAACCTAAAATGTTTGATTTGTACTAATTTACGAGGACCAACATGCAAATATGACTATTGGAATCTACATGGGAATAGGATAGTGTTTAGGGTCTACATGCATAAACCTCAAAGAGGGAGAGAGATATTGATCAAGACATTAAACCACGGAGATAAGGGGGATGGGCGGGCCCCACGTCTCAGTTTATTTTTCAGCCGCCCCGTTTTGTCGTCTCCTCCCTCTCTCTCTTCTTTCTCCCTCTACCTCTTTCTCTGTCCCTTTGCGTTTGACTCCTCTCCTCCGCCCTTTCCCCCCTACCTCGCGTGCTCTTCTCTACCTTCTCCTTCTTTTTATCCTTCTCCTCCTCCCCTCACTCTCGCTCGCATCGCCCTCTCTCTCTCTCTCTCTCTCTCTCTCTCTCTCTTGTGTCTCTGACGATTCCCGTGAGTTCCTCTCCCTTTCCCCCGTGCTGGGATCTTTAAAGGCCGCTCCTTTCGGCGAGATTGGTCTTGGAACGGAGAGGATTCGATGAGGAAGAGGTGCCCGGCTTGAGATAGAGAGAGATGCGGTGGGGTTTCGACCTCTAGAGCCCTTGTCATGAGTAAAGGCGCCATCTTTCTTGGGTTTTGCTGCTCTTCTTCGGTTTATTCGTCTTCTTGTAGCTCTTTTTAGGTCCCGTTTCCCCATGGCTGGAAGCAACGAGGTTAACGCTAACGAATCCAAGGTATTGTCTCCCTCTTCCCCCGTCTCTCTCTCCACCTCCTCAATCTATTTCCTTTTTGTTGCGAAATTGATGCAAAAATTTGATCGTTTTGTGTGCTCGAACTTTTGATAGGTTTTCTCGTCGAAAATTCTGATATTAGGGTTTTAAGATTGGTTACAAATTTTGGGGTTCTGTTTTGAATTCTTGGAACCCTGTTATCGGAGCTCGGATTGTTTCCAGTCTGATTCCTTTTTGCCCTGTAGGGTTTCATTTTCTTCTCTGATGATTTCTTTTAATTGTTAAACATCTAATTACATAGTGAAAATAAAGCCTTGATATCACAGGGCACTCGCAAAACCGAGAAAGTTTAAATCTTTATCCACATTCTTTTCTATTCCTTCCAGGGAAGGAGAAAAGAAGGAAGGAGAAAAGAGGACAAAAAAACAGAAACAAAGACAGAAAACCCTTTTAATCTCCATGTTGTCTTTATCTCTTTCTTAAATTCCAAAATTTAAAGGGAAAAAAATACAAAATTTTCAGGGTCTTCCTTCTCATGGAACAAAAAGTTTGAATTTTGATTCCTTAATTCTCCTTTAGTTCCTCTATACATAGAAGAGATAAAAAGTAACCCCAAGGCCCTCCTAATCTCTTTCTTGTTTTGGGTTTTTTCTCTTTTTTTGCCTACAGATGGTGGTTCCCCTCAACACATGGGTCCTCATCTCCAACTTCAAGCTGGCTTACAACATGCTTCGCCGCCCCGACGGCACCTTCGACCGCCACCTTGCTGAATTCCTCGACCGCAAGGTCCCTGCCAATGCCTTCCCTGTCAATGGAGTAATCTCCTTCGATCTCCTTATCGATCGCGCAACCAATCTCCTTGCCCGAATCTACCGCCCTGCTCCCACGGCCCCCCCCGACTCCCACAGACCATCCCTCCATGCTGACCTCCAATCCCCCCCATCCCCTGACCCTTTCCCTGTAATCATCTTCTTCCATGGTGGCAGCTTCGCCCATTCCTCCTCCAATAGTGCCATCTATGACTCCCTTTGCCGCCGCTTTGTCTCCCTCTGCGGCGCCGTCGTCATATCGGTGAACTACCGCCGATCACCGGAGCATCGGTATCCCTGTGCCTATGATGATGGGTGGACTGCCCTTAAATGGGCCTCCACCGAGCCGTGGCTCCACAGCGGTAAGGATGCCAAGCTCCGGGTTTTCCTCTCAGGGGATAGCTCTGGTGGGAACATTGCTCACCATGTCGCCGTGAGGGCTGCTGAATCGGGAATTGAGGTCTCCGGGAACATTCTCCTCAACCCAATGTTTGGTGGAAATCAGCGGACCGAATCGGAGAACACATTGGATGGGAAATACTTTGTCACGGTTCAGGACAGGTACTGGTATTGGAAGGCATTCCTCCCGGAGGGGGCGGATAGAGACCACCCTGCTTGCAATCCCTTTGGTCCCAATGGAATGAAGCTCGAAGAGTTACCATTCACAAAAACCCTTGTGACGGTGGCAGGATTGGATCTCACCCGGGATTGGCAGCTGGCTTATGCCGAAGGGCTCGAGAAGGCTGGCCATGATGTCAAGCTTGTCTATCGTGAGCAGGCCACTATTGGCTTCTACTTCTTGCCTAACACAGACCATTTCTATGAAGTAATGGAGGAGATAAAGAACTTTGTCAGTTCTAACTGTTAGTAAATACGATGCTCTTCATACCTTACCTACAGATACATAGACCTATCTATCTATCTATCCATCTCCCTCTCTCTCTCTCTCTCTCTCTATATATATATATATATATATATATATATATATGTCAGAAGCTTGACTTATATTACTCAGAGCTTGGTTTAGTAGTTCTACGCAGTATGATGGGTGATGTAGTGCAGGTTATGAGATTCCTGCATGAGACTCCTGCAATCTTCTGCTGCTTCTGCTGCTTTCTTAATGTGGGTAGAGGCATGCATGCACATGATTCCAGAGAAGTCGCTATTCTTGCTAGAAGTTGTTTGGTTTGATTTTGGTTTTGTGGGTGGACAAAAGCTGCTTGCATTTGATGATGAGGAGAATCTCACGAAACTGTTTGTGTCTGAATTCTGGATCACACGTAACTTGGTTTGTGAAAGTAGTGCTGTTTTTGACCTTTGTACTAACAGTCTTCAGTTGTGCCTGATCCAATTCCACAAATATGGTGAGGTTGGAAGATGCTTCTGAAACAATAGGTGACTTGGTCTGCGGAAGAAACACGGGTTTTTCTTCCACCGGCTGACTGTTTGCTCCAGTGGTATCCATTGGTGTCTGTTCGGTGCCATGTGTAAAGTTCAGGAAGCTGGAGCAGATCCTGAGTCTGGGTAGCCTTTGGTGGGAATGAATTGGGTACCTGGCTAGTGTTGTAATCGTGTTAATTATAGCAACATGGTGAACACTCCATGGTGTTATTATGTTATACTCTTTGGGATTCTAGTAATATAAAGATGCCCCATTTTTCTTTGCAATCATGACATTATCTTCAATCTACTGATTACATCCGTGCCTGATTTTTTGGTATGACTCTGCGCTTGGTCGCATATGATGACTCATGCAATCCTGTTTTTTTTTTTTTGTTCTGAATTCTGATACTGCCAATTGAAGCTTATGTAGCCCATTAATAGTACTACTGGTGCTTGGGACCTCCATGTCCTTATTATTCATTTTGCTTTTTATGTTTTTGGTTGGGTTGCAACCTCAATGCATTGGTCCTTAGTGTAAGATGATGGCGAGAGATGGCTTCTTCTTTTCTCCATGCTGCAGTATGAGATGCTTTCGATTTTGGTCGGCTCCTAACAATGCCTATACATGCCGGCGAACCAGACTAGTTTCATTGTTTGTAGAAGCCTAAACATTTTTCTCGAACTAAGTTAGAGGATAAGCTCTATCCAGACATTGGTCTCATTTTTGTGCATGGAGTGCTTAATGGGTTCATCTGCAAACCTGAAGCAAGCCTTTTGTTCCAGAAAGATAGGTTTGGTTTGGATTTGGTTTATTTCGTGATGTAAGTTAATCAGCAAAAGAAATTAAGAAGAAGACAGTTGCAGTAACTAGAGGGGAAGAAGTGGTCAGAGAGCAACAAGGAGTTGAGATGTCACAGCCTGTGAACTCATCCTAACTATTTTCTTCTCTTTCTTTCTCTCTCTCTCCCCTTCTGTCTGTCTGTCTACATATGTATATTTTGTTTTGTAGTTTCCAATGGGAGCATTTGGATTTCAGTCAGTCCATTTCTTGGCAGCTTCGCTGGAGCAGTTGTTCTCATGTGGGGGAGCTTTTTTGGAGCCTGCGATGCCTCAAGAACACATGGGTTTTGTTCTGTTTTGAAGGGGAATCCACCTACCCTTTGGAATTTATTGGGGTGTTCTTAATAGTGACAACGTAAGCGTGGGTTTACTGTATTAAATGTCATACACAGCTAGGCCTGATGGGGACTTGGGAGCCCTGTCGTTTGCTTGACTTGTTAGGCTTCTCCTTAACAAATAACCTGGTTAGCTGGTCATCAATGCTTGACAAAGAATAGTTTAATGCCTCCTTCCTCTCTTTTGGAGCCTATGAACCACAGTTAGGATGTATGAAAACTTGTTTGAACAAGGCTTAAGGCAATGCCTTGTCCTTTGTAATGGACTTGTTATGACTTTTCCAGTCAGGATGGCCAACCTTGGATCATCTCCTCGTTCCTAGTCCTTTTAAATCTATATAGAGAACTTTAGTATTTTTTTTGGTAAATAATAGAGAAATTAGGTATGATCAACAAGATGAGCATCATCGTTCACCCAGCAAATAATTTAACAATATAGGCATTGAGGGTGACATCTTTATAGATGCACCGACGTAAAAAGCAATGCATACACTTTGGCAATCAGGTAAAATTCTCATACATTGGCAATACCATTAACGCCCCGTTTGGTTGACCGGAGTAGTAGGGTGAAAATGTCATCAATGGGAAAATGAAGGAATTCTTCTTCTTGTTTGATTGAAGTTTTCAAAAGAGAAAGATTGAAAAATAGCATTCTCACGGAAGTAAACTTCTCAAATTTCATGAGAATAAACTTTTTATTTTTCATAGGAAAAAAAATTTCATGCGTAACATAGATTTTTGGCTTTTTCATAAAAAAAATTAGGAGCTTTTTTTTTTTTTTTTTTCAAAAGTGCTCTTAAAGTTATGAATAGAATGGGGTAAGATTTTTTTCTTTATTAAAGATATAATGCATATTTTATATAATTTTTTTAAAAAAACATATACATAAAAATATATGCTCAATCAAACATAAGGTACACTGCAATATGCTATTTTCTCATGATCAACCAAATATATCAAAATCATTTTCTAGGTATCATATTTTTAGAAATAAAAGATATTTCAATGGAGGAATTTTCTCTCTGCAAACTAAACTAGTCCTAAAAGAGGGGAAAACAAACATATATACACGCATCTTTACCATAAGATCATGTTTGATTATTAGAATGGAGATCAATAAAGGTTTTCTTGTCAATAGAAATTGTTAAGAATGATTGATTTCAATTTTTAACATTTGAATAAGTCCAGATAATCCCCACAGAATGAGGCAAACTTGATATTAATGACAGATAATATAAATACTATTAAGGTGTCAATATTGACATTAACATAATAACTATGTAATCAATATTAATATTAATATGACTAATATTAATAATAATATAATTTATATAATACTATGATAAGGATTATCAAAATAATATAATATACACAATAAAATACAATAATAACATTATAAAGTATAATTGTACAAGCTGTATAATTATGAATAATTTCAATCTTCCACTATAACATTATATGATTAATATTATCTGTATGCTATGATACTATATTATAATTTTTGTATTAATAATATTGCAATGATTAAAAAAAATATAAAATTTATATAATATATTTTGTGATAATATAAATATAATATCATAATATACTATGAATTCATGTATTTGTAATATGCTATCAATAAAATCTATGTTATGAATACAGTAAATCAATATTAATAAAAATATAAAATATTTATACAATAAATATAATATTATATTATTTGATAGATAATAAATTACTATAATACAATATATAGTTAATATTAGTTATATGATATATAAAATAAATTATTATTATTATTGAGGTATGTTGATCGTTGTCGTAGGCAGTCAAAAGTAAATCTAACTCAAACTATATAGATAGGATGAGTCTGGATCGTATCCACGGGATCAGAGAGCTGAGATGCAATTAACTAAATAAAAGAGAAAGGTTGGTTCTTAAAAGTTGATAATATTTTAATTAAAACTAACTAATTTAAATCAAAGATGAATTAAGAGATATATATGATAAAAAGATGTCTTCAGATTTCTAGATGATCACAGATATAGATTCTGATATTTGTTTTGATCTAAACAATTAAATTTATAATCAGTTAGAAATCTTACAAACAAATTCTAAGTATAGGCTATCTTGTCGAGTACGAACAATATCCTATTAAGATCATGGTCCATCCCATAAATATCGACTATCAAACGATTAGATTGTGTAGATCATAATAGGTTATGTAAATATCGAATTTTAAAATAAATTATTTTTGCTAAGCATGAGCCATATCCTGTCAATATCATGATCCATCCTACCTATATGTAACTTATTCAGGAATCAAGCATAAAAGAAAGTGAATAAAACTTGAAAGTATTTTATTAATTATAGAGAATAGAAAATAAATATACAAAATTATGTAAGAACATCTATACTCCCCTATAGACTGTATCTTAACCAAGCATGGCTTCTGTATAAATCTTCTAAAAGATTTGAAACCCTGCCACAGTATCTCCTCTTTTTGAAGCAATCTTCTTCTTCTCCACTCTCTCTTCAATATCTAAAACAAAACCTAAAAAATAAAGAAAAAAAATTTGTGGCTGCCCACTACTTGCTGCTTCTTTTGTTCGCAATCCCTTCACTTTATAGCCAGTAGAGTTTCTCCGAGTTTTGGCCATCCACGGACTCTTAATTCCTCTCGAATTCGTGTCCCAGGCGTGTCCAAGCATAAACAAATTTTCTGACCATCGAATCATCATCCAACGCCCCAGATCAGGCCTAAACCACTCCTTATCAAATCAGGAAACCACACTGGCTATTGGATCAAGGTGGTGCGTGATTTGGACCATTGGATTGCACAAAAGCCCTCTTGGTTTAACCTCCCAGTCGGCATCATGTCCCCACCGTTAGATCGCGCTTGGAATGGCTTTGAGCCGTTGGATGATGCAAGATCAGTGGGCCACCATCGAATTATATGGTAAAGCTTGCTGCTGGCCATCCATCAGATGTGGAACACCCCTTTCAACCACCGATAGTGCACAAGAGAGCCACCTGCCCCATGCGCCGTGATAAAAGACTACCAGCACTGTGTTGGTGAACCATGCATAGACCCGACGTACACCAATCTATGGACCGACTGTGAACCAGTCCCTATTGCTGTAGACTGCTGTGGACCACTTTGGCTAGTTTTGGGCTGTGAACCGCACATGGACCGCGTGGCTTGGGCTGGGTCGGCTTTTGAGCTTTTTCTCTATTTTTTTTTTTTTTGGCTTCGGGTCTTCATTCGGGGTCTAAACTGAGTTCGATTTGCTCCAAATTTTCTTCTTTTTGATCTGTGAATTGAGCTCTTTTCATTAGCAATCATCTTTTCTACAAAATACAAGCAAAAGCATAAATTCTTAAAAAATAAATATCAATTAGTAGATATTTTGATTCTTCTTTTGGGATATTTAATGTACTTATCACACCCCCCAACTTGAACTTTACTCATCCTCAAGTAAAGAAAGCAATTAGTATTATATATCATCATACTCTGAAATGGATACTTTATCAAGCAATTTTCTTAACAGTCCATTGATATTCAAAAGAACATTATTGAAATAGGTCATAGGGATATTAATACTCACTAGTATAGTGGTTAAATGAAGAATAAAAATTGTTTCAAAGCCTTTTCTAGATCAATTCTTATTTTTATCTCCAAATTAGCCACTTTAATACAAGCAAGTGTAAAATAACTCTTGTCCCCCCCCCTTTTTTTTGAAAGAGGCATCTTCACATTGTCCACTTTTTGATGCGAACATCAATGCTTTCTGAAGCAAAGAGGCTTGATTACTCAGTGAGAGATCAATGTTTAGAACTTTTTTTTTCTTTTTTCAAAGAATAAAATTTTTTCATATTTTTCATTTTTTGATGCAAGACTCAATGCTTCTTGAGGCAAAGAGGCCCGGTTACTTAGTGAAGAATGCTCAAAATTTATTCTTATTTTTTTATATTTTATAAAGGAATGTATAGATATTTTACTTATGCTTATAAAAAGTAAACTCTTCTTTGATTCTATTAGGAGAGTTAGAAATACTAGAATGATTCTGTTCTAGATTTAATTATTTATTAGATTTTCTTAATACTTGATCTCTTGGTGGCTCAAGAATTTTCTAGATGAACATCAATTGTTGTTTTAAAATTTACTTAATTCAACTCAAATCTAGGGTAATCATATGCCTAAACACTAATTATTTACTTATTCGAGGACTTAATTTTATTTTTAATTATTACCCTCACCTCCCAACTTAATTTTCCTTGTCCTCAATGGAGTAAGAAAAAATAAAAATACATAAATAAGGCAAGAAAAAATATCACCTGACTAGGTATGCTCGTATATTGCCGGGTGCTTCCGTAAGAAGTGATCCATTAATTTTTTAAAAAGTAAAAATCACTAAAGCAAAGGTTAGAGAAAATAAAAAATTTAGATTGCCTTTCAATAAGTACTAAGTTTAACATCTTCAGTCGAACACTATGATTCTCGCCTATCTTGTGTCAAATATTGGATTAACAAATTTTAATGATTTTGGATTACCAATCTCAAGTATATCTTACAGGGTTTCAAAAGGACAAGGCCAATCAAGAGGCTTCATCATCATAGCAGTAAAACATCCATGGAATGCTCTACGATGATTAGCCTGGATCAATAGAGTGTATTGGGCAAGCACGCTATATTAGGATCTAATGGTACCAAAGTCAAGAAGGAATGGTATTTGCTGGGTCGAGATCGGGGGTGATAGTTTAAAATTTTTTTCAATTATAGCTTGATCTATCCCAATCCCAGTCTTAGATATAATATGTCTTGGCATACTCTCTTCCTGGACTAAAGCCTGATACTTTTTCCAAATTAATATTAACTTTATCTTTATACATCGTTTTAGTATTACAGATAAATTTTGAAGGTAGTCCTCGAAAGTAGTGCTAAATACAAAAAAATCAGTCATAAAAATCTCAACATCGTTATCCCTCGTTTCAGAGATATCCCATCTAATAGCTTCTTTATGTACTTTTACAACACCTACAAGTTAGGCTTTCTGGTTAGGGATCACTGGAAGAATGTTAGTGGGTGCATTAGAAAATGGCTTCAGTTTTGTCGTAGTTGGTGATTCTAACAAGAGAGCTATTGGTGGACCAAGTGGTGGCTCATATTCTTCGATCTCAAGTGGGGTGGTTTTGGGACAGGGCATATCCACCAAGTCATTTACTTCTATAATATTCCCATCTTCATCATAATCATCTACCTCAAAATGAGCCTAACAAGAATTTAACGAATCCTGAAAAAGAATTGTGGATGTAGCTTCATCTATTGTATTATTCATTTGTGATTTTTGGGAAGTCTCTATTAATTCCATTATTTCATCAATTTGTTCTCCCTTCTTGTTAAAAAGAATGGGTGATTCTAGGACACTTGAGAATGGAACTATAGGTAGGTAAGATGATGATGGAATTGGTTTGACCCATCTTTCTGATTCTTCTCTATATGTTTTTGCCTTAGTCAAATTATCTATATTGGTCTTTTTGGTTGTGCAAGGTTATTCTATGATCATTTCATTCTCGAGAGTCATCATTGATTGTTCAGAAAAAATTATAGGGACATTAAAATTTTTAGTCAGGTATTGTCCCTCAGGATCACTCTCGAGTCGACTAGGCAGCTTTCTTTCCTCCTCCCGATTGAGTGTGAGCACTAGTTTCTTTAGTTCTTTTAAGGATTGCATAAAGGAGTGAAGAGTCTGTTGGCTGAGTTGATTATAGTGTTCAATCCTATTTAATGTTTACTAAAACTCCTCTTCAAAAGTTGGGTCATTGCTAATTGGAAGAGGTTGATATTGAAGATAGGGCATATCGTAATAAGGTGTATCCATGAATGTTGGTCCTTATGTCACTGGGGTAACCACTGATTATGGTTTCCATAAAAAATTTGGTTAAGCCCCCCAGCTTGAATTATAGGTATTAAAGTATGGGTTATTTCTTGGTCTATAGGCTATGTGAGTTTGATCTTGATAAACCTGCTCATACATGGACTCAGAAAATTGGTGTGTGGTTGGACATTCTCTCACAAAGTGCGTGGGTCTTGAATATACTACACAAACTTATTGCGTAAGAAGATAAGATGGATATAGAGAGTGTCTGATGGATTCTAGACAATCTAATCTATGGGACAGCTCATCCAATCTACTATTGAGATCCATCTTGAATTATTCTGATTGTTTATATATGCAATCAAGGGTTTGAGATCAGAACAATCTTCTTTTTCTTTTTTTTAATGGAAGAGGAGAGAAGAGGAAGGAAAGATAGATGAGAAGAGAGTTTTAAAGATAAGTCCTAAGGAGTCCTAAATCTAGAGATGATAGAAAAGAGTATTTTAATTAGGTTTAAATTATGGATTAGCAAACAAGTTATACAAACAATCCTAGCTAAGGGTGACCCTAGATCTAGATAGCTCCTAACTGCTAAGGTTGCCTTTGAGCCCTACAAGTAAAAGACTAGCCACTCAATTGATCAGATAAGTGTAAGGTTGGTGGGGGTTCCTCCATTATTTTTCTTAGACACCAATTAAAATTGATCAGATAAATGAACAGAATCAATTAAATAACCACATTCCTTCATGATGTAGTCTCTGAATTACTTTTCTAAGCACTAGTCAAAATGACTAACCCTAATCTGATCCAACTCTTAGGATCCCTTATTGAGCTCGAAAGTCCTTAGGGACCAACATCTAATTAATTTTAATTTAAAATTTAGATCAATACAGAATACAGGGTTGTAGTTTGTGGGCCAAGGAAGGATGATGAAATCTCCATCTGATCTTATTTAATTGGGTTAAGTACCCTTAAAGTATTTTATGAAAGATGCAATACAATTAGAAAAGGTGTCCAAACATGTTAAGTTTTTTTTTTTATTATGTCTTAGGTTTCTCTATATTAATTAAGTGCAATGAGATATATATTTTATTTCTTTTTAAGTTAGGTTATTTAAAGCAAGAAGGAATAAGAGGTAAATTTTAAATTAGGTTAATTAGGCATGAGAAAATCTAGAGAGTCTAAACTTAAAAAAAAAAAATAAGAATATAAGGCAACTAGATATCCTATAATTAAAATAAGAAATCAAATCTATTTCAGGACAGTAAATTATTCTAAGCTATAAAAAATAATAAATCACTAGAAATATTAAGAAGTACTTTATTTTTTCTTATGCATAGTCAACACAATCGTGTCAATGATCTCCGACAACGATGCCAAAATTTTATTGTTGTCGTAGGCGGTCAAAAGTAAACCTAACTCAAACTATATAAACAGAATGAGTCGAGATCGTATCCATGGGGATCAGAGGACTGAGATACAATTAACTAAACAAAAGAGAAAGGTTGATTCTTAAAAGTTGATAATATTTTAATTAAAACTAACTAATTTAAATCAAAAATGAATTGAGGGATATATATGATAAAAAAATATCTTTAGATTTTCAGATGATCACAGACATAGATTCTGATATTTATTCTGATCTAAGCAATTAAATTCATAATCAGTTAAGAATCTTACAAAATAATCCCAAGCATAGGCTATCTTATCGAGTACAAACAATATCCTATCAAAATCATGGCCCATCCCACAAGTATAGACTATCAAATAATTAGATTGTATAGATCCTAACAAATTATGTAAATATCAAATCCTAGAATAAATTCTTTTGCTGAGCATGGGTCATATCTTGTCAAGATCATGATCCATCCCACCTATAAGTAACTTATTCAGGAATCAAGTATAAAGAAAGTGAATAAAACTTGAAAGTATTTTATTAATTATAGAGAATAGAAAATAAATATATATAAAATTATGTAAAGATATCTGTACTCTCCTATAAACTGCATCCTAGCCAAGCATGGCTTCTGGATACATCTTCTAAAAGATTTAGAACCCTGTTACAGCATCTTTTCTTCCTGAAGCAATCTTGTTCTTCTCCACTCTCCTTTTAATATCTAAAATAAAACCTAAAAAATAAAGAAAAAATTTTTTTATGGCTGCCTACTGCTTGCTGCTTCCCTTGTTCGCAGTCCCCTCGCTTTATAGCCTGCAGATTTTTTCCGAATCCTAGTCATCCACAGACTCTTAATTCCTCTCGAATTTGTTTCCCAGGCATGTTCAAGCATAAACAAATTTTCTGACCATTAGATCATCATCAAATGCCCTAGATCAGGCCTAAACCACTCCTTATCAAATTAGGAAACCACACTGGCCATTGGATCAAGGTGGTGCGTGATTTGGATCATTGGATCACGCAAAAGCCCTCCTGGTTTAACCTCCTAGCTGGCATCATGTCCCCATCATTAAATCATGCTTGGCATGGCTTTGAGCCGTTGGATCATGCAAGATCAATAGGCCATCATCGAATTATATGGTAAAGCTTGCTGCTAGCCGTCCATCAGATGTGGAACACCCCTCTTAACCGTCTGATAGTACACAAGAGAGCCACCTACCCCATGCACCGTGATAGAAGACCACCGGCACTATGCCAGTGAATCGCACGTAGAACAGGCATACATCGATCTATGGACCAACTGTGAACCAGCCTCTGTTGCTGTAGACTACTATGGACTGCTTTGGCTGGTTTTGGGCAGTGAACCGCATGGCCTGGGCTGGGCCGGCTTTTGGGCTTTTCTTCTTTATGTTCTTATATTTTTTTTTTCTTTTCTTTTAGCTTCGAGTCTTCATTTAGGGTCCAAACTAAGTCCAATTTGCTCCATTTTTTTTTAATCTGTGAATCGAGCTCTTTTCATCGACAATCATCTTTCTTATAAAACACAATCAAAAGCATCGATTCTTAAAAAATAAATATCAATTAGTGGATATTTTGATATTTTTTTTGGGATATTTGATGTACTTATCATATATGTTTAGGAGTAAGAAAACGATGTCATGGAACGTGTTTACTTGTTTTTATGAGAGTCCAATATCTTTTGAAATCATTAGTTTCATGCCCATATAAATTATCAAACATAGAAGTTGACTAGATAAAAAAATTGATATCCATTTCCACAAACCAAATATGGTCCTAGTGTTTTGGGCATTGCCAATCTTCTTGTGTGGGTATAGCATGTAAAGCACCCAAACTTCTTTAGAAAAATTGGCAGAATACCATAAATGAAGGGACATAATAAAACAAAAGAGGAAGCTTAAAGATAAAACCGATGTTAACTAGAATCTCATAGTCTTGATAAACAAGGATAATTTATATCACATTTGGCTGTTATATCTATGGATACAACTCCAAGGAGACTTAAAAAGACATCAAACATTGTTTTCTAATAAAATTAGTGGAATCTAAAGTGATTTCGTTTGTTACACAAAGATTTTCTTTTAGAAACCCATGGTTTGTCAATAGGACATTTTGATGGTTTAATATATTACATAGTGATAGCAAGTGGAGCATCCATCCTCTATAGAAATTGGCTATAGAATATAGGACATACTAGGTCAACAAGAAAGATTGAAGATAAAACACTACCGACCATAGTTTTATAGTCTTAATTAATTAGGCCAATAGGAAAGATTGAAGATGAAACACCGTCAACCATAGTTTTATAGTCTTAATATATTATATGGTGACAGCATGTGGAGCATCCATCTTATATACAAATTGGCTATAAAAGATAGGACATAATAGGTCAACAGAAAAGATTGAAGATAAAACACTATCGACAAAATTTCATAGTCTTAATTAATCAGGATACTGAAAACTGCTTTCACCATGGTAATGATAACCTGCGCATCAAAACCAACGTGATGAACAAGTGGAACCTAAGCTCTATTTTTTAACATTAAAAGAATTTTCTTAGGCCATAATTATTTGTTCAATAGGTTGTTTGGATGCTATAGTATAACATTCAAGGATAACAAGTAGAGCATCTCTTCTTCCTGTCACACTCCAAATCCAGCACCCAGGTTGGCAATGCAACAGTCGTAGACTCACTAAGGTAAGGTCCTAAAAAATATGCATGACCTTAAAATTTGTTACAATCTTAAAATCCCATGAACATTATTAATCTCAATTTATAATAAATATTTCACATTAACAAGCATTAAATCTTGCAAATTTATAAAATTCGATCATCTAACTAATATTGATGATGCTCTAACTAATTAATTTTTTTAATTTAAAATTCAAACTTAGTCAAATACAAGCATCCTATAATTCTAAAAAAGAAAAGAAGAGGCTTGCGAGCTTTATAGCCCACTAAGAATCTCCACATATCCACACTAATGTAATAATAAAATTTGAAAATAATAATAAAAAATAAAGTATAAAATATCATATCAAATATCCAAAATTACTCAAACATCTATATAAATATGTATCAAATATTTATCTTGTCAAAAGAGATGTATCATGACATGCTAATTAGTGAAATTCTTTATTTAGCACTAGTTTCATGTATCTTATTATCTATTTCTCTTATCATAATTTTAGATTTTTTAATCTTTCTCTTCTAACTTTAGACTAACCAAGATCATACCCAATCTATGATTGATCAAATTTTCACACATAAGCTCTAGACTATCCCAGTCATAAGCTCCTGATTAGCTATCCCGTACATAAGTCAATAGAGGCTATCTCAGATATAAGCTCCTGACCGATTATTTCATGCATAAGTCCGTGAAGGTTATCCCAAACATAAGCTCCTTGCTGGCTATCCATATAATAAGTTTAGTCCAAATCATATCTTTTTCCATCCAATTATTATAAGTTGATTTCATCAAATCAATTCTAATTTATAATATGATCAAAATAAGCATATACTATATCATCAATTACTGGCATCTATATATAGTTAACATATAATATACTCATGCTAAAAAATTATATAAGAATGATAGAAGCTCATACAAAGCTAAATCCATCAACACAAATCCAATGATACAAATCCAATGGTATAAATAATATATATAATAGTGATCGTGTATAGGTATTCTTATCTCTAGTGATAACAAATCTAGTCACCATTATTTATTAGTCCATACCCAGTATATCTAATCAATCGATATAATTTGAACTTATCTTCGATCAATCATCAGCATAAGAAAATAATAAATTATTACTAATATCTTAATTTCATAGTTCTAATATCCAAATTAATCTTAAATCTAATTTTCTATCATTTTTATTTCAAAATTAGATAATTAAATAAGAAATTAAGATTTTTTTTAATTGGCTAACCAGAGTATAAAATCTCTTGCTCAGTATTTCTTATCCAATTAATTATACATCCACATAAAATCAATACTGATCATGAAAGAACATAGGCATAATAAGGATGAGACTAACTGGATACTGGTACCTAGTAGTTCAAATCAATCCAATAAGATAATCAAATTTTTCAGATCAATAAATAGATGTCCAATCAAGATTTGGATAATAAATCAAAAATTATTAATGATGGTTTATGGATAGCCAACAAAGACTTGGTTGGAGGCTGATAAGTTGGGTGATTGCCCGTGTATCGGTCTAGGACTCCTCCCTAGCCAGGGTCAACATAAGATTCACAAAGTAAGAAACTTGGATTATGGCTCAATAGGAATTAGTAATGATGGAATCTAATAATGTTTGGCAAAGGTCGAGTTGGGAGTCGATATGCTGCATGGCCTCTAAGGTGGTCAAGATCATTCTTTGAAGGTCTACTTGGATCAAACACAAAGAATCATGGGATCATTTACTAGGATCCATAGAACAAAGTAAAGGGTAAGAGGGAGAGAGGTTATGGGGGAAGAGAGATAGAGGAGATAGAGAAAGAACCCTTCCTCTTCCTCAAAATAGGGGATGTCTCCTTTTTCCCTCTCTCTCAAAGGAGGCAGCAAAAGGCTGGGGCTGGTGACCTATGATGGCATCTGACGACCTATGACATTATCCGATATGATAATGGCGGTGGCAGGCGATGGTGGTAACGACATCCGACCAACAAAGAAAGGATAAGAAGAAGAACAACAAAAGAAATCTCATTAGACTTGGCCTAGATCTTGGTTGAGCCTTTAATCGGTGGCCATATTACGATGTACATCCTCAAGAAATGTTGGGAAGCTATGAAATTTCATCAAAACTAGCGATCGGTAGCTGTGAAACAAGAAAAAGAGGGCCAAAATAGGGCACCTCTATTTTAAGCCTGGTTTTCAGTGAGTTGCCGGCTTAAATTAATGTGGATCAACGACCATGGGATCAGAGAAAAGAGGAGAAAAAGGGCTTAGGTCCTTACCTAAGTCTAGTAAGGCATCACCATCGAATTGATGGAGAAAAATTGGAGACAATCTCACCCAAAAGAACTTGAAATTCATGGTGATCTTCTCGAAATTTTTTTGACCATGGAGTCCATAAGGGAGATGCAAGCTTTATAGATGAGTTTCTAGGGATTTAGCATAGTTTTCATCTTTCCCTAGGACTTGATTCCACTAGGGATCGAGTGAGGAGAAGAAGACTCCGGCTAAAAGTCTTCTTTCTCCCACGTGCCAGGCACGTGTGTGAGAATTGGGCCCAAGCCCTTTTTAAGCCGATCCCATTTTTTTGTTGGGCTTCACATGCTTCTTAAAATAATTTTGTCCTTGAAATTAACATACATTCACTTTGAAACTTTGAAAGTACTCAACTCTTATATGATCCTTGAGCTTCCACTAATTTCTCTATCAAAGTGTTTGCATTCATAAGATCTTGACATAATGAAATTATGATATTTCAAAATTGACTCTCTTTATTCACAAAATATAATAAATTCTCTCAATCTCTTTTAAAAGTCATTCAATTTCTTGACCTTAGATTAAAGTATGTAATTCTTTGCCCATGAAATTCATTGCCCTAAATTCACTCCACATAGAAATCATAATCGGCCCAATTTATCCTTAATAGAAGGCTTGAGTATCGGTTAATCTTCATGATCTTCACTTAGCATCTTCCATAATTAACAATTAGATTTTTATTTTAAAAAAATCTTAAGCCTCTTAAAATAAATGAAGTAACAATGTCAAAGCTTGAAGAAGGAGATCATGACATTCCATATTTGAGCCTAACCATCAATCCATTAATGCTAAATTTGAGATGCTCAAAATCCTCCTTAGGGTTGTCAATAAAAGAAGAGCCCACTACTAAACATTACCTCTAGGTTAACCAAAGCATTTGCAATATTTCATTTGTCTCTATCAATAAAATCCTTCTTACCCATCTCAAGTCTTTCATTATGATAACTTTTGAATGTTTCTAATTAATTTGAGCCACCAAATTTCTACTGTGTGATCTAAATCTACTGAATTCTATTGGTTTAACAAATGAATTCTAACAAGAATACTATTTTACATAAGACTCTAAAAAGATTCAACCTTTCAAATTTTTGATAGAATCATAGCAAAATTCTTAAGTTTCTTTATCCTAACTATGCTTCAAGCATATTACATCAAGATTAAACTTTGATCCATTTTTCATATTTGAGGCCTCTGCATAGACTTCACCACTCATTTAGAATCTCATAAGTCAAGAATTAATTTGAAGTGAGTTAACCCTAGATTCACTTGACCATCAATTATCCAATTTGAAACCGACCTTTCTTTTTAAAAGGATTAACTCCAAACCTCAACAAATTAAAAAAATTCAAATTAGCATCTCTATGAGTAGAATCAACTTGATTATTTTGTATAAAGCTTCCTTCACCACAATCCTTAGCATCAATCGATAAGCTTACTTAAAATCTTGTCCCTTAAATGTTAAACTCATATAAGTATCTCAAACCAATCTCTCCACTCAATTCAATGCCAGCAACAAGATACTTTAGGTCTACTCATAAATCTAACTTTGACTAGAGTTTTAACTCATCACCTATCTCCAACAAATATAGGAAAAATCAAGAAAGTTGATCCAAAGATGATAATTTAAATTACCAAAGATTCCATCAAAATACACATTTGATATCCAATTGATAAAATCTAATCTATCAATTAAATTATCTTCTACATGTCAGTTTCATACATATTCCTCTTAGAGGTTTGATTCTCGAAGAATATTCCTTTCTCATACTATAAAATACTTTCTTAAGTTCTATCTAAATGAACTTCTTGCTGGTAAAATCTAAAATTATAATAATCAAATAATTAATATCAAAATTAAAAAATTCATCTTGATCTTCATCCAGATAAAGTTTAGAATTCTAAAATCATTTAAATAACAATTGAACAGGTATATCCAGCATAATACAATATATCAATATGTCCTACATTATTCCAGAATCAACACCTCTTATACTTAGATCAAAACTTACTTATTGAAATCTAAAATATAACCCATCAATTCTATTATACACATCATATGCCACTTATATATAATTTCATCATAGTACCTATTAATCCAAAATCCAAACTTTGAATCTTTTCTAGTACATCTATCATGCTCTTAGTGATCATAACCTTAAGTTCAAATATTACTTAAGTCACAATTTTGAGTGATCATAATCTTAAGCTCTAATACCACTCTATTACACTCTGAACCTAGCATCTAGATTGGCTATACTATGGTTGCACATTCTCTAAGGCAAAGCCCTAAAGAATATGCAAGATCTTAAAATTCGTTACCATCTCAAAATCCCATGAACATTATTAATCTCAAGTTATAAAAAGTATCAAATATTATACAATTTACAAAACTCAATCATCTAATTGATATTAATGATATCCTAACTAATCAATCCTTTCAGTCTAGTAAGAATCTTCACACATCTATACTAATATACTAATATAATTTGAAATCTTATATAAATATTCATATAAATATATATCAAATATTTATCTTGTCAAAAAAGATATATCATTACATGCCAACAAGTAAAATTCTTTATTTAGCATCAATTTCATATATTTTATCATCCATTACTCTTATTATAATTTTAGATTTCTTAACATTTCTTTTTCCAACTTTGGACTAACCAAGATAATGTCCCAGTCCATGACTAATCAAATTTTCATGCATAAGCTTGTAGAGGCTATACCAGATATAAGCTCTCAGAGGTTGTTCTAGACATAGATCTTGATTAGCTATTCCGTGCATAAGTCCATAGAGGTTATCTGAGTCATAAGCTTTTAGCCGGCTATCCTATGCATAAGTCCATAAAAACTATCTTAGGTATAAGCTTCTGGCCAGCTATCCTATGTATAAGCATGTGGAGGTTGTCCTAGGTATAAGCTTTTGACTGGCTATCCTCATAGTGAGCTTAATCCAAATCATATCTTTTCTATCTAATTATTATAGATTAATTTCATCAAACTAATTCCAATTATAGCATGATCAAAGTAAGTATATCATAAGTATATACTATATCATCAATCACTGATATCCATATATAGTCAACATATAATATACTTAAGATGAAAAATCGTATAAGAATGATAGAAACTCATACAAAGCTAAATCCATCAATATGAATGTAATGATATAAAATCAATGATACAAGTCTAATGGTATAAATAGTATATATAATGATGATCATTGTTGCTCCTTGAATTGATTTTGATGATTACAAAGTATTTGAGGGGGTTACTAATGATTTTGGCTTGAAAAAAGATTTATTATTTTTCAGAGATAAAATCATAATTTTATCAAGTCCTAACTCAAAAGTCTTAAGAGCAAGAACAGAAGATTTGTGATCTATTGAAGAAAATTTCATACTTTTTGGATGTGTATTTTGAAAGAAAATAATGTTTATAAAATTGAGTCGACCCTATGAGTCGACTCATGTCAAATAGGACGGAACGGCACGCTGTTTTTTGACTGGCACACCCAATTAAGTCGATCCCATGAGTCGACCCCTGTGCATGAGTCGATCCTATGAGTCGACCTCTGTTGCTGTGCATGCCAAAATTACAGAACAATCATTTTCTATTCTGTACCACAGAAGTCGACCCCATGAGTCGACTCATGTGTATGAGTCGACCCTATGAGTCGACTCCTGTGATGGAAAAACTCCATAACGGCTAGTTTTTCAGCTCATTTTGGTGCATTTAATGCTCATTTAATGATCTCTAACGGCTCTAAAACTATCCAGATCACTCTCCACCATCATTTGAAGCTATAAAAGACACTTAAAGGAGGGAAAAAAGTAGGTTTTGAAGAGGATTTTCAAGCATTCATTTCAGTCCTAAGCAAAGAGCCCTCTTGAAGGAAAAGAAGCTTTCATTTCAAGTTCACCAACCCCTCAAGAGCTCATTCAAGTCTTCAACAATTTTGAGAAGAATCAGAAAATCTTCTTCATTGTTGTGTAAAATGTATTTAAAGCTTTATTTGCTCATTAAAAGAGATATATTTATATTTTCGTGTGATTAACTGTTATACTCTGTTTTTGAGTTGATCTTTAGTTTTGGAAGGGTTCCAAAACATAGAAAGATTGATCTAAATTTTGAATCAGATTGTATTGGATTGGCTTGTATCCGAAAAATAAGTATTCTAACTTAGGATAGCTAGAGTCGGAGGTACCGATGTTGTATTCTTGTTGAATACAGTTTAGTAGATTTGAATTCCCAAGTAGGAGCTTGGGGAGTAGATGTAGGTGCAAGGTTGGCACCGAACCACTATAAATCTTGATTGTTTGTGGTGTACATATTTATTCTCTATCTTATTTATTTTTCTTCTTGCACTCTTACATCTAATATCTTCACTTTGCTTAAATCACTCACTTCAACTAACTTACCTTTTATTACTTAATCCTTGTGGTTCTAGATTAAATTTAAATTTTTAAAAATTCAATTCACTCCCCCCTCTTGGGTTACATAGCTGGACAACAAGTGGTATCAGAGCCTGGTGCTCTAGCTTTATTTTGATTTATCCATCAAAGAGCTAAAGATCTATGGCAACTCAAGTTGGTGCTTCACTAGCCGAGGGGCAGTCCACAAACCGACCTTCACTTTTCAATGGGTCAAATTATACCTATTGAAAAGCTCGGATGAAAATCTTTATTCAAGTACTTGACTATGATATGTAGAGTATCATAGTAAATGGACCACACACATCTACTAAAATAATTGATGGTGTGGAATCAACCAAATTCGAAAAAGAATGGGATGAGGTTAACAAGAAAATATCGAAAAAGAATGAGATGAGGTTGACAAAAAAATAGCTCAACTTAATACAAAAGTCATGAATATTTTATATTATTTTTTAGATGCTAATGAATTCAATCGTATTTCAACATGCATGTCAGCTAAGAAAATATAGGATAGATTAGAAGTAACTCATGAAGGAACTAATCAAGTGAAGGAATAAAAAATTAACATGCTTATGCATAAATATGAACTCTTTAAAATGGAGCATGATGAATCAATAACTAAAATATTTACTCATTTTACTGATATTATTAATAGTCTAAAAAATCTTGATAAGTCTTATTCTAATAGTGATCTCGTGAGAAAGATTCTTAGGTCTTTACCAAGGACTTGAGAGGCCAAAGTGACCACAATTCAAGAAGCCAATGATCTGAATATCTTATCCTTAGAGGAGCTTCTAGGATCGTTAATGACACATGAGCTAAACATGAAACAACATCAAGAAGAAGATATCAAAAAAAAGAGGACAATCGCTCTCAAATCCACTGCTCAACTTGATGAAAAATCTGATAATACGAAAAATAAAGAGCAGGATGAAGAAATGGCCATCATTACTAGAAAGTTTAAAAAGTTTTTGAAGAAAAGAAGATAAAGAATGAGGAAGAGACCACCTACAAAAGGAGAACATAGCAAAGAGAAGGATAAAGAGCAACCCTTTATTTGTTATGAATATAAAAAGTCAGGACACTTTAAGTCTGAATGTCTACAACTTAAGAAGGGTTCTAAAAAATATAAGAAAAAGGCTATGATGGTTACATGGAGTGGAAGTGATGAGTCAAACTCCGAAGAAGAAGATTCAAATGAACAAGCCAACTTGTGCCTTATGGCACATAAAAATGAGGTAAACACTGAAACTTCTAATGACTTTACCTTTAAAGAACTTCATGAAGTATTTTATGATCTAATTGATGAACTAAAGAAGCTAGAGGTAAAGAACAAAGAATTAAAATCAAAGAATCAATTTTTACTAAAAGAAAATGAGATTATTTCAAATGAAAAATTAATTTTGTCTCAAAAAAATTTGAACTTAAAAAATGAGATTACCAAGTTAAAACCAATAGTTAAAAAATTTACTTTAAGTTCAAATAAACTTCAAATAATACTTGACAATCAAAAAGCCATTTATAATAAAGTCGGTCTTGGATATAACCCTTTAAAGAAATAAAAACTTCTTAAAAATATCTTTGTAAGCTTATCATGCAACAAGTTTTTAAATATTACTTACTTTAAATATGATAAAGTAGGACACAAATCCTATACATATTTTTCTAACAAATCTAAAAATTTTAATGTAAAAAAAATATGGATTCCAAAAGGAACCACTGTAACTAACCAAAAAGGACCCAAGAAAGCTTGGGTACCTAAAGTGAAAACTTGATTTTTGCATGCAGGTGTGTCTTGCATTCTAAGGAACAAATTGAAAATGGTATCTTGATAGTGGGTGCTCAAGACACATGATCGGTGATGAATTCCAATTCATCATACTTGATGCAAAAGATGGAGGAATGGTCACCTTTGGAGACAATAGCAAAAGAAAAATCATCGGTATAGGTAACATTGGTATCACTCCCTCCAAATACATTAAAAATATTTTGTTAGTAGATGGTTTGAAATATAATCTATTAAGCATCAATCAATTTTGTGATAAAGGATACAAAGTCATTTTTGAATCTTTATTTTGCATAGTAACTAATCCTATTGATGAAGGTATTAAATTTATTGGGCATAGACATGGTAATGTTTATATGGTAGATTTGAATGATCTTTCTAAAATAAACATGCAATGCCTATTAGCCTTGAATGCTAAGATTAATGAGACTAGTTGGCTTTGGCATCGTAGGCTTGCACATATTAGCATGCATTCACTTTCAAAATTTATTAAAAAAGAATTGGTTACCGACTTACCCAAATTGAATTTTAAAAAGAATAGAATTTGTGATGCATGCCAACTGGGTAAACAAACAAGAGTCTCATTCAAATCTAAAAATATTGTTTCAACCTTTAGGCCATTAGAACTATTGCATATAGATTTATTTGAACCCACTAGAACTACTAGTCTAGGTGAAAAATGATATGGCTTTGTGATCATTGATGATTTCTCTCATTTTACATGGATCTTCTTTTTGGCACATAAGGATGAAACGTTTCATGTGTTCTCAAAATTTTATCGAAAAGTCACTACTGAAAAAAGTTTTTCAATTCAAAATATTCGTAGTGATCATGGAACCGAATTTGAAAATCAAGATTTTGAAAAATTTTGTCATGAAAAAGGTATTGACCACAACTTCTCAGTACCTAGGACACCCCAACAAAATGAGATAGTAGAAAGAAAAAATAGAATCCTTGAAGAAATGACCCATACCATGCTATGTGAAAGCAACCTCCCAAGGTACTTTTGGGTGGAAGCAATTAACATGGCATGTTACATATTAAACCGTGCTTAAGTTAGATCAATTTTAAAGAAAACTCCCTATGAGCTTTGAAAAGGAAGAAAATCAAACATTGCATATTTTCATATTTTTGATTGTCGATGTTTTATTTTGAACAATGGTAAAGAAAGACTAGAAAAATTTGATGTAAAATTTGATGAAGCTATTTTTCTAGGTTACTCCTCTTCTAGCAAAGCTTTTAGAGTTTTCAACAAAAGAACTTTAGTAGTAGAGGAGTTAATACATGTTGTTTTTGATGAAACTAATGATCTTCCTTCAAAGAAGAATGAAGATATTGATGATACAGATCCTTTTATAGAAGGGATGAAGGAGATCACCCTAAAAGACTCAATAATTTAAAATGAAGAAGAACATGAAAACAAACAAGAGGATGAAAGTGAAGAACAATAAGAACAACCTCAAGGCTCAAATGATCTACTTAAAGAATAGAGGTATGATCACAATAACCTCAAAGAATTGATCATTGGTGATCCTACACATAGAGTAAGAACTCGTTCCTCTCTTAGAGATGCATACAATCATTTTGCATTTGTTTCTCATTTTGAACCTAAAATCATTGATGAAGCTGAAAAAGATTATAATTGGATAAATACAATGCAAGAAGAACTTAATCAATTGGAAAGAAATAATGTATGGACTTTAGTATCAAGACCTAAAAATTATCTAATAATTGGCACAAAATGGGTATATAGAAATAAACTAGATGAACATGAAAATGTGATAAGGAATAAAGCAAGATTGGTTGCAAAAGGTTATAATCAAGAAGAAAAAATTGATTTTGATGAGACCTTTGCACCTGTTGCTAGATTAGAAGCAATTAGACTTTTACTTGCATATACTTGCTTTATAAATTTTAAGCTATTTCAAATGGATGTCAAAAGTACTTTTCTAAATGGATATATTGTTGAAGAAGTTTATGTAGAACAACGTTTCGATTTTGAAAATCATACTTTTTTTAATCATATTTTTAAATTAAACAAATCATTATATGGTTTGAAACAAGCATCTAGGGTTTGGTATGAAAGGCTAAGTAAATTTTTGCTTAATAATTTTTTTCAAGAGAAAATGTAGACACAACCCTTTTCATTAAAAGAAATCAAGATGATATCTTAATTATACAAATATACATTGATGACATTATTTTTGGGTCTACTAATGAAACTCATTGTCAAGATTTTGCTAAGCTTATGCAGGGGGAGTTCGGGATGAGCATAATGGGAGAATTTACATTGTTCCTTGGACTCCAAATCAAACAAACAAAGGAAGGAATCTCCATCATTCAAAGCAAGTGCACAAGATAACTACTCAAAAGATTTGGAATGGAGAGCTCCAAAGTAATTGATACACCCATGAGCCCATCATGTAAGCTTGACAAGGATGAAGGAGGTAAAAGTGTAGACTCAAAACTTTATAAAGAGATGATTGGTTCTTTATTATATTTAACTTTTAGTAGATCAGATATCATGTTTAGTATTTGTTTATGTGCTCACTTTCAATCAAATCCAAAAGAATCACACTTAAATACAGTTAAAAAAATTCTTAAATATTTAAATGGTACACAAACTCTAGGACTATGATATTCTAAGGACTCATCAATTGACTTAATAAGATATTCATGTGCCGATTTTGCTAGATGTAGATTCGATAGAAAAAGTACTAGTAGAACTTGCCAATTTTTTAGAGTTAACTTAATCTCTTGATTTAGCAAGAAATAAAATTCAGTAGCACTGTCTATGGTCGAGGTCGAATACATTACAGCAGAAAATTACTGTACTCAAATCCTATGGATTAAGCAATAACTTGAGGACTTTGACATCAAACTCAATGAAACTCCCATAAGATGTGATAACACTAGTGCTATTGATCTAACTAAAAATTTAATTCAGCATTCTAGATCAAAATATATTGAAATTAAACATCATTTCATAAGAAAATATGTCCAAAATAAAGATATAATTCTTGATTATGTTTGTATAAAAAAATAATTGACTGATATTTTTACCAAGGCCTTAAGTGAAGATAGATTTTGTAAAATTAGGAAAAAATTAAGAATCCTTGATCCTTCAGCTTGAATATCTCTTTGATTTCATGTTCAATTTGCTAAAAATTTATTGAACCAATTTATTTTTTTTTTGAGCTAATTTCACATCTCTCTTTTCTTAAAAGCTCAAAACTATCCTTCATATAATCAATCTCTCAAATAGACACCCTTCCTTCAAATTTCAAGCTTTTTCAAAATTTTTTCATCATTCTTATGAATTTTTCTATGCCATGAGTCGACCCCCAGGGTCGATCCTAGGGTAAACTTGTAATTCTGTCAAAACCCTTCGGGCGCTCTCTTTTTATTGAAAATTTTTTTTTGAGCTGACTCAGCCCTTTTTCTTCTTCCTCCCATCGAACCAAAAGCTCTCCCTCTCTTCTCCCTCAAATCGAAGATTTTTCTCAAATCGCTCTTCCCATCAATTTTTACCCTTCAAATTATCCGTTTAGGAACCAACTTCCTCTCCTCTTTCTTTCTCGTTTGGGCGATTCGAGCTTGCCCTAGATTCTACCCCTCTTCTCCAAATTGATGATTTATCTCCTCAAAATTCTTGCTTTTTCTTCTAAAATTCTTTTCTCTCTACCTCTCATTTAGTCTCCTAAGCTCCTTGCAAGTCTCTTTTGTCCAAATGGCTCCCAAAATAAAGCTCCCACAGAGAAGAAAATCTATTCGCGGGTTGGAGGAGACTGAGCACAGAAAAAGAATGGCAGCCGAGCTCTCTCCTACTCCAATCCCAGCTTCAGGTCTTGATTCAGCTTCTACACAGTCTCCAATCAGTCCAAGCAAGGTACCCCTCTCTGATCGAAAAGTGAAACCCGAAAAAAATATAGATTTCAAGTTTTTTGAAAAAGAAGGATTCTCCATTAGAACAAAGATTAAAAATCAAGGATGGGAGTTTTACTGTCTATTGAAAGAAAATACTTATGTTGATCTGGTCAGATAATTTTATTTGAATTTAAGTTACTTCAATAGAATAGTAAAGTCTACAGTGAAAGGTGTTGATATTATTCTTGATCTCTTGCATTTGGGACAAATTCTGCACTTGCCTTGTGAAGGCTATACTAATATGGAGCTCCTAATTAAAAAAAAGAAATTAATGCTATCTTAGGCAAAACTTTTACTGGTAGTTTAAATAAATTAGAAGTCAGGATACTTTCAGTGGAAATGAAGCTTTTACATCACATGGTGACCAAGCTTTTTGTCCCTAGGAGTGGCAAGCATGACCTCTTATCCGGTAGGGATATTTGTATCATGTGATCACTGAGACCCCCTTGAACCTTCCTTTTCTGATGATTGAGGCCATGAGAGAGACCCTGAACAGGTCTAAGGCTCACTTGCCTTTTGGTATGGCACTTACCCTGGTCTTTAGGAGGTTCAGAGTCAGTTTTGAGGGGGAGACAATTACTAGGTTGTCTCATTCTAACACCATCAACCACCACACTGTGCACCGTATGGATTTTTCAAAGACTAATGGCGGTTGGTCAAAGGGTGTTGAGGAGAGAGCAGAGGAGAGAGCAGAGGAGGAGGGACCATCTTCACCCCCTCGTGATCACAGAGCATCTCTTGATATTCAGCTTGTGTCGATCATGAGGTTGGTCCCTCAGAGTCAGTGAGGAGGCATGCTTCAGTTCCGTAGTTTGGGAGCAGAGTAGATCATTCAGAGATCAGACTAGCAGACGATCAGATTGAGATGATGTCCCAGCGTGTTGCCTCCATTTTATCTCAGTAGTTTGCCACCTAAGGTTTTGCTCAGGGGATGACTTCTCAGGCTATTTCAGATCAGACTTTGATCCCTTATATCTCTACTATTTTTCAGATGCTCACAGCTTAGTTCGTACGACTTGAGGAGCTTGAGGGATGTATTCTGAGACTGACGGGTAGAGTTCTAGATTTACAGAGGTAAGTATTAGCTTTAGCCCATCTCCAACCGCATGAGGACATCACAGAGGTCTCCAATCTATCTGCAGAGGCGGCTAGACTTCGAGGAGTTTTAGAAAGTGGATTTGACTTTTTGAGGAGAGAGATCAGGGGCTCCAATGAGACTACCTCTACTCAGTTTAGTACCCTGATGCAGTCTGTGTCGAGAGCATTGGATCTTTTGGACACCATCAGACTTTCTCTTCTAGCACAATCCGTAGCTTCCCAGGCTCTAGGATCCTCTCGCCCCTCTACTCATGCCGGTACTTCTACCCATGGTCGAGGCAGACGTGGTCGAGATCGTGCCTATAGATTTAATTCTACATCTCCTCATCATATCTCTGACTCTTCAGATTCTGATCCCTCTAGCCATGATATCTATTAGATCTAGAATAATTAATCTTTTTTTATTTTTGTCTAGGATCTATCTTATGGCCTTTGTATTTTGTTGGCTGATTGACTCTTGGATAGTTGTTATCCATAATTTTTGTATGATCTATGTATTTTGACTTAATGTATTCAGTCATATTTTAATATATACATTTTTTTATGCTTTGAATTTCAATGAATATCTTTGGATTAATGTTTATGAATGGGATCAATTAAAATATTTTAATGACTCATATATGTATGATGAAATATCATGAATAGCAATATCTTCTAAATGAGCAAATTGATATGTCTTTTATAATTACTATAGTGAGGGGGAGTAGAGAAATAAACAATCAAAAAGGGGGAGTAAAGAAATAAAATATGGTATCAAAAAGGAGGAGTAGAGAAAATATGTCCTTTATGTTATCTTTTTTTTCTCTCTTTAAAATTTCTTAAGATCTTAATTGATGTTGTCAAAAAGGGAGAGTAGAGAATCAAAAATTGAGATCGAGTAATAAGCAATAGAGAAATAGAATCGAGAGCAATAAGTAAAATTGTCAAAGATAAGCAAAATTATCAAAGCAAATAAGCAAAATTATCAAAGCAAATGTGTCAAAGAACCAAAATTATCAGTAATTTTCAAAGCAAATGATCTAATAAGCAAATTTTAAATTGATCTTCAAACTACTAATGATGCATTTCATTCAAATAACTGACTATGATGTTTAAGTGATACATTTTCATAAATTTGAAATTCATGTTTAATGCCTTATATATGTTATACTCTGCTTTTGCTCAAGTATTTTATCATCATTAAAAAGGGAGAGATTATTACTCCTTGAATTGATTTTGATGATTACAAAGTATTTGAGGGGATTACTAATGATTTTGGCTTGAAAAAAGATTTATTATTTTTCAGGGGTAAAATCATAATCTCATCAAGTCCTAACTCGAAAGCCTCAAGAGCAAGAACAGAAGATTTGTGATCTATTGAAAGAAATTTTATACTTTTTGGATGTGTATTTTAAAAAAAAATAATATTTATAAAATTGAGTCGACCCCATGAGTCGACTCATGTTAAATAGGGCTGAAAGGCATGCTATTTTTTGACTGACACATCCAATTGAGTCGATCCCATGAGTTTACCCCTGTGCATGAGTCGACCTCTGTTGCTGTGCATGTCAAAATTACAGAACAATCATTTTCTGTTCTATGCCACAGAAGTCGACCCCATGAGTCGACTCATGTGTATGAGTTGACTCATGTGTATGAGTCGACCCCTGCGATGGAAAAACTCCGTAACGGTTAGTTTTTCAGTTCGTTTTGGTGTATTTAATGCTCATTTAATGATCTCCAATGGTTCTAAAACTACCCAGATCACTCTCCACCATCATTTGAAGCTATAAAAGGCACTTAAAGGAGGGAATAAAGTAGGTTTTGAAGAAGATTTTCAAGCATTAATTTCAGCCCTAAGCAAAGAGCCCTCTTGAAGGAAAAGAAGCTTTCATTTCAAGTTCACCAACCCCTCAAGAGCTCATTCAAGTCTTCAACAACCTTGAGGAGAATCAAAAAATCTTCTTCATTGTTGTGTAAAATGTATTTAAAGTTTTATTTGCTCATTAAAAGAGCTACATTTGTATTTTCGTGTGATTAACTGTTATACTCTATTTTTGAGTTGATCTTTAGTTTTGGAAGAGTTCTAAAATTTGAAAAGATTGATCCGAACCTTGAATCGGATTGTATTGGATTGGCTTGTACCTGAAAAATAAGTATTCTAGTTTGGAATAGCTAGAGTCGGAGGTACCGACGTTGTATTCTTGTTGAATACGGTTTAGTGGATTTGAATTCTTGAGTAGGAGCTTGGAGAGTGGATGTAGGTGTAAGGTTGGCACCGAACCACTATAAATCTTGGTTGTTTGTGGTGTGCATACTTGTTCTCTATCTTATTTTCTTTTTTTTCTTGCACTCTTGCTTCTAATATCTTCACTTTGCTTAAATCACTCACTTCAACTAACTTGCCTTTTATTACTTAATCCTCGTGGTTCTAGATTAAATTTAAATTTTCAAAAATCCAATTCACCCCCTCTCTTGGGTTGCATAGCTGGGCAACAATCATATACAGAGATTCTTACTTTTAGTGATGACAAACTCGATCACCATTCACTAGTCTATGCCTAGCATGTCTAATCAATCAATATAATCCAAACTCATCTTTCATCAATCATCCACATAAAAAAATAATAAATTATTGCTAGTGTCTTAATTTCAAAACTCTAATATCCAAATTAATTTTAAATCTAATTTTCTATCATCCTTATTTAAAAATTAAGTAATTAAATAAGAAATTAGGATTTTATCTTGATTGATGAACTAGATATAAAATCACTTGATATCATTTATTGTCTAATCAATCACACCTCCACATAAAATCAATGTTGATTATGTAAGAATATTGGCATAATAACGATGAGACTAACTGGGTACTAATATCTAGTAGCCCAAGCCAATCGAATAAGATAACCAAATTCTTCAGATCAATAAATGGATGTCCAATCAAGGTTTGGATAACAAGTCAGAGATTATCAAAGATGGTCTATGGATAGCCAATGAAGGTTGGGTTGGAGGCTGATAAGATGGGTGATTGCCCGTAATATTGGTCCATGACTCCTCCCTAAGGTCAACATAAGATTCACAAAGTAAGAATCTTGAATTATGCTTCAATAGAAATTAGTGACCTACTGCGGTGTCCAGCATGACAGTAGCGATGGTAGACAGTGGCAACAATAGCATCCAATCGGTACAGAAAGGATGAGAAGAAGAATAATAAAAGAAATTACATTAGACTTAGCCAAGATCTTGGTCGAGCCTCTAACCAATGGCCATATCCTGACGTAGTCCTTAAGGAATACTGGGAAGCTACGACTTCTAATCAAAATTGATGATCGATAGCCATGAAATAAGAGGAAGAGGGCAGAAACAAGAGGGCCGAAACAAGGCACCTCTATTTCAACCTTGATTTTCGACAAGCTGTCGGCTCAAAGCAAAATGGATCGATAGCCATGGGATTAGAGAAAAGAGGAGAAAAAGGGCTTAGGTCCTCGCTCAAGTCCGATGAGGCATCATCATCGAATTGATAGAGAAAAATTGGAGACAATCTCACCCAAAAGAAGTTGAAATCCATGGTGATCTTCTCAGAAATTTTTCGGTAATGGAGTCCATAGGGGAGATGCGAGCTTTATGGATGGGGTCCTAGAGCTTTAGCATGGTTTCTATCTTGCCTTAGGTCTTGATTCCAGCAGGGATCAGGAGAGGAGAAGAAGACTCCAGCTAGGAGTCTTCTTTCTCCCGCATGTCAGGCACATGTGCGAGAATTGGGCCCAAGCCCTTTTGGGCCAATCCTTTTTTTTGGGTCTTCATGCTTCTCATTATGAAATTGGCAGCATTTCTTTGTACACTTGAGAATAGGAGATAATATGCCCAAAAAAAAGATTGGAGAAAAAACAACATAAACTACAATCACATTCTTTTAATAATGAGAGATATCATAGATCTTCTTACTTAGGTCATATTCATGTGTCGAACAAAATTGGAAGGCCTTATTATTTCCATTGATTTTTTAGTGTTTAATTAAAGGAAAAGCTTTATTAATATTAAAAACTATATTCCATGCATGATTTTTTTTTTTTTGATTTAAAGTGGGAGGTAATTACCACCCAATTTTTATTAATGATGTTATGAAGAAGAGTTTATGTACAATGAGTGATTTATAGCTATTGACCACTTTGATCTCCACACGTGCTATATGTACATATCGATTAGTTAGAGTGGTGTTTAAAGCTTTGGAACTGCCAATTTGTTTGGAGACTCCCTTGGCTTAAGGAAAGACTTTTGAAGAATTCAATGTTCACTCTTCTATTTTCCTTTTTACTACACTAGTCCTATTTCCCTCTCTGTATATTGACATATTCTAGATCAACATGCTGATGCTTGGCTTGAGTTTTCCATCATATATGGACATCAAATTTTGTATTAGAGAGACTACTTTGTCGATCATCCGCCATGGTGAGGTTGCTTCATGTTTAAAAATTCTAGCATTTCTTTCGTTCCATATACACCAGCAAGTAACTGCATGCCACCATGCAATCTCATGTAGTTGTTGATTTTTCTTTTAACCTTGAACTTCTCCACAAAGTCCAAAGGACCTCCATAGTTTATGATATGGAGGGTTTAGATAGCTTTCTGAGAATATATTGCCAAACTATCTTCATAAACTCACAAGTCAATAGAAGGTGGTCTACCATCTCATCAGCTTTTCCACATAATTATAGGTTTCGAAAGTTCTCCTTTTTCTCTTTTTCATGTTCTCAATTGTCAATAGTTTATTATTGAATTCCGTCCAATTAAATAGCTTGACTTTCTTTAGGAGTGGCATCCTCTAGTTTTGTGATGCAAAGCTTGATATGATACCACGATGACTATAAAATATATAGACATTTCTATAGTGAGGTTTCTATTACTCCCCCATGTCCATTTAATTCCATCCTCATCTTCTGTGAGATTTTTTTCTTTTAAGAGCTCCATGAGGTATTGTAGTTCTTCCAGCCCTCTTTGGTTTGGGATTATAGTGAGTCCTAATTGAATCTCCGAGGAGCCAAGGACTTCTGTAATAGTTGCATTTGGTCTTAAGGTTAAAGCATAGAAGGTTGGGAAGATCATTGTAAGTATTCCTTCCATAACCCATTGATCATCCCAAAAGGCAATTTCATGCCTTTGCCCAGCTTGAATTTGATGCTCATAAAGAACTATTATTGAATTGTGAGGATGCTTTTCCAGGTTGAAGAAGCTCTTTAGAAGGTAGATTATGAGGTTTGGCTTGGTGTTTTGGAGACAAAATAGTTTTGATGTATCAGTTTCCTCTATAATCTTTGATGTTCTCTAAAATATCTCCACCACCACTTCATGAATAGACACCTGTTGAATAGTTTTAGGTCAATAACTCCCATTCGTCCCATGTACTTTGGATGGCAAGTTCTTGACCAATTAACTAGGCAATGTCCTCCTTTACAGAGATAGTCTTCTCTCTTTAAGAATGCTCTTCTTTTTAGATTTCTTGTAATGAAGGAAGAAGCCTAGGTAACTCAAAGGAAGCTTTGTATTTTGACACCCCTTGAGTTTTACAAATAAGTCATCATTTTTGCTATTTAAGCCAATCCCCATCATTGTACTTTTCTCAAAATTTATTTTTAATCCGGAGAGAAGCTCGAATGAGTACAATAAAAAGTTTAGGTTTGAATCATGGGCTTTGTGGGTATTAAAGAGTCGCAAAGTATAGTCTGCACATTGCAAACAAAGAAATTTACCTATGTTGTTTTGTGACGTAATTCTCTTGATTAGCTTGTTTGCTGCTGCCAATTCCATCATTCTACAGTTCTATTGAGGACATCTACAACTAAGACAAAGAACATTGGAGATAAAGGGTCTCCTGGCTTGAGATCCTTTCTAGCTTCAAATCATTTTGTTGGTTCTCCATTGATGATAATTGTCATTTTGCTCGATTGAAGAATACTCCTTATCTATTGACACCATTTTGGATCAAAGTTTCTTGCTCGAAGAAGAGATAAAAAGAAATCCCAATCCATATTGTCAAATGCCTTTTCAAAATCTCTTTTGTATAACAATCCTTTTTGTTTGGATCTCTTGCAGTATGAAATAATCTCTGTAGCCATTAGAAAACTATCACTAATCTGCTTGCCCTTTATGGATGCTGTCTAAGAGTGAAGCATAAGGGAGTCTATAAGCTTGGATAGCATAATACTTAGTGTTTTTGTGAGTATTTTCAGGATTCCATGTACAAGACTTATTGATCTGTAATCTTTGACCATGAGATTTTCTTATTTTTTTGGGATGAGGGCAACATAAGAGAAGTTTAGTATGGATAAAGTCATTTTACCATCATAGAATTCAGAGAATAGGTTGCAAAGATCCCTCTTGATGAGATCCTTTAGATAGCGGGGCCCCAAGGCTGAACAGCTTCCATGCATGATTTGAGTCATCATATAATCCTTAAGACCATATAGATGATATAGTTGATAATTACATATCAACTTGATGATTAGGAGATCAAGCTCTAAAATATCTCGACATTCTTAAGTTGTATCTTCTAAAATTTCATTCACTTGCTTTGTTACAAGGACCCCTGCCTTTATCAGTGTTAACAACATTGTTAAAATGTGGAATGAAGTTAAATGGAACTGAAAAAAATAACGCGAATGATCCCTCTATGAGTAGCACTAATATAGATCGTGATGACATTCTCATGGCTCCTGTTGGATGTTTCACTTATCTTAATTTAAGTAGTTTGTACACACACAACTTATTAAATAATAAAGTGCATATATAATATTGCAAAAAAAAAAAAAAATTGTAAATTATCCAGCACTCCTAGACATGATATGTGTTAATGAGATACAACATAAACTATAGTACTAATGACTTCTCCGTAGCTTGTCTAGTGGGGTTGAATTTTTGCTAAGTCCAATTAGGGGTCATACACAAGGAAAAGGACTTCAAATTCATTTGGAACATGGTTATGGATCTTTAGATATTAACAAAAATGGCTGAAGTACATTTCCATCGATTTAATAGTATAAATACTACTATATTAAGAGATAACATGCCCAAAAATTAGAAAAATCATATATGCATGCACACACATACACAAGAATACGTACATTGAAACATGTTATACATTATTTTGATTTATGAAATGCTAGATTCTTCTGTCAAGATAACTCCAAGAAACATATCTATAAGCTTGTTCATAAATTCTTGATTGCTCCAAAAAACATTTCTACTATCTTTTTCATAAATTTTCAGGAGACACTATGCAAGACTGTTTCCATGAAACATGTCATATTAGATTCTTCAACTCCTTAAATACACAATTATGTCTCTTTAGATATGGAATAGGATTCTCTTATAGATTGGTATATAAGCTTTTTAGTAGTAACATTGACAACAGTAATTATATGGACTTGTCCAAGATGTCATACCCCTATGTGCTTAGCAACCAAATGATGGTTATCCGAGTATTGCGACAAGATCATAATAGCACGAGTAGGCTATCCAACATTTAATGTTTTTATCAATTCTATATGTCAGCACCCTTTATATAAAAGATTTTTCATTGATAATAAGTGAGAAAGAATTCTCAAAATTGGAAAGAGAGGATTTTTGTCATGAGTATTTTTTTTTATTTAAGAGAAAAAATTGCTAAAATCACTTGTATTTATCCTGAATTTTTAGATTTCTTTTTCTCAATGTTTGTTCTGCATTTAATTAGTCTAATTAAGGCTGGTTCCTTTTCACTTTTTAGCTAAAAAATGTTGATCATAAGGCGATCAATCATGGAGCATTTTATTATATTCTAGCAATTGTTTACACATGTACAAAATCTTCTTCAGTCAAAGCTGGAACATTGATTAAGACATGGTCCATGAGAGAGATGATTTCTTTTTGCCTCAGTAAAGGAGACTTCACAAATCACCAAGTGATTTAAAGGAATTCACAAGAAATAGATCCCAAAGAGAAAAACTGGACGCAAGATAGCAAACAAGTTGTGGGTTTTCTAGACCCTAGATACCACGTGCCTATCTAACATGGGCATGTTGGTTATGCCCTAGATTCCTTCCTATAAGGAGCTGTAGGCTTAGGCCATCATGTCTAAGATTGAAGGGGGTGCCTCATCCTTGAGCCTTCCCCTTCATTATCCTCAAAAAATTTGATTTGAGACTTGAGACTTATGAGGTTTTAGTTGCTATAGTTGAGCTTGTCATTTTATTTGTAACTTTGCTTTTTACTCGCTTCTTCTAATTTGCTTGTCTTTATTTTCATTTCAGATTAAACTCCAAAAAAAGTTCAAAAGAAGTTTCAAAGATATAAGCTTCAAGCATTCCTGCTCTTAGTTCTAGGGATTTATTTTGCTTTCTAAGCATATATATTTGCTTCCCTCATGCTATATTCCTTTTTGTTTTATATCCATACTTTGAATGTATGGATGCATAGATTTTAGATATACCTAGCTTGGTACTTATTGATCTATGCTTTTATTGTTTATATCTTACATGTTAGCTTAGATCTACTCTCAAGATCCAATCTATCCTTAATTATTGACATAAATATATAGCAAACGATATCATATATGCACCAGCTATTTTATGATACCATATTCTAGACTAGCTTAATAATCATGAAAAATATGTGAAAACAAAAATATCACAACATTGTAATTGGTCAAAGCAATAATAAATCATGAATTAATGACCTAAAGGACCGAGATATTTGATAACATTTGTTCGAGAGTAATGCAAAAAGCTATGATATCGTGATCTAGTTTGGATTATTCTCTTCCATCAATTGTATATCAAATGACAGACTACTTAAAAACTTCCCTTCTCCTATTGAAAAGACACTAATGATAGTCTAGGAAAGATGAGTCAACAAAAGCAATTGATTGACAAAGCAGAGGAGAAGCCGCAATATATTAATATATAGTATTTTATGCTCATCTACAGAAAAAGGAATATAAAAAAAAGTTTAGGCCAATTATACATTCCTCCATGGGATAAATGATTTTCCCAATATGCAGACACTTTTCGTTCTACCATTTTCAAAAAATTGATAAACAAGTTGGTCCAATGGAATTCATAGGTATAGGAATATTATGAAGACCCATGTAGGCATGTGCTTAGTCCCAGATTGAAGATGCACTGCATATATCTTGACCAATGAGTCTAAATAATATCTTCCGACTAGTCTTTTTAAGTAAGATCATGGATTATTAGAAATAGTATCAAAGTGGACCAAATCCATAGTCCATATAGGCTAGGAGAAACTAAAATATAGATTCATTTGGATTAACCATTGGCTAAGCATAGTATTTGTGATTGGATTTTTTTTGTAATTGTGGTTGGATTTGAATGGATTTCAACTATTAGACTGGTGACTCTAGGGCTTAAACAAGAGAAATATGTAAAGACTAATGTAGATGTGTGTTTAGTCTCAAATCAATGATGCATTAAATATTGGATATTTATACAGGGCCAAAGATTCAAAATATTATCTTTATTTAGCCTTTTTAGATGAGGTCATGTGACACCGGGAAGGTGTTGAACTTTTGTTGAAATCTTAAATAAGGAAAGACATGTTAATGTAACCAATTGTAGCAAGGTAAAAACCCACTATGGCATGCATGACAAAAGGAAGACGATAGTTGGAAGAGGAGCAAGGATGGATCATTCTCTTCGAAAGATAAAAACAATATTTTGATAGGCCATTTCAAGGATACAACTCTCATAACACTCACTTGCAAATCCTATGAATCCACCAAAAGGGTGGAGAGAGAAGATAGAGAGAAAACAAGGGAAGAATAATTCCCATAATAGAATTCTACTAATCAAGGATCTATAGTATTAATTACAAGAGGAGCAGCAGTGAGGATATTTATAAGTAGTACAAAGGGGTTTTTTTTCAACTTTTTAAGGTAGGATTCCAAATCCTATTCTAATTCAAAGAATCCTAACTACCTAACATCAAAGTTCTCAAAAAGAAACACTGCGAAAATCAAAACTATCTAGAATTAACTAATATTAAACTTTCCTTATTAAGATAGAAAAATAACTAATTATCAAAAACTAGTCATGTTCTGGGACCCATGTATACGGGACTTGCAACCTATGCAGTTGGGATTGACGACCCATGGGGCGATCTATGTGGCAACCTATTCGACTGATCGGTTGAGACTCAAGACTCATGTAGCTATCACATGCGCTAGATGCTCCAACATCATACTTCTCTAGGTGAAGAAGACTCGCCATTGAGGCTAAATCTTCTTGATCTTCATAGTAAGGCAAGAGATTAGCAATATTCTTGTGCTATAGGTCCACATTATCAGTAGTATTATCCTTATTATGTGTCAAGTGAGGTATAGCTACTGATGCTATGAAAGGGAAGCCATAATCGACATTTAGCTCGTAAATGCAGCAGAGCCACTGAGCATCTCAGCAATCCTTAATTTTGACTTAAATTAGGTTGGTGTTCTTATCATATAAGAGAATGGAGGTGTTGAGCCAGTCCTCATCATCCTATAATTTTTCAACCTCTTCCGTATCCATTGTGAATTATTTTTGCAATTTCTATATTTTCACTAAGTATCTTTGCTCCCTTTGAAGAACTTTCTAGTCTTCTAATTAGTGCATCTAACTCCCTGGTCTTGCATTTCATCAACTTCATACTTGATTGCCATTCACTATAGAAAAATCTTTCCTTATAGATTTTAAATAGGCCATTTATATAATATGCTTGATTGAAGTATAGTTAGCATCGTCTAGAAATATATTTCTTGTATGTAGTGTTACTTGCCCAGAGAGTTCCCCTGATTACTTCAAGACTATCCTACAATGGTTCTTCAATTCTTAGATTGAGTTTCAGCCAGCTACTTTCCAACCAAACAGTTCACATTTGAGATCTCTTCTCCCTATGAATAGTTTGTATATTAAAATATTTGCGAAAGGAAAATAAGAGAGATAGAGAGAGAGATGACTTTATACTTTTATTTCATAATATTCAGTATGTCTCAAGAGTTATATATACTAGTGTATAGACACTATATAAGGAAATAACATAGGTTGACACAAAATCATACTAAAGAAGAACAATATTATGGACTGATATATATTGTCATGTGATCAGGTAAAATCATGTGATCTGTCTAAAATGATGTGATTCTTATAATTATTTGATCACCTAAAATCATGCTAATCTTTCCCTCAAACTCAAGGTGGTACTATAGTGCCCAATTGAGTTTGAAAACTAAATTATAAATATACTCAAAAACTGATGTGGCAAATTAGGAGCTGGAGTTGCAACTAAGAATATTAATATGATAGACCAAAAGCTAATATGGCATCTTAGAAGCTAATATGGTGGTAGATCCAAGCTAACAAGGTAGCTCAAATATTGAAATGATAGATCAAGAGTTGACATAGAGCATAGAGATTGATGTGGCATATCAAGAGCTATTATAGAAGGTTAGAAGCTAATGTAGCAGATTAGGAGTTGATGTAGAAACTTAGAAGTCAATATAGTAGACTGATATATTAAGCTAATGTGGTATCACTAATCTTATGTGGTAGATCAGGAGCTGACATTATAGCTCAAAAGCTATCAAAAGTTGACTTAGCGACTCAGAACCCGATATGACAGACTGATATGTCATGTCGATATGATAAAATAGAATGTGACATGGTAGAATAGAAACTAATATAGTAGCTCAAAAACTGCTATGCATGGTAGATCAGGGAGCTAATACAGTAAATTGATATATTTGGCTATGCTAACATCACTATCTAATATAGTAGACTGATATATCTACTAGTGTATCTAGCTTATGTAGTAGATTGGTATGTCTATCAACATATTTGACTGACATGACAAACTAAAATATCTTCTGACATGGCTAATTAACATATTTGATGGTGTGATTGACTTATATGGCCAACCGACATATTTGATAATATGGACTGTTGTGTCTAATTAGCAATAGACATGGCTCTCACATGACAATGACATCAAAATGGTTAATGTGGCAAACTTTGTGGCTAGACAGATGATGAATATGGTATGATGTCACCATTGATTAATGATGATGGGGTTGAATCATATATCTTGTCTATGCTAATCTGGTAGAGTGGCATGTCAGTTATTATAGCTACTTTAGATGATGTGATTATGAGAAGACAGCTGAAGGTCGACGATCCTTGCAGATGGAGGCACTATGGAAGAGAAGCAAGCAAGAAACCTTAAACTAGATGATAGGGCCGGAAGTAACAAATAAAACTGGAGAAAAGGGATTGAGAGATGATGAGGAGAGATGATGGAGGATATAAAGTTGAAGAGAAAAATGATTGAGAGGATCTGCAAATCCATCATAAAAAAGAATTGTTTGGGTGTTAATCTATTAGAAATTAGAGGATCTACAAATCTACTAAGGTGTTGATTCACTAAGAAATAGAGGATCCATGAATCTACCAAACAATAGAGAATCGTTGGGTGTTGATCCACCAAGAAACAAAGATTGAAAGAATAATATAGATTATTGCTCTAATATCATATTAAAATATTTGCATAAGTAAAGAAAAATAAGAGAGAAAGAGAAAGAGAAAGAGAGAAAGGATTTTATATTTTTATTCCATCACATTTGATACATCTCAAAGGTTATACATACTAGTATATAGACTTTATATAAGAAAAATAATATAGGCTGATAGAGAATCGCACTAATAAAGAAAAATATTTTGGACCAATATGGGTCGTCATGTGATCTCTACCTAAAATTAAGTGATTCCTAAAATTATGCGATTTTTCTAAAATCATGTGATCTCTAAAATTATGTGATCATCGAAAATCATACTAACACTATAAAATATGTCTTGCAAGATTGATAGCCATCATGTTGACCTTAAGCAAAAATAAACATGTGCCAGATTTATCCAGATATGTAGCATCTAAATAAAAATGATAGCCTTTCCCGATTTTGACATGTATAAATATATCTAGTTTGCAACATCAAAGTGACCCTTTTCAGTCAATACAATACCAACATCATTTGCAGCATATAAGTTTCTAGAATGCAGCATTAAAACTTTGGTGTAAGTTCCTTCACCTTTTCAAGATGCACAGCTTCTTATTTGAACCTCTTTTCTCAGAATGAAAAGGTGCAAAATAGTTTCAATTTGTCAAGGAAAGAAGAAAATAAGAATCTTTCCTATTAGCTGCATCTTTAGTAGCATAAAAGGAATCTTTAGCTTTAACCCAGTGATAATTCAAAAGTTCTAAAGTACCAAACATAGACAATGCATTGGGATTTTTGTCATCAACATAGTTGGATACTTGAATGGAATCAGATGGTAGAAAAAAATTATTTTTTCTGTGATATGTAACTGTTCAAATAATCTAACCAGATTAAACAGTGTAGTCATGTTACCCCAAGACAAATCCAAAGATGCAACCTCTCCTTCGAGCTGCTGGAACAAGCAGAAATCTCTGTACTGCATATATTAGGCACTATAATCTTTCTTAGAACTATCTATTCTTCTATCCAAAACTGAAAGCTAGATACCTTCATCCAATGCCTCTTTAAAAGTTTGTTCAGATAAAAAACAAGCTTAGTTAGGATGTGAAGGGGAGAAGAGTTCCAAATATTTATAGATGATGTAGAAGGTAATAAAAACTATAATTTCTAAAATTAACTGGAAGAAAGAGATAACTGACTAGAAGCAACTGATGTTGAGGCTGATATTGTATTTGCTTAGTTGGTTTCTGATATGGAATTATTTTAAATGATGATTCTCCAAAAGCAACAACTAATAGTATGGTGGGTGCCAAGGATGTTGCAGCTAATGTGGAAACACTAGACAAGGTATTAGTCGCAGAAAATGAAAAAGGTAAGAAAGAAGTTGAAACTATTGCTCTGGACCGAGGTGTAATGATAGAAGCAGTTTAATTGACTGATTTTTGCTTGTTATCTTCTCACTTTAAGCAATACTTGGACTTGCATCACCAAAGCGGATGATTGATATAGAAGAAAGAGAAGACATATTACTTTCGTTTGATGATGTAAATAATATTTGTAGAGAAATACCCTCCTGTTTCATGTTTTCTAGCAATGTCTTAGCTAGTTTGTCCTCTCTGATGCCCACATTTAGTTGCTTACTTGCTTGACCATTTGCCTCCACTATTAATATGATGAAGTTGGCATAGGACTAGATATTCCTAGATGAATACTAGATAAAGATTTGGGATTGAGACAGATTTGGTAGTCGAAGATGATTGATTCCTTATACGAGCCACTCCAATGCTTGCCCAATTTGATGAATCAAACTTTGCAGTACTCTAGACATTGCTGAATAGTGACAGTGATGTAGCCACCAATTTTGATGGATGAGTACTATTTTGCATGTCTTGATTTGAATGCGACTTTGATACCAGGGTTTGGGATGATCTTGATAATTCCTTTCTCCACATGGACAAGAATCTGACTGAAATTCAAATGCTTGACTTATAAATTTTTCTTCATCTCCTTAAGCATGAGCATGGGACTAAAACTTGCTTACAGATGAGACTGAAGAAGAAGATAATGGATTTCTATTACCCTTTTTGCTAGTTGATAGCAAGTGTCTCCTTTTTTTCTTGTAATGTAAAGTGCACTTAGTGTGAAAGATGTTGTGGCGTAACTAATCTTCTCCATCAACTATCATGGTCGTATTCAAGCTATGACAGACCACCAATCACCTTGACCGACATATACTATTTCTTTCTTGTCTCACTTGACTGGTTAATCTTCTTCCTCCTATTATGTACATGATTTTTCTCCCACCATAGAGATGAGCTTTCTTTTTGGGTCAACTATAGTATTTCAAATCCTTGACACTTGAAACACTTGTGAGGGTTGGAGATGATAGTGTTGGAAGGACTAAAGTTGTTGAGGATGCCCTTGTCATTCTTTTAAGATAGTTGGAAATTGCTGGCTTTGGAGGGTGCCAACATTTTCGATATGGAACTCCCTTGATTAGACACTCCATCCCTATATCTCAAAAAGTATAAATTATCTATTTTTAATTATTGTTTCTTAACTTTTGTTGCTAACCATGTCATATCGTTCCATGTCCAATAGGATTGAAGTAGCAAAACTTGCTCAATTTCATGCTCCAATCCTCCAAGATAACGTGCGATAGTTTGCTCTTAGGGCTCCTAAATGTGAGGAGTTTCTTGAATTTTATAGCATACTTTTCTATGATTATGTCATGTTGCCTAAGATTGTAAAGCTTAAAAAAATTATTTTGATAATAATTTTTAGGTCGGAACTTATGTTTGAGTTTACAACATATCTTGTCCCACATTTGGATCTTGTTGTGGTCTTCATGCTCATGTTGTCACTTCAATTTTTTTCATCAAATTGGTGCATACATTATGAGCTTCATAGCAACTAGATTAAAACATTGATTATCGAAGACTTTGTTAAGCTTGAAAACTTCTTCGACAGTGTAGAGCCAATCAACAAACTCATTAGGTTCTAGGCATCCTTCAAAGTTAGAGATGTCTATTTTAATGCCAAAATCATGATGATTGTGATGTGGTCTTCATTCGTGTTGGTGTAGATATCTTCTTCTACTTTTCATTGGAGCACTTGCTTTCATTATTAAAGGTCTCTCTATTATAGTGGTGATTGGAATGTTGGAGATCTTAAGCCGAACTCATTAATTTGGACCTTTCTTTTCTTTTGAATAAATTTTCTCTCTTCAGAACTTTTCTTCCACCATTATCGCTTGATTTAAGTAGTACTTGTTTTGGATCTTAAGGTGATGAATTTGATCTACATTGAAAGGAGTGCAGTTTTATATATCCCAAAATCTCTTTTTCTTCTCTTGTTGCATCACATAGCTAGATACATGTCCAAATCCAATTCTCATATCTGCATCCATGTAACATTGATCGACCATTAAAAGATATTAATGTTCTTTTAGCCTAGTCTAATAAAAAGCAAAGATGGCACACAATTGTACTAAGGAATTGAGATCATATGTATTCAAATTAATAATGAAAATAATACACTGCTTGATGAGTTCCAGAGAAACCAGCCAAACAGATAATTGATTTGTCACATCTCGAATTCAATATCCAAATCGAATACGTGATGGCCGCACACTCTTTAAAGCAAGTCTTAAAGAATATATAAGGTCTAAATAATAAACAAATCCATAAGAACACTAAAAGTATTATAAAGTTCCAATCATATTTATTAAATCAATAAATTCATCTTTATTGAACAATGTTTATAAAATTGAAATATTTGCTTGGTATCAGAAAATCAACTAACTAACTAAGGACTCCACCGCTCGAAATTCTACACCCAACCTGATTGATCCTACGTATCCTTCAAGTTTGAAGGAAAAAAAGGGAGTAAGCTTAATAGCCCAGTAAGAATCCTCCACACTCATACCAGGATATAAGATATCTTTTAACAAATATAAATAACTGATAGAAAAATAATAAGATTTATATATCATCAATATGATAGTTGAATAATATCATCATGTGCAATTCTATTAAACATGTCATATATCATAATCAATAATCCTGATCAATAGTTCAATGAGATTACTTATCATTAAATGATTAACATAGTTTTAATTCAAATAATATTATTATTCCTGTACTAGACTAGATCCGCTCACACTCTAGCTCGTGGTAGACCACCATGTTTCCATCCATGGCAGGCAACCATATTTCAGCCCACGACTAACATCACAATACCATATTTCACACATGCCGGCTAGCCCAGATACTTTTTAAATAAGACATAATTCATTATTTTGATTTGATTTTGGTATTAGACTAATCACAATCATACTCCAGCTCGTGGCAGACCAAATATCTCAGGGCATGGCTGATATGCCATATTTCACACATGGTTGACTATCCATATACTCCCTTTTCTCACACTTTATGCTTATCTTTTCAGTATTAGACTAATTACAACCATGCTCCAGCCCATGATCAGTCAAACACAATGCTGCACCCCAATCTAAGACTGCCCAACACACACACCATGTTTCTTGTATGACCAAATAGTCTTAACACCACCCTTACCCCATCCATATTATTAAAGTTATAATCTGATTTTAGGCATTAGATTAGTTACAGTTATGCTCTAGCCTATGGTAGGCTAAGCCGCACCCCAGTCCAAGATTGATCCGACATGTACACTATGTTTTTGCATGATCGACTAACCTAGATGCCGCCCATCCCATCAATTTATGTTAAATCATATTTTTCTTACCAGTAATTATGAAGCACTAATTAATCATAATTCAAGCAATATCAAAATAATATGTAATACACATATCGATAAATTAAAATATACATCAATCATACAGATTTAATTCTTATAAACATATAGGTGATCATGTTGAAGACCCTTTACTTCTACTGATGACTGACTCAAACACAATAACTAATGAACTCCTAGATCTACAAACTCAAAAATAAGATGTTTCACTCAACACCTTATGCAAACAATTGTGCCTCAACATTGTTATGATCCAGGTGGTGCGCCCAAGGCCCAGGGGACCAAGGCTAAGGCCAAGGTCCATCATTCATGAGGGCTTCATGGAGGCTCTAGGGCTAGTTGGGCCCTAGGTTGAAAGGCTGTGGACCTTTCGGGTTCTTGAGGTCTAGGTTATGTGGGCCTCAAGAGACCAACTCTTTATGGGCCAGGTCTGGGCCCAAGAGAGGTGAGATTAGGTTGAGTCATAGGTGTACATGGGCTTGGGTTAACCTAATCTCCCATAGAGTTGGTCAAGGGAGTTTTGGGTTTGGGTCACTTGACCCTGTGTTTATATATACATGTACTTGTATAGGTTGATTAAGCCAAGAAAATAGATGACTCTTTCTCCCAAGTCTCTCTCTCTCTTCTCCCTTTCTCTCCAGTAATCTTCCATGCACCAGGAGCAAGAAACCCTAGGGTTTCTTGCCGCCAGTCCATAAAAGGAAAGAAAGGAAGGGAGGCGCTAGCCCCTTCCCCCATTGCAGCCACCAGCCATTTCTTCTCTCTCCTCTTTTGCAGGCATCCAAACACCAGGTCCAAGATTTGGAATCTCTTTAGAAGAGGTTGGTATAAGTCCATCTCAGATCTGGAGTTGATCTGAGGTCGTTTGAGGCACGGGTGAGATCTCCATCAACAGATCTACAAAAAGGCTGCAGCAGGACAGATCTGCGAGGTCTGTCTCCATCTATCTTCTTTCCCATCTAGAATATCCCGATTTGAGATTTACAAATTGAAAGACCTCAGTACAGATCTGATCTGGTTGGGTACCAGATCTTGGATTTTTTAGAGGTGGTTTCAAAGGTGTTCTTCATCTGGAATGAAAGGCTGACGAAGAAGACAACAACCAGGCTGATTTCGTCAAGGGCCTTGGATCGTGTTCAGAAGTCTCCAGATCTATTCGTTGCTGGTTCTGCTGCACCAAAGGTCTGTGGGAGGAGCTAGGATCATGCTCCAATAGTTGGTATCAGAGCCACGATGGTGAGGAAGCGGTTCCAAGTGCGAGAAGTTGAAGATCCCAAGTACTGAAAATTTTCAGCAAGGTACCATCAAGATATATTCTACACTTCTTGAATTTATATTGCTTGTTTGGCTTGGATCCAGTCATGGGTAGCAATATGAAGATTGATTTCGAGAAGTTTGATGGTAAGAAAAATTTTTCCATGTGAAAAATTCGGATGGAGGATCTTTTGGTGCAAGCAGATCTGGATCAGGCTTTGGATGAGAAGCCTGAGGGAATGACAGATAGACAGTGGGCATCATTGGAGAAGAAAGTATGCTCGGTGATCAGAGGATGTTTGGCGGATGCGGCATTGTATTCGGTGCTGGAAGAAAAGACCTCGAAGGGCCTTTGGTCGAAGTTGCACACCATATACATGGGGAAGAATATGTGGAACAAGCTGATGCTGAAGAAGAGGTTGTACAGTCTTCGGATGCAGGAGGGATCTGATGTGATTGGCCACATTCAGAGGTTCGACCAGTTGTGCACGGAGTTGGTGAATATCGGGGTGAAGCTGGATGAGGAGGACAAGTCTCTATTGCTTCTATGTTCGCTGTCCGGATCATATGATTCTTTAGTGACTACACTGCTCTACGGCAAGGAGACTCTGGAGTATGAGGACATGGTCTCGGTGCTGAGGTCGAATGAGTAGAGAAAAAAGTTGACCAGAGATCGGGCTCCCCAAGAGGGTTTGGCAGTAGGGGAAAGGACAGGTAGAGGTAGAAGCAAGTCCAGGGGGCGGTCCAAGTCCAGGAAGGAAAAGAAAGAGGTGAAATGCTTCAAGTGCAACGAGCTCGGGCACTTCAAGCGAGAATGTCCACTATGGAAGAGCAAGAAGGGAGAAAGAAGTGGCTCAGAATCAGTGAGTGCAGTTGCTGGCAGCAGGTGGAGGATGATCTACTTGTGGTATCAGATGGTCACAGGCATCACACAGAGGAGTGGACACTAGACTCTGCGTGCTCACATCACTACACACCACACAGGTCTTGGTTTGCGACATACACCAAGACAGATGAGGGATCAATGACTCTAGGCGACAATGATCCTTGCAAGGTGGCTGGGATAGGGACAGTCAGGGTGAGGATGTTTGATGGGATTGTGAGGACATTGACAAATGTAAAGCACATCCCAGAGCTGGAAAAGAATCTAGTGTCACTAGGCTACTTGGAGCGCAGTGGATACAGCTTCAGCAGTAGGGCTAGAAGTGGAGTACTGAACATCTCCAATGGAGCTATGGTGGTGATGAGAGGTAGGAGGTTGGACAATAACCTCTATCGCATGGAGGGATCTGTGGTGACCGGAGAGTCTGATGCAGCAGCTACAGCACAGGACCAGCAAGAGGCTTACAGGATGTGACACTACCGTCTAGGCCACATGGGTGACAGGAGGCTGAGGGAGTTGAGCAGGAGAGGACTCATCTCTGATCTGGAGGATGGTGCTACAGGAGAGATCTGTGAGCCTTGCCAGATGGAAAAGTAGAGAAGAGTTCAGTTCACCATCAGTACAGTCCGGAGTGCAGCCCCTCTGGAGTTAGTACATACGGATGTGTGGGGACCAGCCCCAGTTTTAGCTAGGAATGGGGCCAGATACTTCATGACCCTGATTGATGATTTCTCAAGGAAGCTTTGGATTTACTTCATGAGAGAGAAGTCAGAGGTCTTCACCAAGTTCAAGATCTGGAGAGCTGAGGTGGAGAAGGAGCAGGGGAGGAGCGTGAAGTGTCTGAGGTCAGACAATGACAGGGAGTACACCAGTAGAGAGTTTCAGGACTACTGTGAGGAGTGTGGAAACAGGAGACACTTCTCAGTTAGGGGGACTTCGCAGCAGAATGGGGTGGCCGAGAGGATGAACATAACACTTTTGGAAAAGGCACGATGCATGAGGCTACAGGCAGGGCTTCTAAAGGAGTTCTGAGTTGACATAGTTGACGCAGCGGGTTACTTGGTCAATCGGTCACCTCACACCAGGTTGGATGGCAAGCTTCCAGAGGAGGTGTGGTCTGGGAGGACAGTTGGGCTGGGCCATCTAGGGGTATTTGGGTGCACGACCTATGTGCACATTGGAGCTGGTGAGTGGAGCAAGCTAGACGCCAGATCACGCAAGATGGTGTTTCTAGGCTATCCGCGAGGAGTCAAGGGATATAGACTGTGGGATCCCTTGGAAAAGAAGGTCATCATTAGTCGGGATGTGACTTTTGATGAGGAGTCAGTTCTACGGAGGTGAGCAGGCATGGAGGAGCAGCAGGAGCAGGAGGAGGTCCAGCAGGGCACTGCTGGACAGCTTACCTCTTTTATTTTGCCTCTTGCAGGTACTACGGGAGGACATGACATTCAGATGGAGAACCTACCTAAGGTGTCTCCACAGGTGGAGAGGACTCGGATGGATGATCGAGGTGGAGAGGTCCAGCAGGAGCGAGTTGGACCGAGGATTGATATCGGTGTTGCCCTACACAAGCTCAAGAGGACCATCAGGCAACCGGACCGATATGGCTTCAAGGAGACGCTGTCATATGCCCTAGTAATAGTGAATGGAGACCCATATACATATCAGGAGGCTATTGAGAGCCAGGACAGAGAGCGGTGGGTCCAGGCGATATTCGAGGAGATGCAGTCTCTCCACAAGAACCAGACGTGACGATTGGTGCAGTTGCCACAGGGGAAGAGGCCCTTTGGCTGCAAATGGGTCTACAGTCGCAAGGACAGAGTGGAGCTAGTTGAGGCCTTGGGACACCAAGGTGGAGATTGTTATGATCCAGATGGTGTGCCCAAGGCCCAGGAGACCAAGACTAAGGCCAAGGTCCATCATTCATGAGGGCTTCATGGAGGCTCTAGGGCTAGTTGGGCCCTAGGTTGAAAGGCTGTGGGCCTTTCGGGTTCTTAAGGTCTAGGTTATGTGGGCCTCAAGGGACCAACTCTTTATGGGCCAGGTCTGGACCCAGGAGAGGTGAGATTAGGTCGAATCATGAGTGTACATGGGCTTGGGTTAACCTAATCTCCCATAGAGTTGGTCAAGGAAGTTTTGGGTTTGGATCACTTGACCCTGTGTTTATATATACATGTACTTGTATAGGTTGATTAAGCCAAGAAAAGAGATGACTCTTTCTCCCAAGTCTTTCTCTTTATTCTCCCTCTCTCTCCAACAATCTTTCACACACCAGGAGCAAGAAACCCTAGGGTTTCTTGCCGCCAGTCCATAAAAGGAAAGAAAGGAAGGGAGGTGCTAGCCCCTTCCCCCATTGCAGCCGCCAGCCATTTCTTCTCTCTCCTCTTTTGCAGGCACCCAAACACCAAGTCTAAAACCTAGAATCTCTTGAGAAGAGGTTGGTACAAGTTTTTCTCAGATCTGGAGTTGATCTGAGGTCGTTTGAGGCGCGGGTGAGATCTCCATCAACAAATCTACAAAAAGGCTGCAGCAGGACAGATCTGCAAGGTCTATCTCCATCTATCTTCTTCTCTATCTAGAATATCCCGATTCAAGATCTACAAATTGGAGGACCTCGGTCCAGGTCTGATCTAGTTAGGTATCAGATCTTGGATTTTTTAGAGGTGGTTTCAAAGGCATTCTTCATCTAGAACGAAAGGCTGACGAAGAAGACAACAACCAGGCTGATTTCGTCAAGGGCCTTGGATCGTGTCCAGAAGTCTCCAGATCTATTTGTTGCTGGTTCCGCTACACCAAATGTTTGTGGGAGGAGCCGGGATCGTGTTCCAACAAACATAATCAAGATCAAACATGAAAATCATAGATGATTATGGATATAATGGTAAACGACCCTAACATTACAGGTCTTACACTCCTCATTAGTTTAACTGGTCAATCAGGGCATACCTAAACATCTGGACCTTTTACTGGTTTCTAAGATTTTTAGAGAGAAAAATTTATGAAGAGTGAGAAAATTTTAGAGAGAAAAACTCTTAGATAGAAATTTGGAGAGAGAATGTAGAGAGAGAAGAGGGGAAAGAGGGAGAATTTTTTTTCTTTTTCTTTTCTTTCTCTCTCTCTCTCATTTCCCCTTCCTTTTTCTCATAGAAAATAGGGGAGGGAATAAAATAGGGCCGGCCACCTCTCACGATAGCAGCACCCGACTAGTGGCGGTGATCACCCCCGACGTCGATAGATCCCTGACGATGCTGACCTCAACTGCCCAAGCATGGTCTATATCCGGTAACGACGGCTGGTTTGAAGGAAGAAGAAAGAAAGAAGAATAGAGGATGACCTATTCTATGCAAATTCGATGCCTCTCCAACCAAAATCCAGCTATGATGATCCAATTTCTGACCAAAAAAAAGGAACGAGGAGACTCTAGGCCTTACCTGGGCTCCGATGAGATCGAACAACTAATTTGTTGGAGAAATCTCAAAGATCTCCACAGAAAATCAAAGAAGAATCTGAGGTTTTTCTCGCCAGCGATGAAGGGATTTTGAGGCGAGATGGCTCAGAGGGGAGGGGGCGTTCAGATCATGGATCCTAAGGTTTGACAGCCCTAGGATCCTTTCTCCTAGTTGGAAATAGAAAAGAGGAAGACTCTAAATGGGAGTCTTCCGTCCCCTACCTCACACACACAGTGCGTGGGATTTCAATTTTTTTTTTCTTTGCTTTGAGATCCATGTAAGGAGGATTAGGTTTAATTATTATTATTATTATTATTATTATTATTATTATTTTCCCCTTTTCTAGGTGGGTTATTACATGGTTTGTTTTAGTAATGTAAAGTATTACATTAGAATCCAAAAGACTATCAAGTTTTCAGATTAAGAAAACAAGCCCTAATGTAATTCCATTTGACTAGGAGCCTTGAATTTCTTTTAACAACTTGAAGGTAAGGTCAATTCCATCAAAGCTTAAGGCTATCTTTGTATCCACTGAAGTTGCTTTTTTCCCTTGCATAAATTTTCCTAGGGAAGTCAACTTTAGACCAGGAGCTAGATCATCAAAGGAGCTCTCCATATCTTCTCTATGTTTCAATACTCCCATGCAATCAACCAACTAGGGTGACCTCTCTACTTTCTAAAATCTAGTGTCTAGAGCATGTCTATCTTCCTCCATAAGGTGTTGCATCTAGCATAATATTCACCAAACCGATTGAAACCATGCTTGTTTCCCATTTGGTCATGATCTCATGGAGCTACAATCACTTTGAGATTGATGTTGTAGTTGGAGCTATAACTGTCTTTGTTGACCATGACACAGGAGAAAAGAAACAATTAGATTTCATCTATCATGGCATCTCCAATGACTCACCTATGATGAGATATTTAGGAATGGATGGTATGAGAAAATGAAAAATAAAGATCATCATCATCTGTAGTAGCTTTTCCCTCATCTTCCTCAACTATGTCTCTTCTTGAGAGATGCTAATCCATTGAAAAAGAAAAAAATCAACAAAATACTTCCAAAATATCAAACCTTAAAGAAAGAGCAAAGGGAATGCTTGCTAACCCAATGCATACCATAGATCAATTTGTTAGAAGAGGGATGATTTGAAGAGAGAGAGAGTTGGAATAGATGCAGATGGATAATTTGGAGAGAAGGAGATATGGAATGATGAAATTTAAGAATCCAATTCCATAACATATGTTTATAGGTAGTCCATATTTGTAACATATGTTTATAGAGGGTTCTAAAGACTTATTTAATGAATAGTTTTTGAGTACTCTAATATAAACACTAAGTTAATTTTGTAACCATATTTTTTGGATATATCTATGTTTCTAAAATGTTTTTGTTGTATTTTGAATGAAATAATGAATGTTTCTATAGAAAATTTATTTTAGATTCAATTATCAATGATAGAGTTCTAGCATACATCATCTTAATAGATTGCTACTTACTTCTTTAGAGAGAGTCTATGTGCTCAAGCCTTCATGAATATAAAAAAACTCCACATATTTGAGCCTTGTTGTTGATTATAAAATCTCCTACCTAGCATGTTTGGGCCTCGTTGTTGATTGCAAACTCTCCTAACTAGTGGTCATAAAGCTACTGTGAGTTATGACAGAAATAGAAACAAAATCCATAAGATGCAATCCTTTAATTTTCATCAGAGGTATGTTGCTTAGATCTTTCCATGAATTGAGAGAGGCACATAGAAAGGAGGAATGACTAGCCAATAACATAAGTGTATGTAAAATCATATTTATCTTAGCGAGTAATATAGCTGCAATTGATATCGATATATTTTCTAGCATGAATCGATAAATTAGTATCTCATCCCTTAACCCACATGGAACTCTATATTCTTCCTTTTGAGTCCTTTAAAGAGCCTCTTCTGACTCCATGGATGAAGTGGAACTAATTGGTTTTGGACTATCTCCAAGACCTATAATGCATCCTCTAGAGTGGCCTGGCCTGAGAATATGGATCTATCATTTTATACTAGGAAAAAAGAAAAGTAATAGATATCAATTTTACTGCTTGAGTAATTTGATGTAAAGTTCTATGAAAGTTATGAGCTATAGACATTGAAAGTTCAGGAAGTTTGCTCTCTCCTTATAGAATAATTTAAGCATTTCAAATCTAAACCTGATCCTTATTTCCAAAATGGAGCTCTTAAACCAACTTAATTTAAAATTTCTCTTTACTTGACCTAACCTAGCATTATGTAACTTCCATTTGGTTAAAAGTTTAAGTCAACTTAAGTTTGTCTTCAAATGATAAATTTCATAAATATATATAAGCTTGGTTTAGATTTATCTATTTTCTCATTTGGGTTGAGATAACTTGGTCCACTCTGTGATGCACCTTTGTTATACATAAGACTATTTTCAAAGTATCAAGTTGCTAAGCAATTCCCAATTTCAACTTTCATCTTAAATTGGTGGACTTTATTTGTTGTGCCTTTTTATAACTCTAATATTCATCTTTTATTATTATATGTAGAGTAACACGACCAGTGCATGCAAAGGACTTAGAATGAGTTAGGCTTCAATTAAGCCATACCAAGCACATGTTAATAAACCATAATCATAACCATATCCATCAAATGTTTTTCCAAATATTTAGGATCAACATTATGAACTCTCATTTTCCACTTATTGTTATTTAAAGCCACTTTTGATGTATTCCATTCATGCAAACTATATCAATGTTTTAGGTTGTCTCCTCTTTTTACATATTATGATACAAACTAAAGTATTCCTACTTACTAAAGTCTTCTAAGATTTTTCTTATACATATCCCTACCCTCTTGGTTAATTTTCTTAATTTGTGTACCTCCTACACCTCCTTTGATATATTTATTTCACAATTATCCTTTCTAGTTTTACCATACATCTATTTTAATTTTCTCTATTTTAATATAATCAATCTATTTTCATATACTTTCTTTATGCCTTAGCACTATGAGCCATAAAATACTAAAAAATTTATTATTATTCTAAAAATTTATTTTTTAAGGCACGAAGGTATACTTCTTAGAAAATGTCTCCATGGTATATATATATTACATAATATTCTAAATATCCTCTACGCTTCACTTAACTAGTTCTAATTCTATTGCACATATTTTTGTCTAACTCCCTTCTTTGACAAAATCCCAAATAGTGAGACTGACCACTTTGTAGTATCTCCTAATCCATCAATTTTATTAATATATCTTAATTCTATTATTACTAAATGGGCATCCTACTACTTTATCTTTATTCTATTGATTTTTAAGTCCTTATTTTCTACAATTTTTCTATACTTCTGATTCGCTATTTAGTCTATTTTTTTTTCCATTAATTAGTACTATATCATTCACAAAAATATCATGGCACATCATCTTGAATATTAGTAGAAAATTCATATATCATTAGTGCAAAAGGATGGGGGGCTTAATACTGATCCTTGATACTAACTTTATATGACTGAAAATATACTTCTTGTACTGCAACAAATGACCTTAGCTATATTTTGAATATAATATTTATATTTAAAATTCCTTGATGAATCCTACCATTTTTTTTTTGATACCTTATCATAAACTTTCCATAAGTCAGTAAAGACCATGTGTTGACTTTTTCTATTTTCTCTATATCTTTTCAATAATTTTCTCTTCTACATTTTGTTATCAATTGCCTTAGTAAAATGATAGCATAGAACTTTTAAGTATAAATCCAAATTCTTCATCTAAAATTGTCTTTATTTTCTTAATCTTTGTTCAACTACCATTTTCACTTTTTGATTAAGTGATTCATAAGCTTATCCTAGATAATTAGAATAAATTTGTATATTACCTTTGTTCTTAAATGTAGGTCCAGCAAGAATTAATCATCATTGTTATTTAGTGATTTTATTGTTAGTTTACTATTTATGACCATTGTGTTAATGTTAATGACGTTTCGATAGTTTGGATGCCATTACTCCAATTTGATGTTGGACTATTATATTTTTAATTTGTGGGGGTTATTACTTAAATAGGAGGATTACAAAACTTATTATGGACACTCTTGGTCAACTTAATGACCTTTCAATTTGTGTATATGCACCAAGCCAAGTAGAGCTATGTTAGGCTAGACCGCAGTCACGGGTGTTGGTTGGGTCAAGGCTTCAATTTGGATTATGTGGGCCTAAGCCTATCCTTTGTGGCTCCCTAATTTAAAAATGATCTTAATGGCTCTTAATCATCTTATTGTGTTGACTTTATTATTAGTTTACTATTTATGATCATTGCATTCATGTTAGTGAGCTTTTGATAGTTAAGATGCCCTTACTCTAATATGATCTTGGGCCTTTAGATCATTAAATCATCGGGATGATTACTTATCCAGAAGGATCGGGAGACCTATTATAAACCACTCTTCATCACCTTTAGTAGATTTGAATAGGGTTTGGAATCACAATCCACTATATCTAGGACTCAATTGCAAAGTTTAGATTTTGAATGTCATAAATACATAATTTGGCATCTAGTTATATTTATTCATAGATATATTCATGACAAACTGAGATTATAAAATATACAGAAGTATATTGGGAGAGTGCAAGCAATAATTAAAATCTGTAGGCACTATAATAATTTTCTGTCCAATAAAAATTTTAAAAATATATGCATAAATATAGAAAGTATTAAATAAATTAATTACCAAGTCAGATAATTCAAAATAAATATCTATGGTGCATAATCAAATAAATTAATAAGTTCATCAGAACTATAATGACAAGTGGATGCCACCTATAAAATTTGATGGCCAATAGGGTAGTGTATAAGGCACACGCCCGTGCACCTGGCCCACTTGTGGGATTCAAGATGATACACCATAGTAGCATCTTCCACCTCTTGCTAGATCAGTCCAATCCATTTTTTTTTTCTCTCCTTTGGTTAACCTGAATTTTCTTTGATTTAAATTGCATGCGTAATGCAATCTTTATGACAAAATTGATCCCCATGTTGCAATCTAAATTTTCAGATCACTCATAAATTTAAATCAGACAAATAAGAGCACAATAAACCAGATATTATTTGGGTTTTAAATTTATATATTTCTTGCTTTGATGCCACATGTTGAATTTCCAAGATCACACATACAAATTTAGAACATTGAATTTAATTAAACTAAACCATACCTATGTTAATCACTCCATATGTAGTTGGTGGAACTTGCACATGCAGTTGGTACTCACACAAGTGTTTTCTTGAAATCCATTAGCACATGAACAAGCAAATAACATAAAAGGATTCAACAATCAAACATGAACATATTTGGCATTACAAAACAACAAAATGTTCCTCTTCTGGAGAGATCAGGAAAACAATTGTTGGCCTGTTTAAGAATTATAAAGTATGATATTAGAACCCAAAAAACCATCAGAATACAAGCCTTATTATACTTTCATTGGATTAGGTGTCATAAAATTCTCCTTAAAGCTTCAAGATAAGGTCTAATTCATAAGAGATTGGGGCCGTCTCTTTATCCAGAGAAGTTGCTTTTTCCTCTTGCACAAATTTTGCAAGTGACATCAACTAGTATAGGAGCTAGGTCATTAAAGGAGCTCTTTGTACCTTCTTCATATTTCAATTCTCCCATATAATCGACCAGCTGCAGAGACCACTCTACTTGTTGGGTTCCAATGTTTGGAGCATGCATCATCTTATGTAGGGTGTTGCATCCAACATAACATTCACCAAACCAATTGAATTCATGTTTCTTGAGCATTTGGAGGGTGCTTGACTTCTTCACGTTGAGTTGCTTTCTTAGTCTTTGAATGGTGCGTTGAGAGGTGACCACCCAATGCTTGTGAATTACGGAAGGTTTTTTTTACAATATAGGCATACACGGGGACGTAAGAGTAGGTCACTAGCAGACATCACCATCAGGTAATCATAAGGCAAATTTCTACAATTGGTGCTAAAGTTGGAGACATGATTGCCTTGGTCGGCCATGACAAAGGAAAAAGTAAGGAAAAGGGTAGAGGAAAGAATGAGAACTCACCTTGAGTTGGTTCTAACCGAGCTTGCAGGGGCATTTATAGGAATTCTTACGAAAGATGAACCCATATATTTTCTTGAGACTATATCTTAAAAGATAAGATGCAATAATTAGAAATAACAATGAGACTTTTTAGATTTACTAAATTATATTGCCTTGCTCAAGAGGCATGGAAGATTTTATTGGATTCAGTGAGATACACTAGCGAGGAGGCAATCTATAAAATAGATATAATTTAAAAAAAATATAATTATATCATCACCAGAAAAGGCAAACATAGATGGAAAGATTTACTTGGAGTTAATTGTGAATCAATTGGATATGCTCGATGTGAATTTTAAGGCTCCTTATCGGGGTTTGGTATGGTATATAAAATATGAGAAGGATGTAGGATATAGCTGGTAGATACTATGATCTATTCAATCACGACAAACCTCGTTGGAGCTTTTAAACCAGCTTAATTTAAATGCTCTTTACTTGACCTAACCTAGTGTTATGTAGCTTGCATTTGGATTAAAATTTTTCAACCAAGTTAGGTTTGGCTTTAGATAGTCAAGTTCAAAATCAGATAAAAGCTATGTGATATAGTAAAATAATGAGTAAATTACAAAAACCTTCCTGAGATTTTCGTTTATTACACTTACACCCGATAGTTTGTAAAACCTACATCCACACCCATGAAAATTAACAGCATTAGTCAAACCATTTATATAATATAAAAAGATAAAAATACCCTTGAGATCTCTCTCATTTTTTTAATCTTTTTAATGCTTTTTTTCTCTCAAATCTGAAAAGAAAAATCCATTATCTTCTTCCCCGCCAATCTCAAATTCATCACTGTCCCTCCCACCACCCTCTACCACCTCCTCCCTACCTCCCTCCTCTTCATGGCTGTGTTGATGATTGTGAGGCACTCAGTGATGGCATCATCAACCTAGACAAGGTCTAGGTATACTAGGGTGTTGTCAGGGTTGAAGAAGACAATGACAATGTCATGGATCCATGGAGCTGGGGCATAGCATCACATATATGGTTGGATGGAAATATGTCGAGGACATAGCTCATGGTGGCAGACTCAGCATGCATGCTTGGGAGCATCCATGCATGGTTGTTTTTTTAGTGATCCACTAGAGCTAGTGGGTGGCAGGTGGCAACAAAACAATATGCCATCAGACATTAGTTGGAAGAAAAATCTGGCAAGGAGCTGGAAGAGGGAATATCCCAAAGACTAGAAGAATGATGGGGACTCACGAAGCCAGACAAATAGCTATGGAGATGATCTAGTAAAAATATCATCCCACAAACTAAGACTTCCAAAATTTGCTAGAGTACATAAGGAAGGAGGTTGATCCAAGACATGGTTTCATTGGAAGGATTGGCTGCAGGGAGCCAAGTAGTTATATAAAGCAGGTGACAGATGGTGAAGCGGTCCGGTCATCACTTGCAAGCAAACCATACAATGCCTTTGTTATGATTCCAATTCCAATTTTCTTCAATGAAACAATCTACAATGGGATTTATCACAGTTGACATCTCAGAGTGACATGGTGCCGAACTAAGTAGCAGTAATACTAATAAACTTGCCTACCATAGAGCCAAAGAATAGACTTCTTAGTAGTTGATACTGATGTTCCACATACCAAGACCTCCCTCTCACTTTGGCATGGAGCAATAAGATGGGGATGATGTCAATAAGAAGTAATTGAAACATACAGAAAATAAGTCATCAATAACATACTCAAATGTTTCACATCCAAAAGATTAGTGACCAAAACAAAAGTTGTGGTGGATGGCCTTGGTGAAGGTAAAGTAGGCCATGTCGAGACAGCCCTATGGATTGTAGTCAGTGAAGAGGTGGAGGGTGGTGATAGAGAGGCCATATGTGTACCTATAGGCATAGGCTATCTCCTCAGTAGTGTTCTTGCCAGAAGCAAAGAGGGTGGCAAGGTGGTCGATGGGATTGGACTCGACGATGGGGGTCGAGGTCGGGTTGAGGCCATAAACAAAGGTGGAAGAGACCCAGATGATGGTTGATGAGGAATCGATGGCACAAGCAGGCTTGAAAAGAGAAATGAGGGCTTCAACATCAACATAGGCAAAGACAGCAGGGTTGAGATGGCCGAGGGGGGCATCAGCAGGGAGGGAGGCAAGGCGGAGGACATGGGTGAAGGACACGATGTCAAGGAGCTTGTTGAAGAGGTTGGGGTCGGAGAGGTTGCCATTGATGATGAAGACGCCAGTGCAGAGGAGAAGGGCCCAACAAGCATGCTTGAGAGATGGGTTGTAGAGTGACAGAGGCATGGGCGCTTAGGAAGCCGAGGCATCGATGAGGATGAAGAGGGCTTGCTGGTGCTGGGAGGTGTTGAGGGTGTGCGGGAGGGTGGAAGCATATAAGCACTTTTCTTAAGAAGCACCATCCCACGATAGGGTGGTGGAAGTGGCATCGCTGATGCAGGATAAAGGGTGGTGGTAGAACTGGAGGAAGGCGATGAAGAGGAGAAGATTTTCTGATGAAGAGGGCATCGACAAAGAAGATAAATGAAGAGGAGTTTCCCACTTTGATTTGGCCATTTTATTATTAAGGATTATTCTTGTCATTTTAAAATTTATTCTGACTTATCATTTCAATTTTATTAAATATTAACGGTTTGACTAACGGCATGGGTTAAAGTGTAGGTTAAAAATAAACCTCAAGGGTATAATGGTAGGTTTTCTAAACTATTGGGTGTAAGTGCAATTTACACCTAATCTTAGGGGTATTATTATAATTTATCCTAAAATAATTGGTGGATCCCATGCCTACTATACTGCTAACCCAAGATTAATTTTGACAACTACAAAATATTTGAATACTTGTTTTGATACTAATGAGTTATTGAAGTTCTTGTGAATATAGTTTTAAGAAGCTAAAATCATTCTGAAAAAGCATATATTGAATGATAAGTTTTGAAGATAAAAGAAACTGATTGGATAAAGCTACATCATGAAAAATCAAGAGGAAGAAACTAGGAGTTGACTTTTAGATTCAAAGAGTCAACTCTAGTACCATATGTGAAGTGACACAGATTAGGAGTTGATCTCTATTTGACTTTGAGTCAACTTTCTCAGTTAGATAGAAAGGTGAAGTTTCAGTACCAGACCTCGAGTCAACTCCTATTTAACCTTGAGCGGACTCTCTCAAGAAAGATAGAGAAGTGACTTCTGTAGATCATTCTTTAAGCCAACTCCTACTTTGATCAAAATGACTCATAGTTTACTCAAGTCAATCCCTATTTAGTCTCAAGTCGACTTGACTATGACTAACAATTTTAACTGCTTGTTCTGTAGAAAATCTAGATTTTTTAAATAATTTTTAATGATTAATTTGTGATCTCTAATAGCTAAAAATAATTATTTTAGCTCTTTTAGAGGATTTAAAGGCAACCAAACAAAATTAAGAGCTAAGAAAAAAAATTGAGAAAAATATATAAAGTGAGAATCCAAGAACATTTATTGTGCATTCAAAAGAGCTACAAGCATCCAATCACTCAAAAACTTAAAACATTCAAAGAAGTTTCAGAGCATTGACTATAACATTTTCTCAACTCATTTTTGAAGAGCTTTATCGACTTTTTATTTGCTCTTTTAGGAGCTTTTACTGTATTTACCATTGTATCTCTTATTCTCTATTATAAATAGATTTCAATTGGGATTGAAACTTAGGAAAAGATCTATCCAAGCCTAGGATTGGATTGGATTTGTTGTAAAAATCTCAAATTAACTTGAGGATGTGGTTTTGATTAATTTCCACTAAGAAAATCAACTAGATTTTGAGTTTTAGTCTAAAAAATAATCAAGCTATAATCTAAAAAGATATTATTGTGAAATTTTCAAGGATGGCTTGGAGAGTGGATGTAGGTACTCGGTTTGGCACTAAATCACTATAAATTCTTAATATTTATATGTGGCTTCTTATTTCTTTACATTACTTCTTATTTGCTTATTTATTTTAGCATTCATCATTTAATATTCTCTCACCACACTTCACATTGTCTAAAATTTGTGTATAGCAAGTTTAAAGTTTTGAAAATTCTAATTCACCCCCCATTGATTATCTCTTTGAAAAATAAATGGTATCAGAGCTTGGTGCTCAGCCTGATTTGATCTAAAGATCAAGAGTTAAAAATCAAATAGTAGCCTAAATTGGTACATCTCTTGCCGAAGGATAATCAACTAATAGATCCTCTTGTTTAATGGCATAAATTACACATACTGGAAAGCATGCATGTGCATCTTCATTCAAGTACTAGATTATGATCTTTGGAGTGTCATAATCAATGACCCATATACATTCACTATCATAGTAAATCACATTGTCACACCCAAACTGAAAAAGGATTGAAATGATCTTGATAAAAGATCAATTAAATGCTAAAGTTATGAATGTTCTTTATTATTCTCTCGATGCAAATGAATTCGATAGGATTTCTACTTGTATTTTCACTAAAAAAATATGGGATAGATTAAAGGTTGTCCATAGGAGTACAAATCAAGTAAAAAAATCTAAAATCAATATTCTTATACATATATATATATATATATACACACACATATATATATATATATATATATATACATATATATATATATACATATATATATATATACATATATATATATATACATATATATATATACATATATATATATATTGTTTAAGATGAAACAAAATAAATATATTACTGATATATTTACTAGATTCACTAATATTATTAATGACCTTAAGAGCTTAGAAAAATCTTATGCTAATAGTGAACTTGTTTGAAAAATTTTTAGATTACTTTCTAGAGCTTGGGAGGCAAAAGTAATAGCCATTCAAAAAGCAAAGGACCTCAAAGCTCTATCCTTGGAAGAACTTCTTGGTTCTCTCATGATTATGAGCTGACCATTAAGCAAAGCAACGAAGAGGAAGCAAGAAAAAAGAATACCATAGCCCTAAAATTCACTACATAAAATAAAAAAAAATAATGAAGAATTAGAAGAAGGAGAAGAGGATGAAGATATAGCTCTCATCACCTAAAAAGTTAGAAGATTTATGAGGAAAAAGAGGCAAAATTTCTGAAGAAAACCTTTCTCAAATGATGAGCTAAGCATGGAGAAGAAAGAAAAAGAGCAGCCCATATGTTACAAATGTAAGAAGTTCGGATATTTCAAAATTGACTGTCCTCTCCTCAAGAAAATCACAAAGAAGATCACGAAGAAAGCTATGATGGCAACTTAAAGCAATAGTAATGATTCAAGCTCTGATAAGAAAACTCAAAAAGAGGCTAACCTATGTGTGGCTAACCTATATCTCATGGCACAAGAAAAGGAGGTAACTTTTGAAGCAAAACTTAAATTCACTTTTAATAAATTGTATGATGCATTTTATGACCATTTAGATGAATTCAAAAAATTTGGATTGAAAAATAAGGATCTTAAAAAAATCCAATCATACTTTGAGTAAAGAAAAGGAGGATTTTCTAAAATAAAAAGAATCATTATTGTTAGGGGTCGTTTTATACTAGTCAAAGACATAGGTAAGTAGAAGATCCAAATAAGTTCGGACCTTGTCAATCCCATCTTCCAACCAAACCATCTTGAGTGATACTATCAGCCTCTTAACTTCGACCGTCGATCTTAGTTACCAGCACCAAAGAGACACCCTTACCAACCATGCTGTCTGCTGATATGAGGTCCCCTTGCCTTACATGACTTGATTTGAAAATCCTGCACCTCTTTTCAAATTCAAACCACCATGACATGGCAACTAACCACAAAGTAGATAAGGAAGAAGATAACGGGCATATCTCTTCCGATAAGTCAAGCTTGAGCCGACATTCCCAATGGGGCAAGAGATAATAAATATATCTCTTCTGATAAAGCAGGAGTCAAAAGATGAATCTCGTCAAATAAAGTAAGGCTAACCATCTGATTCTCCTTTCCTCTCATGGCTCTTCAGTCTCTATCTATAAATAAAGACCCATAAGGGATCCACAAGGTATAAAATGTCTTATCTCCCTACATGCTCACTTCTTTCTATCTATGTCAAAGATCTGACTTAAGCATCGGAAGGTCTCCATTGGAGCTAACTTCGATTAGAGACTTTTTTTGCAGATCCTACTACCACCATCTAACCATCGCCGACCTGTAATCTCTATCAAGCTTCAGCAAACTTGATCTCAAGATGGATTTCTGTCGTAATAGATTGGTGCTAAAGGAAGGGCCGCAGGTCTATTTATGGGAAGGAGTGAACATCCAATAAGAGGAGCTTCATCATACTCTCCAACATCGATCGGATCTGATCATCCATAGATTGGCCAGATGTAGACCATGATCGACCATTTACAGATCGACCGACGTCAGTTAGATCTGACTGCCTTCAAATCGACCAGATACCGATTAGATCGATTAATGTCCCCCCAGCTATTCTAATCAAACTCAAAACTAGGAGGCTCCAAACAAGAAAGGAGATCGAAACGTTCAGATAAGGAAGCATGTTATGGAAATCCTCTGATTTTCGAATCATGATGGATCTGCGCCTCTTTATTTCAAAGTTTAAATTCTTTGTGGGGTCTAAAAAAAGAAGGAGATCATAGCATCCAAATACGGAGGGAGATCCAGCATCCAAATAAGGAGGGAGGTTACAAAAATACCTCAATTTTCAAATTATGATGGATCTATGCCTCCTTATTTCAAAATTTGAATTTCTGATGGAATCCAAACATGGAAGGAGATTACGAAAATCCCTTGAATTCCACCTCCAAATTGGGACAAATCCATACTTTCTCATCTACCTGAATAGAATCAAGGATATTCCAAAAGAACAGGCCCTAAGAGAAAGAGACTCCCATAACTCAAAGGTCCTATGGTAAGAGGCTCACAAGCCCTCATCTATTATTCTATTTTCTTTTCTTCTTGTAGGTCCATAGGCTTTAGGCCAATTTGAAGTCCAAGACAAGGCTAATTCGAAGTCAAAATGAAGGCCAATCTGAAGCCCAGATCCAAACTAATCCAAAGTCAAAATAAAGACCAATCCGAAGCTCGGATCTAGACAATCCGAAGTCAAAATGAAGGTCAATCCGAAACCCGAATCTAGGCCAATCCAAAATCAAAATGAAAGCCAATCCAAAATCAATTGGATTTAATTATGATCCAAAAAAAATAATTGGACTATACTCTTGGTGATTATAGTTGAAATTCCCAAGGAATTGCTTGGAGAACGGATGTAGGTGTGAGCTTGACACCAAACTACTATAAAACTTTATATTTGTGTGTGGTTTTACTTGCTTTTATTTTTTCCTATTTACTTCTACATATTTATTCATTACTTATTGCATCTTTACATAGCTCATTTTAATTAAGCACATCTGCTTTTAAAAAGTTTTAAAAAATTCAATTCACCCTCTCCCTTAGGTTATCTCACTAGACAACAAGTGGTATTAAAGCTTTGGTACTCTTTCACTTGTTGATCTAGTGATCAAGAGTAAAAGATCTTATAGCAATCCAATTAGATGTGTCCCTTGCCGAAGGGCAATTTACAAATAGACCTCCTTTATTTAATGACACTAACTACATTTATTGGAAAGTATGCATGTGTATATTTATTCAAGCATCAGATTATGACCGTTGGAGTATCATAATCAATGGTCTACACATACCCACCACTATAGTAGATAACATTATCTCTTCTAAATCCGAAAAGGATTGGGATGACATTGATAAGAAAATGGCTCCACTGAATGTTAAAGTCATGAATATTTTCTATTGCTCTCTTGATACTAATGAATTTAATAGAATATCTACTTATATTTTTGTCAAAAAATATGGACTAGATTAGAGGTTATCCATAAGAGTGCAAATCAAGTTAAAGAATACAAGATTAACATACTAGTTCGTAAGTTTGCACTTTTAAAATGGAGCAAAATAAATCTATAACTCAAATATTTACTCATTTTATTGATATTATTAATGGCCTTAAAAGTTTGAATAGATCTTATACTAATAGTGATCTTGTTCAAAAAATTTTTAGATCACTTTTGAGAGCTTGGGAGGCTAAGATAGCAATTGAAGAAGCCAAGGATCTCAACACCTTGCTCCTAGAAGAACTACTTAGTTCTTTTATGACTCATGAGTTAACCATAAAGCAAAATATTGAAGAAGAAATAAAGAGAGGAAGACTATCCCCTCAAATCCATTGCTTGCCAAGGAGACTAATGGAAGTGAAGATTTAGAAGAAGGAGATGAATATGAGGACATCACTCTCATAACAAGAAAGTTTGGGAGATTTATGAAGAAAAAGAGGTAGAACTTCAAAAAGAAGCCATTTTCTAAGGATGAGCCAAGCAAAGAAAAAAAAAGATAAGGAGAAAGAGCTACCCACATACTATGAATGTAAGAAGTCAGGGCATTTGAAGATTGATTGTCCCTTGCTTAAGAAATCCTTAAAGAAGATGAAGAAAAAAGTAGTGATGGCCACATGGAGTAATAGTACGGATTCAAGTTCAGATGAGAAAACCTAAGAAGTGGTAAATCTACGCCTCATAGCATAAGAGGAAGAGATAACATTTGAAACTAGACTTAAGTTTACTTTCGATAAATTGCAAGAAGCTTTTTATGAATTAGTAGATGAATACAAAAAGCTTAATCTGAAAAATAAAGATCTTAAAACTTTGAATCATACTTTGATCAAAGAAAAGGAAAATTTCTTGAAAAAAAATAATCATTACTTAGAGAAAACCAAGAACTAAAGAAGGAAGTTGAAAAATACAAGTCCATTGCTGAAAAATTTACCTATAGTTCTAAAATATTGCAAATATTGGTATGTAATCAAAGAGCTATTTTTTGTAAAGCTAAACATGGATTTAATCCCCACAAGAAACAAAAGTATTGGTACTAGAATTAATTTTGATGAGAACAAAATATTTAAGTGTATATTTAATATAATGTGTTGTTCAAGTATTTGAAAAGAGGTTTCAAGAAGCTAGAGCCATATTTCAAAGAATCTCATATTTTCTATCTTAAAAATCTAAAGAAGCAAAGTTCAAAGAGGCCACACCATGAAAATTCAAATGAAAAAGGTCTAGAATTGATCCCTAAAAATTTTGAATCGACTCCAGCATGCTAGCATCAAATAGCATAGATCTTGAGTCAACTCTCTCAGAAAAGATAGAGAGTAGATTTTTTGAATCTCAAAGACAAATCAGAGATCTGGGGATAGCCTAGAAGTATGCTGTGATGTCACTTCTGATCACCATAGGATAGCTGATTAAATAGTTACAAAGATTCATCCCTCTTGGTGTGGCAGCAGCAACAGCATAAACTTCAACAGCGGTAGCAGTAGCAGATCCATCTAGTGCTTGCGGTCGATTCACACGTCAGCCATCACAGTGCGCACCTCTAATCCAACGACCACTTGTCTCCCAGCCATCCACCTCCACTTAGCCTATACCTAGACCACCCATCAGAACATTCACTAGACCTGATGTAGGATTTCCATCCTCTGTGATTGGTTTTTCTAACAGGATCAGGAGAAAGATGACAAAAAGGAGGAGAAAGATTAAAGAGATAAGTATAACAAGTAATAATTGAAATAATATCTGAATCAAGTGAAACTTATAACAAACAATTAATTGAATTAATAGCTGAATCAAGTGAAAATACAATGAATCTGGACTTAATGCTCTAAATTAGTGAAATGAAAAATATAATAAATCTAGACTTAATGCTCTAGTTGTTGACTCTAAGATTAATTTTGATGATTCCAAAATATTGAGTATAAATGATACTAATCATGTATTTCAAAAATATATGTAGATCTTTTCACATGTTCAAATTGAAAAAATATCCCATTGAAAAGATCTCTGCAAGTTGCAAACCAAAGTACTTCAGAAAATGAGTTTTTTCATGCTTGGCCAAGAGGAGTCAACTCCTAGTAAACAAGAGTCAACTCTGGCACATTAGAAGAAGGCTGGCATGCAGATGAGTTGACTCGAAGAAGATTTGAACCGACTCAATCTTAGAACATAGAGAATAGTTTTTCAGATCCTGTGGCCGAGTTGACTCATAGGCGACAAGAGTCAACTCCAAGAGAAAAGGAGTTGACTCCAAGCATAGGGACAGCATAACGGTTGGTTTTCAGCAACATCTTCAACAACTATTTTTCCACCCCAACGACTAGTTTAAGCTCTCCAATGGTCCAACCTTCCTCTCCAGCCATTATCAAGCCTATTAAAAGGTGGAGAATCAATTGAAAAGAAAAAAAGAGAGGATTTAAAAGAGAAATCATAATTTTTTGGAGGGTTTATTGAGTATCAAAAAGAAAGAAAAAAAGAGATGAACCAAGCTGAGAAATCAAAGGTCATTCAAGAGTAATCTTCACCAACATCTAGCACATTCTCTCAAGCTTCAAAGAAGAGAAAGTAAAGCTTCAATGAGCCAGTCTTTCAGCCTCTTCTCCGTGCATCAAAGAGTTCATCTTTTAGTTTTTTTTTGTGCTACAATTTAATATCTTATAATTTTGTTTTCTTTACAAATTTTTTTAGAGAAAAAAACTTAGGGTTAAGACCCATCCAAGCCTGAAATTGAATATTGTAGATTTTGGTTGGTGAGTCTGTAAAATCAATTAGATTGATTGTGAGTCTGAAAAACAATCGATGTAAGATTTTAGTAGGTTAGCCCGAAAAATCAACTAGATTGATAGTGAACCTGAAAAACTATCGATGTAAGATTTTGGTCGGTGATCTCAAAAAATTAATTGAATTTATTTCTGAGCCTGAAAAAATAAATACACTATAATTAGAGGGAATATAGTTGAATTTTCAAGGAGAGCTTGGGGAGTAGACATAGGTGCGGTTTGCACTAAACCACTATAAATCTTTATATATTTGTATTGTGCTTTTGCTTTTTGCTTTACTTATTTTCTTACTTATTTAGCTCAGCTTTAATTTCTTGCATAGCATATCGTATATCTTCATTCTGCTGCTTCTTGACTTATATTCATCACAACCACTTGAATTAATTTAACTAGAAGCATATATTTGTTTTAGAGCTTGTTGGTGTAGAATTCCATCGAGGTCGAAGAAGCTGGAGTCAAGGGGATCCAGCCACCGTCGGGACCTGCAAGAAAAGTCTAAACCGAAGTTGGAGGTACTCCGGCAAGACCCTTCGATGCTCAAGTCAGTACTCTGCTTCAATAGAAATGGAGCACTCGAATGAGAATTTAGCAGAGTTTAGAAATAGTGCTTAGAGCACAGAGGAGAACGTATCTGGGAGGTCTCTTTTATAGACGGGAGAGCGTAACCGATTGACAGCGATGTCCGTAACTGCCTGGTAGTGGGTCGTTTGGGACCACGTAGAGTCTGTTACAGAGAGTAGAGTGGTGTCCATTGTCGTGACTTATCGGAGAGTGGTGGGGCCACATGGAGTCTGTTACAGAGAGTGAAGTGGTGTCCATTGTTGTGACTTGCCAGAGAGTGGTGGGGCCATGTGGAGCTTGTTACAGAGAGTAGAGCGGTGTCTGTTGTCGCGACTTGCTGGAGAGTTCGGATCGGACGGCTGAAGCTCGGTTGGAATGTCTGATGGAGCGGAATAGCTCTCTACCTCAGTAATTTAAGAGAAGCTCAGATGTTTTCGAGGTTGCTGACGGGTTAACTATTGTTGGATGCCTTAGGCGTTGATGCTGCAGACGGAAGTCATCTGCTGTAGAAGCCCGGACAGAAACTTTCTATTGGAGAAGTCTGACAGGAGTCCGATTGCTAGAGAAGTCCATCTGAAATTTGTCCGATGTAGAAGCTTGTCTGAAGATTGTCCGCTGGAGAGGTCCGATTGCATAAGAAATCCGACAGAAGGTCGATCGATAGCAAAATTCGAAAGGCATTGTGAAAGTTCGTCCGCTGGAGGAGTCTGAAGGACACTGTGGAAGGTCGACCGTTAGAGGGGTCCGGAGAGAATTTGTCCATTGGAGGGATCTGATTGGCACTGTTGAAGTTCGGTTGGCACTATTGAAGGTTGATGGCTGGAGAGGTACGGAAGACATCAGAGACAGTCGGTCACTGTAAAAATCTGGCTACTGGAGTCCGTCCGTTGTAGAAGTTCGTCTAGAATCCATCTGCTATAGAAGTTCAGACGGAGTCCGGTTCTTATAGGAGTCCGGAAGGAGGCCGCTTATTGTAGAAGCTCGGATGGATACCGGTTGCTGTGGAAGTTCGGATGGAGACCGATTGCCATGGAAGCCCGGATGGAGACCGATTGCCGTGGAAGCCCGGATGGAGACTGCTTATTGTAGAAGGTCGGACGAAGTCTACTTACCGTAGAAACTCGGATGAAGTCCGCTTGCAATAGAAGTTCGGAGTAGAAATCCGCTTACTGTAGAAGCTCGGATGAAATTCGAAAGGCGGTCCACCACCGTAGAAACTTGGATGGAGTTTGGTTATTGTAGAAGTCCTGCTGCTGGACAAGCTCGGACATTGATGAAGTCCGAAAGAAGCTCGGAGTAAAGTCAATCGAGACAGGAGGAAGTCTAGAAGAGATTCGAAGAGTAGTCGATCACTGTAAAAAATTGACTGATAGCGAAGCCCAGAGAGCATTTGGAGCAGTCCGATACACAACTGAAGGAGCTCATTATTGGAGAAGTTCGGAGGGTACGGTAGGAGTTCGTCCGTTGGAGGAATCTGGAGGACATTGTGGAAGGTCGATTGCTAGAGGAGTCTGGATGGTACCGTGGAAGCTCAGACAGTCGGGGGAGTTCAGAAAGACACCGCACAAGGTCGGAAGCCGGAAGAGTCCTGAGAGGGTTGGCCCCTTACGAACTTCGGCTGGGGTTATTTTATACCCAACACCAGTCCCCTTACTTTCGAGTTTGGATTTCGAATGAAGGAAGTATAGAGAAATTTTCACAGCCGAAGTTGTCCTCCTTGATTTTCGTACTCAATTGTTTCCAAATATCATAGCGTTTGGCGCACCGGTGCTGGGGTCTTTTCAAATCGAGGCGATCTGAAAAGACTCAATTATTTCCAAATATCTTAGCGTTTGGCACGCCGGTGCTGGGGTCTTTTCAAATCGAGGCGATCTGAAAAGATTTTTTTGAAATTTTTGCTGGAGCGTCGCCCCAAGTACGGCACAATAATGATTCTATCAGTCGTCAGCCATCTGTCATGATGAGTGGGACATGCAGCGGTTGTAGGTTGGCCAAAAGAGATCTGCAATCATTATTGCGTCGGATCCTGAGGTCTATTTAAACCCATCGCCCTCCTTCAAGGGTTTCACCTTGTCTGAGATTTTTCTTCGATCTCCTCTTCTTCTCTGAGAGCTTCATCCTCCTCCAGCATCCCTCTCGGTCTTAGGCGCCCTTTAGGTCGACCTCCATCGCCTTTGTCGCCCTCCTGCACCTCTCGGACCAGCCTAGGTTAGTTCCGGAACCCTTCTTTTTCTTGCTATTCTTCCATTTTTTTTCCTTTGCATTTTGCCCGTTCGATTTCTTCGCGAGTGCCTTGTTTCTTATTTTTCTCAATTTTTTTGGAATTTTTTGGGATTCTCATTTGATCCAAAATATCCTCCAACACTTCCTCCTCTAGCAGTTCTAGAAGTTCGTCAGCTCCAGGCCCCCAAAATCCTAGTACTGTAGATGGACCTTGTTCGATCTTTGTACCATACATCATTCCCAGCTCTTTGACCTCGGACGAACTCTCGCTGATTAGGATTCAGTACAGGGTTCCTCCAGAGTACAAGCTTGAGCTTCCCGAACCAACTGACCGGGCTAGCACCCCTCCCCCTGGCCACTTTTGCTTATACCAGGAAGCCTTCCGCGTCGGGCTTCGACTTTCACTTTCACCTTTTGTTTTTGCTCTTTTTCGCTTTTTAAATATTTCTCTAGTTTCTGTAGTATCGAACTTCTTTAGGTTTTTGATAGGATTTCTTTCCCTCTGTCGTGTAGCTGAAGTCCGGCCAACTCTTTCCTTGTTTAGAAATTTTTATACCTTTAAGCGTCATCCTTCGACAAAAGACTGGTGGTACTTCTCCCCCCAGTTCGATAGAAAAGGGTTGCTGAAAGGTGCCCCCTCTTCTATCCACAATTGGAAGGAGAGGTACTTCTATGTTCGATGCTCGACCCTGATGCTGGGGTTGCCCCCCTGGGGCTCCCTGAGAGACTTCGTCCGTCGGGCTTCTAGTCTGGGAAAGGATGACCTTGAAGCCTTCAATAAACTTAAGACTTATCCAGCTCTTCTTCTCTCCGACCTTCTGAAGGAGCAACTTTTATTCAATGTCGGCCTGAGCCCTCCCAACCCTGCTGGTATTTTTTTTTTCTTTCTCAAGTCATTCGCTGCTTCCTCTTTTCTCTTATTCTATTTCTAAGCTGCGTCGATCTTTTTTCATTGCAGATATGGATGCAGACGTAGCTCGGATACTGGTCGAGGGTCTCAAGGCCCATAAGAGAAAAGGCACTGTAACTTCTGGGTCGGTGAAGAAGGCGAGGGTAGAGAAGACAAGCTCGGTCGTGCTTGCCCAGGCGGCCATTGTCGTTGATGCCCCCTCCGGCGTCAAACCCGCAGTCCCCCGAGCTTCTTCAAGAAGCCCTCCGACCGAGGTTCCCGCTCCAGAGTCTCGTCCCGAGGAGGCATCGGAGGTCGAAAGGATGAGAAGGAAGAAGACAGTGGCCCGCAAGATCCGCAGCAGCAGGGCTACCATCGAGGGGTCCAACGGCTCCGAAGAGGATCCGGGGGAGAATCCCTTCAACAACAGGGATTTAATAAAAAGGTTGGTCGATGGGTGCGTTTTGCCCGAGATCGTCCACAGGATCGTCCATGTCGATCCTGAACAGCGGGTTTGGGACTCTCTGGGGTCCTTTCTTGAGGTAGGCCGATTTACTTTTTTCTTCCTTTCGCTTTTTCACTTAGTTCATTCCTTAGCTTTCATATTGATTTTCTGGCCACTCTTGCAGATTGGACACCAGCTCATCACCAACATCGAAGGTCGCCAGGCTGAGGCTGCCCAGGTGGAGGAATAATGCAAAGAAGAAAGCAGCTCAGGCGGAGAAAGGTCGCCAGGCTGAGGCTGCCCGTCTTAAGGAGAAGGTCACCGAAGTCGCGAGTCTCCAAGAGGCGCTTCAGAAGGAGGAACAAACTTTGGCAGATCTGAAGGCTACTTTGGAGGAGGAAAGAAGGAAGACAGAGGCCGAGGTCTCTAAGCTGAAGGAGCAGATCCCGACCCTAGTCTCGGAGGCAAGGGCCCAAGCAGTGGAAGACTTCAAAACCTCCTTCGAGATGAGGAATCTAAATATCAAGTTCGGCTAGGCCGCTTTTATCAAAGGCTTCGAGCTTTGCCAGGAGAAGGTGGTCGAAAAGTTTTTCGAACTCGATCTCAGCTTCCTGGATGAAGCATCCGATGATGAAGCCGAACCTTCCGAAGCTGCTGCCAGTCTCCCTCCAGTCGGGACCTCTTCAACTACCGCAGCTATCGTGACCGACCTTCCGGGGGCACTGAGCTCCTCCACTTCTACTCTAGAGGTCTAAGACCTCTAATTTTATACTTTTCCTTTGTTACAACTTTTTTTTCTCTTTCTCTTGTACTTAAGAATTATTCAATCAATGAAATCAGATTCCTCTTTACAGAGAGCTCCTTTTTCTTCTTCTACTTTTTTTTTTCTTTGCAATGATTTGCATTGTGATGCTCTTATTTTTCGACAACAGTGCCCTACCGAAGCTCTCCCCTACCACAGGGGATTCCTTTGAAGTCAATGATCCAAGATCTGAGAAGGAAAGTTCATCACCTAATGAAAAAATCAAAGGAGATGGACGACGAACTTCACAGGCTGAGGAAGAGCCATTCGGAAGCCACCATGGAGGTTACTCGCCATCGAAACCTCCACAAAAAAGACTTCATGGACTACAATCGGAAGAAGGCCAACTTCGTGAAGGAGCTTGAGGAACTCCAGAAACACGCCAGCGACCGATCTTGGACTCATGCCTCTAAGATCAGCTCCCTCGAGGTTGAGTTGGCGGCCGCACGGGAGAAGATCAGCCAACTGGAAGGGAGCTCGAGCTCATCCTGGCTTACAACTCAGGCCGACCATGGCTGGGACTGGTCGAAGAAATTCTCCGACCTCCAGAAATAGCTACAGGACACCGAGACGAATTACAACACTCACCGAGTCTGCTGGTGTGGGCAAATAGACAACTACAGAAGGAGGCTCAAGACGGCGATCGATGAGGTTGCTCGCCTTCAGAAGTAGTTGTCCAAAAGAGCCCAGGCCGTTTCGATTCAAGGCTCTGACAAGCTCCGATCCTTGATGGGGACCATGGAAGAACTGTCCGTAGCCTTTGGGAAGGAGAAGGCTGAACTGCAGCGATTGAAAATTCAGCTGGCCTATAAGCAGCAGGCGGTCAAAGATGCAGAAGCGAAGTCTGAAGTTCTGAGGAAGAGGCTTCGAGAATCAGAGGGCGAAAGTCGATGGTTCCACCAAATGTATCGGGAGATGCTGTTAAGAAAGAAGGAACTAGAAGAAGAAGTTGAGAACTTAAAGCAATCCTTGATAATGGCTGGAATCGAGAGTTCGAAGTCAGAAGAAGCCAAACTTCCTTAGAGCCTCTTTTATCTTTTGTTCCATGTATTCTTTTCTTTTCTTGTTGTTTTTTTTTGGCCTTCAAAGGCTTTTGTAATGCTCTCTTTACTAATGAAATGAAAAAAAATTTTCTCATTACCTTGTCTATTCTTGCTCTGAGTTATCGTTTACCGAGCTTCTCTTATCTTTTATCTTATTCGATGTCAACGTTGTTTGAAGGTTCCTAGTCATTGCCCCATTGATTCACCCTTTTTGTTCATGATCGAAGGTCTTTTCGAGGCCATTCGAATTTGATGCTCTCTCAGTGTTTGAGCTTGGGGCCTGAACTTCTCGTTACTTTGAGGAAGTCTATTTTCTCCTGCTAGTGTTGGGTTTCCCCTTTGAGACTGAGGATTTTTGACAAGAGTTTTCCTTCTCGTTGAGACGAGGTCCCTTGTGTCTTAGATGTAGTTTATTTTTCTCTTATCTCTGGTGTAGCTCGTCGCTTTTCCTTTTTCTCTCCCCTTTTTTTTTATGTTTGGACGAAGGTTTTTCCTCTACTCCTAACGGGGTTGTATGGGTGTAGAGGAGTCGTTGATGAGGCTTTTCCCCTCATCCGGTCTTAAATGATCAGGTTTTCATTTGTGTCAGGATAAGGTTCTCCTCCTGTTCCCGACACAGTCAATTTCAGCTCATGTTAGGATGAGATTTTTCTCCTATTTTTAACATGGCTGTGGGAGCACATAAGGGCCATTGCGAGGGCCTCTCCCCCCATCCGATCTCTTAATAACCGAATCTTCGACTTTGCTCATGTTAGGATAAGGTTCTCCTCTTGTTCCTAACATGGCTGTGGGGGCACATAAGAGCCGTTGCGAGGGTCTCTCCCCCCATCTGATCTCTTAATAATCAGATCTTCGACTTTGCTCATGTTAGGATGAGGTTCTCTTCCTGTTCTTGACATGCTTAGTTTCGATTGTCTGAAGAAGCTACTCCCTGTCATTATAAGCTCATGCCAAAAAAAAAGATATGTGAATATGAAACTTTTATTTAAGACAAAGTTATCGATAATACATTCGTAAATTTTTCAAATTTCATGGTCGCAAAAGGTCTGCCCCTTCGAGCTCTTTTAGATAGTATGTTCCAGACCGGACTACCTCCCGGACTTCATACGGGCCTTCCCAGTTTTGGGCAAGTTTTCTTTGGTTCTGAGGTTGTGAAACAGTGGCTCGCCGAAGTACTAGGTCCCCCGCTCTGAAGGCTTTGCTCTTGATCTGGGAGTTGTAGTAATGGATTACTTTCTGCTTGTAGGCTGCGATCCGAACTTGAGTTATCTTCCACTTTTCTTCTAACAAGTCGAGGTTGGCCTTGAGATCCTGTGAGTTGCGCTGCTCGTCGAATGCCACAACTCGTACCGATGGAAGTTTGAGTTCAATTGGGATAACGGCTTCTGTTTCGAAGGCTAAGGCAAAGGGGGTCCCCCCATGGGCAATCTTTGGATAGTTCGATATGTCAATAACACATGATAAAGCTCGTCTGTCCAAGTTCTCTTTGCTTTTTCAAGTCTCATCTTGATTCCTTGCAACAGAGTCCTATTAGTCACCTCGGCTTCGCCGTTTGCCTACGGATGGGCTACTGACGTGAAGTTATGGGAGATGTTTAAGTCCTCACAAAATTTAGCAAACTTTGCTCCAGCAAATTATCGCCCATTATCAGTAATGAGAGTTCTGGATAAGCCGAACCTACAAACGATTGACTTCCAAACGAAGTCCTGCACTTTAGCTTCTGTGATTTTTGCCAAAGGTTCAGCTTCGACTCACTTGATGAAGTAGTCAATTACTACCAGGAGGAACTTTCGCTGCCCGAACGTCATGAGAAAAGGTCCAAGGATATCCATCCTCCATTGTGCAAACGGCCATGGGGCACTCAAGGGTGCAAGTTTGGAGGCAGACTGTCTTTGGATATTCGCATATCTCTGACACCGATCACACTTTCTGACATATTCAATGGAGTCGTAGTACATTGTAGGCTAGTAATAACCTTGTCAGACTCCTTCATGTACCTCCCACAAGGCAAAGTCGGCTTCAGAAGGCCGGAGATATTTCAAGAGGGGCAAAGAGTACGACCTCTTATACAGTTTGCCCTCATAAAGGATATATCGGGAGGCCTGGTTTCTAAGCTTTCGAGCTTCTTTTGCATCATGAGGAAGAACCCCATCTTTGAGGTACGCAACCAGTGGGTCAATCCAGCTGGATTCATGGCTGATCTCCATTACAAGCTACGGTTCTTCCATACTTGGACATTTCAGAACTTCGAAGAGGACTTCCTTGGGTAGTTCAGCCGGAGCTAGTGTAGCCAACTTGGAGAGAAGATCGGCCCTGATATTTTCTGCTCTTGGAATTTGCTTGATGTCAAAGCTGCCAAAGGAAGGGATGATCTCTTTTACCTTTTCGAGATACTTGGCCATACTGTCCTCCCGAGCTTCATAATTTTTGCTGACTTATCCCACCACCAATTGGGAGTCACTGTAGACTTGGAGCCGATCTACTTCTAGTTCTTTGGCGATCTTCAGTCCTACAATCAGAGCTTCATATTCTGCTCCGTTATTTATCGTAGAGAATTCGAAGCACAGCGTGTACTCCATGATAATTCCTTTTGGATTGATCAAGATCAGGCCCGCACCCATGCCTGACATGTTGGAGGAACCGTCCACATAGAGGGCCCAAAAACCATCAGGGAGATCTGTTCTTTCCTCAGGAGAGTTCGGTTGGAGCCTGGAGTTGTCAGCTTCACCTTGTTCGAGTTCGGCTTCTTCTGGGATAGTGCATTTCACTATGAAGTCTGCTAATATCTGGGCTTTTATCATCGACCGAGGTCGATAGTTGATGTCAAATTTCGTGAGCTCAACTGCCCATTTCGCTATCCTTCCAGAAGCATCCGCTCGATGCATAACTGCCTTGATCGGCTGGTCGGTGAGCAGTGTTATGGTGTGCCCTTAAAAGTAAGGTCAGAGCCTTCGGGCTGCAATCAACAAGGCGTAAGTTAGTTTCTTTAACTTAGTGTACCTGATTTCGACATCCCTCAATACTCAACTTATGTAGTAGATCGGCCGTTGAATTTTTGCTTCTTCCTTAACCAGAACTGCTGCGAGAGCCACAAGGGAGACCGCCAAGTACAAGAACAACTCCTTTTCAGGTTCGGGCTTTGCCAATAGCAGAGGTGAGTCGAGGTAGTTCTTCAATTTTTCAAACGCTAGCTGACATTCAGTGGTCTAACAGAAGTTCTTCAGCTACTTGAGAGTCTGAAAGAAAGGTAGGCACCGTTCGGCTGACCTTGAGACGAAGCGATTCAGAGCTGCTACTCTCCCAGTAAGGTGCTGAACTTCCTTTATCGACTTCGGAGCGGTCATTTCCTGGATGGCACGAATCTTTTTCGGATTTGCTTCGATCCCGCACTCCGATACCATAAAGCCCAAGAATTTCCCTGAGGTTACTTTAAAAGTGCACTTGGCTGGGTTCAGCTTCATCTTATATTTTTGAAGGGCGCTGAAGGTCTCCTCAAGGTCGGTGACGTGGTTCATTGAGGATTTACTTTTTACGAGCATGTCATCCACGTAGACCTCCATGTTGCGGCCGATCTGCTCTCTGAAGATCTTGTTCACCAACCGTTGATAGGTCGTCCCTGCATTTTTTAGGCCAAAAGGCATGATCCTGTAACAGTAAAGACCATGGTTAGTAATAAAAATAGTCTTTTCTTCATCCTCTGGTGTCATCCTGATTTGGTTGTAGCCAGAGAATGCATCCATGAAAGTGAGAAGCTCGTGGCCCGAGGTTGCATCCACTAATTGATCAATTCTGGGCAGAGGGTAACTATCCTTCGGGCAGACTTTGTTCAGCTTTTTGAAGTCTAGACACATCCTCCACTTGTCGTTCGCCTTCTTGACTAGAACCACATTGGAGACCCAGTTCGGATAGTTGACTTCTCTGATGAACCCTACTTTCAGGAGTTTATCAACTTTCTCAGCAATTGCCTTCTACCTTTTCGATGCATGACCTTGGATTTTTTTCTTCATCGGCCAATGTTTGGGATCAACAGCTAAACGGTGTTCCATGACTTCCACATCAATCCCCGACATGTCCGTCGGAATTCAAGCAAAAATATCCGCATTCTTTTATAGAAAATTGATGAGCTGTGTCCGTACCTCTTCTCCCAGGCTGGAGCCGATCTTCACCATATGCTCTTCATCCCCATCGTTCAAAGGAATTGAGACAAGATCTTCAATTGGCTCACCCCATTCTTCAGCAAGGTCGTCATGGGTGTCTAATCCATCAACCGGACAGGGGTCAGACTGACCATTTCTTTGTAAGGCTATGTTATAGCAGTGTCTTGCCAAGACTTGATCTCCTCTGACCTCTCCGACCCCTTAGCTTGTAGAAAATTTTAATTTCAAATGATAGGTCGATACCACAGCTCACAGGGCATTGAGGTCAGGTCAGTCGAGTATTGCATTGTAGGCAGACGGCGTCCTTACCACCAGAAAATCCACTTGCGCTCTAGATTATTTCGGGCACCATCCTACAACTATGGTCAAAGTTATTACTCCTTCCACTGGCACAGCATCGCTAGTGAACCCTACCAATGGAGAGCTTATCGGCCCTAATCGATCATCCGGAATGGATATTTTTAAGAATACATCGTAATACAAAATATCGACCGAGCTTTCACTATCAACAAGAATACGGTGTACATCATAGTCAGCAATATTTAAAGAAACTACAACCGCATCATTATGGAAGAATTGAATCTCCTGAGCATCTTCTTCAGTAAAGGTTATAGATTCTTCAGTCCTCTGTCGCTTGGGCGGTCCGACCGATCCACTGGCTGCTCCCCACCAAGGTCCTCCAGAGATGGTGTTGATGATCCTGATTGGAGGTCGATCTTTAGGCTGTTCTTCCCTCCTTGGTGGCTCTGGTTGTGGTAGGGCCCTCAGCCGATCTTCCCTACCTTCAGGCTAACGTCGGATGAATCTGTTGAACCGACCTTATCTGATGAGCTCCTCGATCTCATCTCAGAGCTGAATACACTCCTCTGTGTCGTGGCCATGGTCATGATGATAGAGGCAGAACTTGTTAGGGTTGCTCTTCTCGGGGTGTGTGTGCATCTTTTTTGACCTTGGCAACTACTCCCTGATCTCCATCAGTACTTGAGTTTTTGGAGCATTGAGAGGGGCGTAGCTGTAGATCTTTCTGAGGGAGAGCTCCGTCGAACTCTGCAGTCTGGGCTTCTCTACCTACGAGCTCGGAGGGGAGTTCGGACATGCTTGTATCTGTGGGGAGTTTGAGAACGTGGCCGAGCTTCACTCGACCTTTTTTTTGATGTAGGCTTGCTGGAGTCATCCACCTGTCACTCCTTCGTGGCCTCCTCATCCTTCAGCTTGAAGGCTTCTTCTGCTCGGGCATATCCTTCAGCCCGAGCCAGTAAATCAGCGAAGTCCTTGGGATACTTCTTTTTCAGAGAAAATGGAAGGTCATTCTTTTGAAGACCGCTCTTCAGGGCAGCCATTGCAACGGATTGGTCCAAGTTCCGGACCTCCAATGCGGCGGTGTTAAAATGGTTGACATAAGTTCGGATGGATTCTCCCTCCTTTTGCTTGATGTTGATGAGGGACTCTAAACCTCTCCGGAGATGTCGGCTGCTGACAAAATGAGCTGCAAACTGGTGGCTCATTTGATCAAAGGAGAAGATAGTACCTAACTTCAGTGTCGAGTACCAATTTCTTGCTGCTTCCTTCAAGGTAGATGGGAAAGCTCGGCACAGGATGGCGTCTGGTGCGCCATGGAGCAGCATCATTGTCCGGAATGCCTCCAGGTGATCAACTGGATCCGAGATCCCATCGTAGCTCTCAAATTGGGGGAGCTTGAAGATCGATGGGATTGGTTCCTACATAATCATTTGAGAAAAAGGAGGGTCAGTACAGATATCCTCGCTGTAAGTAGAGGGAGTATGGCGGAGCTCTTCGATCCATCGGTTCATCTCTTGGAACCTTTAATCTAAGAGATCCTCTCGATCGCGAATCTCGATGGTCTTCCGACAGAATGGAGGTAAGGACCCTCCGAGGGTGGAATCGTGATCAGATAGAGGATTCTCCGCCTTCTGCTTTCCCTTTCTAGGGGATACAGGGTGACTGGCCCAAGTGGGCTGCCCAATCATCGGATTCTAAAACTCCAGTGATGCTCTTTCCAGCCGCACAGATGCCTGCGGCTATGGCTGCTGCTGCTGATGCATGGCCTGCACTGCTTCGGTGAGGCCCCTGACCTGCTGGACCAGCAGGTTAAACTGCTCCATGCCGACTATTGTTGTCGGAGGAGGAAGAGCTTGAAAAACTGGAGAAGAGGTTGGAGCTGACGGATCTTGCTGAGATCTGGCCATGGAGGCCGTAGATTACCTGGTGGATGCCTTTCGAGGATGCATCAGGTTGGGATCTGACCAGAGAAGAAGAAGAAGATATCGAAGAAGATGACCGGAGACAGTCTCATTGAGTACTCCTTTAAGGACAAGGGTCCTGCGAAGACACAGGCCGCCCTCCTTCTAGTGTCAATTTTGTTGGTGCAGAATTCCACCGAGACTGAAGAAGCTGGAGTCGAGGAGATCACGGCCGCCATCGGGACCTGCAAGAAAAGTCTAAACTGGAGTTGGGGGTGCTCCTGCAATACCCTCCAACGCTCAAGTCAGTACTTTGCTTCAAAAGAAATGGAGCACTCGAATGAAAATTTAGCAGAGTTTAGAGTTCTTAGAGCTTAGAGAAGAATGTATCTGGGGGGTCTCTTTTATAGACGGGAGAGCATAACCGATTGACAGCGACGTCCGGTAGTGGACCGTTCGAGACCACATGGAGTCTGTTACAAAGAGTGGAGTGGTGTCCATTGTCGCGACTTGCCAGAGAGTGGTGGAGCCACATGGAGTCTGTTACAGAGAGTGGAGTGATGTCTGTTGTCGCGACTTGTCGGAGAGTGGTGGGGCCACGTAGAGCTTGTTACAGAGAGTGGAGTGGTGTTCGTTGTCGCGACTTGCCGGAGAGTTCGGGTCGGATGGCTGAAGCTCGGTTGGGACGTCTGGTGGAGCGGAATAGCTCTCTGCCTCAGCAATTTAAGAGAAGCTCGGATGTTTTTGAGGTTACTGACGGGTTAACTGTTGTTGGGTGCCTTAGGTGTTGATGCTACAGACGGAAGTCATCTGCTATAGAAGCCCGAACGAAATTTTTTTGTTGAAAAAGTCCGACAGGAGTCCGATTGCTAGAGAAGTCCGTCAGAAATTTGATCGATGTAGAAGCTTGTTTGAAGATTGTCCGCTGGAGAGATCCGGTTGCATGAGGAATCCGGCAAAAGGTCGATCGATAGCAGAATTCGAAAGGCATTGTGGAAGTTCGTCCGCTGGAGGAGTCTGGAGGACACTGTGGAAGGTCGACTGCTAGAGGGATCCGGAGGAAATTTATCTGTTGGAGGGGTCTGGTTGGCACTGTTGAAGTTCGGTTGGTGCTGTTGAAGGTTGATGGCTGGAGAGGTACGGAAGACATCAGAGATAGTCAGTCACTATAGAAATCTGACTGCTGGAGTCCGTCCGTTGTAGAAGTTCGTCTAGAATCCATCCGCTGTAGAAGTTCGGACGGAGTCCGGTTCTTGTAGGAGTTCGGAAGGAGGCCCCTTACTGTAGAAGCTCGGATGGAGACCGATTGCTGTGGAAGCTCGGATGGAGATCGATTGCCGTGGAAGCCCGGATGGAGATCGATTGCTGTGGAAGCCTGGATGGAGACCGTTTATTGTAGAAGGTCAGACGAAGTCCACTTATCGTAGAAACTTGGATGAAGTTTGCTTGCAATAGAAGTTCGGAGTAGAAATCCGCTTACTGTAGAAGCTCGAATGAAATTCGAAAGGCGGTCGACCATCGTAGAAATTTGGATGGAGTCTGATTATTGTAGAAGTCCTGCTGCTAGAGAAGTCCGAATATTGACGAAGTCCGGAAGAAGCTCGGAGTAAAGTCGATCGAGATAGGAGAAAGTCTAGAAGAAATTCGAAGAGTAGTCGATCACTGTAGAAAATTGACTGATAGTGAAGCCCTGAGAGTATTTGGAGCAGTCCGATAGACGACTGAAGGAGCTCATTATTGGAGAAGTCCAGAGGGTACGGTAGGAGTTCGTCCGTTGGAGGAATCCGGAGGACACTGTGGAAGGTCGACTGCTGGAGGAGTCCGGATGGTACCGTGGAAGCTCGGACGGTCAGAAGAGTTCAGAAAGATGCCGCACAAGGTCAGAAGCTGGAAGAGTCCTGGGAGGGTTAGCCCCTTACAAACTTCGACTGGGGTTATTTTATACCCAACAGAGCTTAATTTGATAAAATTTTAAAAAGAACCGAATTCACCTCCCTCTTGAGTTGCTACTTCTGGAAAGCACTAGTATCAATGAATCTGGACTTAATGCTCTGAATTAATAATAAGACTCTTGAAAGTGACAATCAAATGAACTTAATGCTCCAATATCAATGAATCTGGACTTAATCCACTGAATTAATAATAAGTCTCCTAAAAATGACAATCAAATGGACTTAATGCTCTAATATCAATTGTAAGACCATAGTCCCTAATCAATTTTCCAAAAATTTTAAATCTTCAAATGACAAGAAAAATTGATCTCCATATTAAGTCATATGATAAGCAATAATTGATGATATACATACTCTTTTAGATTATTTTTGGCACATATTTTTCACTATATTATTTTCTGGACCTAAAATTGATTTAAATGAGAACAAAATATTTGTGTGTATATTTGATGCTAATGTATTGTTTAAGTAATTGAAAAGAGATTTCAGGAAGCTAAAGCTATGTTTCAAAAAATCCCATATTTTTCATCTTGAAAATTTAAAGAAGCAAGGTTCAAGAAAGCTACACCATGACAATTCAAGCAAAGAAGGTATAGAGTCGATCCCTGAAGATTTTGAGTCCACTCCACCACGCTAACATCAGATTACATAGGCCTTGAGTTAACTCTAGAAAAATTTGATTCAAATCTCTTACAAAAGATAGAGAGCATATTTTCTAAAACCAGTCCTCGAGTTAATCCCTGAAGACTTTGAGTCAACTTGAAGATAGCTCGAGTCGAGTCCATTATGACTGACAGTTCCAATGGCTAGTTTTTCAAAAGCTGTGATTTTACACAGAACACCTTCAAGAGCTAGTTCTCAACTCTTAATACCTAAAAATCTATTTTTGGATATTCTAACAAGGATATATAGGTGCCAAAACCTTTATTGGAGCAAGAGAATAAGAGAGAAGTTCAATGAACACCAAAAGAAAGAAAAAGAAAAGCCAAAATTTAGATTAAGCATTTAGTGAGTGTTCAAAAAGAAAAGTTAAATTCCAACCACCTATTTATAAAGCAATCAAGTAATTTTCAAAAGAAAGAAAGGCACATTGATTGCAAAGCTTTTCATCTCTTCAACTTGGGCTGCATCGATATTTTTATTTACTCATTAAGGAGCTTTTAGTTTGTGCTGTATATTGTATTCAATTTTTTGCTATTATAAGTTTCAATTGGGATTGAAAGTTGGGGGATAGGCTCATCCAAGCTTTGAATTAGATTGCGTACAAGCCTAAAAATGGCTAAGGAAAAGGCTTTGGTTGGTATGCCCAAGAAAAACTAATTAGATTTAATTGTGATCCTAGCAAAATATTAGATTGTAATCTTGGTGCTTATAGTTGAAATTTTTAGAAAGTTACTTGGAGAGTGGATATAGGTGTTGAGCTTGACACTGAACTACTATAAAATTTTGTCTTTGTGTATAATTTTGCTTGCTTCTACTTTTCTCTATTTACTTCTGCATATTTATTCATTTTACTTATTACTTCCACTACACCTTCATATAACTCATTTTAATTAAGCACATGTCTACTTTTAAGCTTTAAAAAATTTTAAAAAATCTAATTCACCCTCCCCTTGTCTTGAGTTGTCTCACTGGGCAATAAAAAATTTTTGAAATTTTTTTTTATTAAATCTTCATCAAATATATCTTCCAATCTTACATGTTATTATTATGGTAAGTTTGGACATAAAGTATATCTATGTGACTTTAAAAAATTAAGTAACAATAAAGTTAAAAGGATTTGGCTTCCAAAAGAAACTATTGTAACTAGCCTAAAGAATCCAAAGAAGCTTGGATACCTAAAATTATAATTTAGTCTCTTTTTGTAAGTGTATCTTGCAACCAAAAGAGAAAAAAAGAGATGGTATATTGATAGTGGCTGCTCAAGACATATGATGGATGATAACAGACGATTTGTCACCCTCGAAGCAAAGAAAGGATGAGTGGTGATCTTTGACGATAATGACAAAGGATGCATCATCAGAATTAATAATATTTGTATCACTCCTTCTATCTATATTGAAAATATTTTACTTACATATAGATTGGAACATAATTTGCTAAGTATTAGTCAATTATATAATAAAGATTTTAAAGTTACTTTTAAATCTTTGATGTGCATTATTTCTAGTCCCAATGACAATGGTATTGTGCTCATTGGATATAGGCATGGCAATATCACCTAATTGATCTAGATAATCTTTCATAAAGAATGGTCAATGTCTAGCTATAATGGATGTCAAAGTTAGTGAAACTACTTGGTTATGGCATCATACATTAGATCATACAAGCATGGATTTGATTTCAAGACTTATTAAAAAGGATCATGTCAAAGGTTTATCCAAAATAAATTTTGAAAAGTATAAGATATGTGATACATGTCAAATTAGAAAATAAACTGAAAAATTTTTTAAATCAAAAATATTGTTTCAACTTCTAGACCTTTAGAATTGGTTCACATGAACTTATTTGGATATATTAGGATCATAAGCCTAGGAGGAGAAAGTTATAGACTTGCAAATGTTGATGATTTCTCTCAATTTATTTAGATTTTATTTTTGACTCAAAAAGATAAAATTTTTTCTATATTTTCAAAGTTTTATTGAAAAATTTCAAATGAAAAGGACTCAACTATAATTTATATAAGAAGTGATTATGGAATCACATTTGAAAATCAATAATTTAAAATTTTTTATAATAAAAAAAGAATTCATAATAATTTTTTAGTACCTAGAATATCTCAATAAAATGAGATTGCAGAAAAAAATAGAATTTTAGAAGAAATGACCCATATCATACCATGTGAAAGCAATCTTTCAAGATATTTTTTGGATGGAAGCAATTAACACAGTCTGTTATATTTTGAATTATGCTTTGATCCAACCAATTTTAAAGAAAACTCCATATGAGCTTAAAAAAGGAAGAAAATCTATTATCAACTAGTTTCATATTTTTAGTTGCTAATGCTTTGATTTGAATAATGAAAAATATAAAATTAACACATTTGATATTAAGTTGGATGAGGAATCATTTTTGGGATATTCTTCATCTAGTAAGACATATAAGATCTTCAATAAGAGAATTTTAATTTTTAAAGAATCTATTCATATTGTATTTGATAAAATTAATAACTTATCTTCAAGAAAGGATGATATTGTTGATGATGATAAGGAGGCTGAAAAATCTAATGCACAAAATGATGTAAAGATGATAAGGAGGCTGAAAAAAGAATCATAAGGATGCTCAAGGACATCATGAAAACCTATCTAAGGAGTAGACGTATATTTATAGACATCCAAAAGATCTTATCATTGGTGATCCATCACAAGAGATAGGAATCCGATTATCTTTAAGAAATATCAATAATCATTTGGTCTTGGTATCTTAAATAGAATCTACATCTATTGAAAAAGCTGAAAATGACTCATATTGGATTAATGCAATGCAATAGTAATTAAATCAATTTGAAAAAAATAAAGTTTAGATCTTAGTGAGTCAACCTTTATATCATCCTATACTTAGAACTAAATAGGTATATAGAAATAAATTAGATTAAAATAGAGTAGTTGTATGAAATAAAGTTAGATGAGTTGTTAAGGGTTATAATCAAGAAGAAAAAATTGATTTTGATAAAATTTTTATTCCTATTGCTAGATTAGAAGCTATTAAATTATTGCTTGTACTCAAAATTTATCAAATAGATATTAAAAATATATTTTTGAATAGATATATTACTGAACAGGTATATGTTGAATAACCTTTTGATTTTGAAAATCATATATTTTTAAATCATATTTTAAATTAAATAAAATATTGTATGGATCGAAATAAGTACCTTGTGCATGGTATAAAAGATTAAGTAAATTTTTACTTGAAAATAAATTTACTAGACAAAATATAGATACTACAGTATTTTTGAAGAAAAAGAATGATGATTTATTAGTAGTGCAAATCTATGCAGGTAACATTATATTTGATGGTACTAATGAACTCTTTGTCAGGAGTTTGCTTCTATGTCGATGATATTATATTCGGTGCTATTAATGATTCTTTTTGTCAAGAGTTTACTAAATTAATATAGAAGAAGTTTGAGATGAGTATGATGGGAGAACTAAATTTTTTCTTCGAACTCTAAATCAAACAAACTAAAAAAGGAATCTTCATCAAGCAAACCAAGTATACAAAAAAAATATTCAAAAAATTTGACATGGAGAATAGCAAGCCGATTGGAACATCCATGACTCCCTTATATAAGCTTGACAAAAATAAAAATGGTAAGAGTATCAATATTAAACTTTATTGAGGTATAATTAGATCTTTACTTTATCTTATGGTAAGAAGATCTGATATAATGTTTAGTATATGTATGTGTACAAGATTGTTGGAGCACGATCCCGGCTCCTCCCACGGACCTTGGGTGCAGCAGAACCAGCAACGAATAGATCTTGAGACTTCTGGATACGATCCAAGGCCCTTGACGAAATCAGCCTAGTTGTTATCTTCTTCGTCAGCCTTTCGTTCCAGATGAAGAATGCCTTTGAAACCACCTCTAAAAAATCCAAGATCTGGTATCCAACTAGATCAAACCTGGACTAAGGTCTTTCAATTCATAGATCTTAAATCGGGATATTCTAGATGAGAAAGAAGATAGATGGAGACAGACCTCTTAGATCTGTCCTGTTGCAGCCTTTTTGTAGATCTGTTGATGGAGATCTCACCCGCGCCTCAAACGACCTCAGATCAACTCCAAATCTGAGATGGACTTGTACCAACCTCTTCTCAAGAGATTTCAGGTCCTCGACCTAGTGTTTGGGCACCTGCAAGAGGGGGAGAACAGATCTGGTAGGCGGCTACAAGGGGGAAGGGGCTAGCGCCTCCCTTCCTTTCTTTCCTTTTATGGACTGGCGGCAAGAAACCCTAGGGTTTCTTGCTCCTGGTGCATGGAAGATTGCTGGAGAGAGAGGGAAAAGAGAGAGAGAGACTTGGGAGAAAGAGTTCTTCTATTACTTGGCTCGATCAAAACTATACAAGTACATGTATATATAAACACCGGGTCAAGTGACCCAAACCCAAAACTTCCTTGACCAACTCTATGGGAGATTAGGTTAATCCAAGCCCATGTACACCCATGACTTGACCTAATCTCACCTATCCTGGGCCCAGACCTGGCCCATAAAGAGTTGGTCCCTTGAGGCCCACATAACCTAGACCTCAAGAACCCGAAAGGCCCACAGCCTTTCAACCTAGGGCCCAACTAGCCCTAGAGTCTCCATGAAGCCCTCATGAATGATAGACCTTGGCCTTAGCCTTGGTCCCCTGGGCCTTGGGCACACCACCTGAATCATAACAAAGATATCAATCCAATCCTAAAAAATCTCATTTATTTACTGTTAAAAAAATATTTAGATACTTAATTGATATGTTTAACATTAGTTTATGGTATTCTAGATATTCTTCTATTGATTTAATTGAATATTCTAATGCTAATTTTACTAGCTATAAATTTGATAGAAAAGTACTAGGAAAACCTATCAATTTCTATGAATTAACTTAATCTATTGGTTGTTTAGTAAGAAAATAAATTTAGTAGCATTACCTACAACGGAGGCTGAATATATTACAGTTGGAAGTTATTATGCTTAAGTCTTGTGGATTAAACAACAACTAAAGAATTATGATTTTTATAAGATGTGATAATACAAGTACTATAAATTTAACTAAAAATTTGATTCAACACTTAAGAACTAAATACATTGAAATAAGATATCACTTTAGGACAGATTATATTCAAAATGATCTTATAATGTTTGATTTTGTGAGAACCGACAGATAACTAGCAAACATTTTTATCAAACTCTTAAATAAGGAGAGATTTATTTGATTAAAAGAAAGTTAGTAGTGTGTGACCTATTGACTAAACCCTACCCTAATCCTAATTTTTCTATCTTTGAAACTCTCAAATCTGATCTTCTCTTGAGTCTTGATTGATTGATTTCATGTTTATCTTCTTCTATTTGGATTCTCTTGAGTCGTCTCTTACTTCAAGTGATGAATTTTTCTCTAAAATTTCAGTATTTTTTGGTTTGAGACTGAGTGCGAATGACTCATAGTTAAATTCGAGTCAACTTTAGCTCGAGTCGACTTTAGAGTCGACTCTAGCAGAAACCTCAAGTCGACTCTAAGTCTAGACCATTAATTTAAAAGTTGAGCCATCCTTTTCTATTTCAGTTATGATCCTTCATTATTTGCTCTAGAAATTTCCAAATAGTCTCTTTAGATCTTTTTGGACCCTCCTCTTATCTTTTTCCTTAATTCCCCCTTGATTTCCCTTGGGATTGAGCATGGATGGATTGGAGAAAGCAGTTGGCCTACCGATTAAAGAGGTCTAGTGGTGAAGAACAAGCCAAAAGAAGCTCAAAAGCTAGGAATGACCAAGCCAACCCTAATACACCCATGAGTCCACCCTCTCCCTCATCCAGTGCTTCCATAGCCGCTAAAGTGGTGACTATGGAAGAAACATTGACTTTAGGTTTTTTGAAAAGGAGGGATTCTCTATTGGACAAAAGATCAAAGAACAAGGATGGGAGTTTTTTCATTGGATGGGCCCACATGCCAAGCCTTGTTTGAGAGTTTTATGGGAGCAGCAGGCATGGATCAGGTGGTATGAAAGCCATAGTGAAAGGAATCCAGATTATCCTCACTAAGCAACATTTTGTTAGGATATTGTGATTGCCGCATTAGGGTATAACACCGACAAGGCTTTCGGATAGAGTAGAGGCACTCAGAGTGGTTTTGGAGGCAGAGGACGTTGATGTCATGAAGGAGCTCTTCATGAACCAGTTGTCTATAGAGATGCGACAACTACATCATATCATTAGAGAATCTTGTTCTTGAAGCAGGCCATTTTGATTTCATGTCTAAACAGGATCTGATTGTTATAATGCATGTACTCCAGAGCATTCTAGTCAACCTACAACACTGATATTTACATACATGGGAGAGGCAGCAAGGAGGGCAAAGGCCTCCCTACCATATGGTATTGCCCTCACCCTCATCTTCAGAAAGTTTGAAGTACCTATTGAGGGGGAGACTGGATGAGTTCTGATGCACTCTGATATCTACAATGAGCAATCACTATATCATATGGGCTACTATAAGTTGAAGGGGAGATGGGTTCAAAGAAACTTGGGATAGTAGAGATAAAGAGATGAGGCTGAACCAAGCGGAGCATAGCCCGAGTATAAGCCAGAGTCGCCTCCACCAGCAGCAGTAGAGCACCAAACACCTACAGCAGCAACAGCCTTATGTCTACACCACCAGTGACACCAATTGAAGCTTCATAGTTGACTCAGCCTTCATCTATTTGACTGGATAATGATTAGATGAGAAGGATCACTGAATTAGTATTGCATGGACTGAGGACTAAGAGAAAACGTACCACGGCACCTTCGGCAAACCTATCATAGATCGCTTCCTTGGTATAGACTAAGCTATAGGAATTAAGGAGTGAGATGGCCAATTTGTCTAATAGGATCGAAGCCCTAGAGTAGTGAGCCAGACCTAAAAAGCAAGGAGACATATGAAGGAAAAATTCATCCGATCGCATCGGATGCCAGGAGGGATGAATAGATTAGTAATTATTGGTGCAGAATTCCATCGAAGCCAGAGAAGCTGGAGTTGAGATGACCGCGACCGCCGTCGGGACCTGCAAGAAAAGTCTAAACCGGAGTTGGGGGTGCTCCGGCAAGATCCTCCGACGCTCAAGTCAGTACTCTGCTTCAACAGAAATGAAGTGCTCGGGTGGGAATTTTAGCAAAGTTTCGAGATAGAGTTTAGAGCTTAGAGAAGAACGTATCTGGGGGTCCCTTTTTATAGACGGAGAGCGTAACTGATTAACAGCGACGTCTGTAACTACCTGGTAGTGGGCCGTTCAGGGCCATGCGGAGTTTGTTACGGAGAGTAGTGGCGTCAGGGGCCGTTCAGAGCCACGTGGAGTTTGTTACGGAGAGTGGAGTGGTGTCCATTATCGTGACTTGCCAGAGAGTGGTGGAGCCATGCGGAATTCATTACAGAGAGTGGAATAAGGTAGCAGCCATTGTCGTGACTTGCCAGAGAGTTCGGATCTATCGGCTGAAGCTCGGCTAGGATGTCTGATGGAGCGGAATGGCTCTCTATCTCGTCGATCTAGGAGAAGCTCGGATGTTTTTGAGGTTGTGACGGGTCTACTATTGTTGGGTGCCTAGAGCACTGATGCTGCAGGCAGGAACCATCTGCTGTAGAAGCTCGGACGGAGATTTTCTGTTGGAGAAGTCCGGTTTCATGAAGAATCTGGCAAAGGGTCGGCCGGCGGTGGACTTCGGATGACGTTGGGGAGGTTCGTCCGCTGGAGGAGTCTGGGGATCATGTGGAAGTCTGGATGGTATTGTTGAAGTCTGACTGACGCTATTGAAGGTTGATGGCTGGGGAGGTTCGGCAGACACCGGAGGTGATCGGCCGTTATAGAAATCCAGCTGCTGGAGCCCGTCTGTTGTAGAAGTTCATCTGGAATCCATCCGCTATGGAAGTTCAAACCGAGTCTGGTTCTTGCAGAAGGCCGAAAGGAGGCCTCTTATTACAGAAGCTCGATCGAAGATCGATTGTCGTGGAAGCTCGGAGTAGTGACCCGACTGGTGGAGCCCTTCTGTTGTCAAAATTCATCTGGGATCCATCCACTGTAGGAGTTCGGCTGAAATCCGATTCTCATAGGAGCTCGGATGGAATCCGAAAGGTGATCGACCACCGTAAAAACTTGAATGGAGTCTGGTTACTATAGAAATCTTGTTGTCAGAGAAGCTCGAATATTGACGAAGTCCAGAAGAAGTTCGGAGTAGAGTCGTCCGTGGTCAGAAGAAGTCTGGAAGGGATTCGGAGAATAGTTGATCACTGTAAAAAATCGACTGATGGCGGAGTTCAGAGGGCATTTGAAGCAGTCCGATAAATGAATGGAGAAGCTCATTGTCGGAGAAGTCCGGATGGTCGAGGGAGTTTAGAAAGACGTCACACAAGGTCAGAAGCCGGAAAAGCCCTGGAAGGGTCGGCCTTTTGCAAACTTCGGCTGGGGGTATTTTATACCCAACACCAGTCCCCCTACTTTCGAGTTTGGATTCCGAATGAAAGAAGTGCAGAGAAATTCTCACAGTCGAAGTTGCCTCCCTTGATTTCTGCACTCGGTGGTTTCCAGATATTTTGACATTTGGCGCGCTGGTGCTGGAGTCTTTTCAAATCAAGACGATCCGAAAAGACTTTTTCAAAATTCTAACTGGAGCATGGCTCTAGGTACGGTGCAATAATGATTTTGTCAACTGTCAGTCATTTTCAGCAACCTGCCATGGTGAGTGGGACACGCGGCGAGTGTAGGTCGGCCAGAGGAGATCCGCAATCATTACTGCGTCGGACCCTGTTGCCTATTTAAACCCACTCCCCCCTTTCAGGAATTTCACTTTGCCTCCTATTGGTGCCCTTCTTCTTCCCCGAGAGCTCCATCCTGTTCGGCCTTAGGCGCTCTTCAAGTCGATCCCCATCTCCACATCTCTGCACTTCTCAGACCAACCTAGGTTAGTTCCAGAACTTCCCTCTTCACTTTTTCTCTTGCTGTTCTTCTTCCATTTTTCTTCTAGTACATTCTGTCTGTTCAGTTTTCTGCAAGCACCCCTTCTCTTATTTTTTCCAATTTTTTCAGGATTTTTAGGGTTTTTGCTCGATTCATAATGTCCTCCAGCACTTCTTCCTCTAGTAGTTCTAGAAGTTCGTCCGTCCCAGCTCTCCAAAACCTCAGTTCTGTAGATGAACCTCATCCGGTCTTTGTTCCAGACATCATCCCCAGCTCTCTGACTCTAGAAGAACTCTCACTGATTAGGGTTCAGTATGGGATTCCTCTGAAGTACGAGCTGGAGCTTCCCGGGCCGACTGGCCGAGCCAGCGCTCCTCCCCCTGGTTGCTTCTATTTATACCAGGAGGCTTTCCGCGCCGGACTTCAACTTTCGCTTCTGCCTTTTGTCATCACTCTCTTTCGCTTTTTAAATATTTCTTTAGTTTCTATAGCGCCAAACTCCTTTAGATTTCTGATAGGATTTCTTTTCCTCTGTTGCCTAGCCGAAGTCCAGCCAACCCTTTCTCTGTTCAGGAATTTCTATACCTTCAAGCGTCACCCTTTGACAAAGGACTGGGGGTACTTCTCCCCCCGAGGTTGCTGAAAGGTGCCTCCTCTTCTATCCACAACTAGAAGAAGAGGTTCTTCTATGTCCGATGCCCAATCTTGGAGCTGGGATTACCCCCTTGGGGCTCTCTGAGGGATTCCGTCTGCCGGGCTTCTAGCCTGGAAAGGGATGACCTCGAAGCCTCCAATAAGCTCGAGGCCTATCAAGACCCCCTCCTCTCTGAACTTCTGACGGAACAACTCTTGTTCAACGTCGGCCTGAGTCCTCTTAACCCTGTCGGTACCATTATTTTATTTTATTATTATTATTATTATTATTTTACTGCTTCTCCTTTCTCTTATTCTATTTCTGAGTCATGTTGATCTTCTTTTATTGCAGACATGGACGCAGGCATGGCTCGGAGGTTAGCCTAGGGTCTCAAGACCCATAAGAGAAAAGGTGCCTCGACTTCGGGGTTGGCGAAGAGAGCCAGGATAGAGAGACGAGCTCGGCCGTGCCTGCTCAGGTGGCTGTTGCCGTCGATGCCCCCTCCGACGTCGAGCCCGAAGTCCCTCGAGCCTCTTCAAAGAGCCCTCCGACCGAGGATCCCACTCCAGAGGCTCATCCCGAGGGGACACCCGGGGCCGAAAGGAGGAGGAGAAAGAAGACTCTGGCCCGCAAGAGCCGCAACCGCAAGGTTGCTGTCGAGGGGGCCAGCGGCTCCGAGGAAGATCTGGGAGAAAATCCCTTCAACAATAGGGATTTAATAAAGAGGCTGGTCGAAGGGTGCATTCTGCCTGTGGTCGTCCAGAGGATCATCCTTGCTGATCCTGAGCTGTGGGTCTGGGACTCTCTGGGATCTTTTCTCGAAGTAGGTCAATTCACTTTTTTCTCCTTCTTGCTTCTTTACTTAATTTACTCCTTAGCCTTTATATTGACTCCCCGGTCTCTTTTGCAGATTGGACACCAGCTCGTCGCCAACATCGAGGTGGTGAAGATCGCCAAGAGAGAGGCAGTCCGGGCGGAGGAAGGTCGCCTGGCTGAGACCGCTCGCCGCAAGGAGAACATCACCGAGGTCACAAGTCTCCAGGAGGTGCTGCAAAAGGAGAGACAAACCTCATCCAATCTGAGGACTGCCTTGAAGGAGGAGAGAAAGAAGGCAGAGGCCGAGGTCTCTGAACTAAAGGTGCAGGTTTTCGAGCTAAAAGTGCAGATCCCGTCCCTGGTCTCGGAGGCAGGGGCCCGAGCAGTGGAGGAGTTCAAGGCCTCCTCCGAGATGGAGGATCTGCAGGTTCAGTTCGGCCAGGATGTCTTCATCAAGGGTTTCGAACTCTGCCAAGAGAAGGTGGCTGAAATGTTTCCCAAACTGGATCTCGACTTCCTGGATGAGGCATCTGACGATTAAGCCGGACCTTCCGAAGTCACTGTCGGTCCTTCTCCAGCCGGGGCCTCTTCGACCGCTGCGACTGCCGCTACCGACCTTTCGGGGGCGTTGAACCCCTCCACTTCTGCCCCAGAGGTCCGAAATCTCTAATTTTGTATTTTTTCTTTGTGGTGATTTTTCTTCGTTCTCTTGTACTCAAAAATTATTTAATCAATAAAATCGGATTCTTCTTTACAGAGAGCTTCCTTTTTTTCTTCTGCATTCTTTTCCTTCTCTTTTATCTTCTTGCACTAATTTGAGTCGTGGCGCTCTTGTCTCCCAACGATAGTGCCCTGCCGAAGCTTTTCTCCTACCACAAGGGATTTCTCTGAAGTTGATGATTCGAGACCTCAGAAGGAAAGTTCGTCAGTTGATGAAGAAATCCAAAAAGCTGGATGATGAACTTCACCAGCTGAGAGAGAGCCATTCAGAGGTCACTGCGGAGGTTACTCGCTTTCGGGACCTCCACAAGAAGGGTTTCATGGAATACACCCGGAGGAAGGCCGACTTCGTGGCAGAGCTTGAGGAACTCCGAAAATATGCTAGTGACCGATCTTGGACTCAGGCTTCCAAGATCAGCTCTCTTGAAGTTGAGCTGGCAGCTGCGCGAGAAAAGATCGGCTAGTTGGAAGGGAGCTCGTCCTGGCTCGCAACTCAAGCCGAACGCGACCGAGACTGGTCGATCAAATTCTTCGACCTTCAAAAGCAGCTGCAGGATGCTGAGGTGAACTACAATGCCTATCGGATCGGCTGGTGCGGGCAGGTAGAGGACTACCGAAGGAAGCTCAAGACGGCGACCGACGAAGTTGCCTGCCTTCAGAGGCAGTTATCTGAGAGAGTCCAGCCTGCCTCTGCACAAGACTCTGACAAGCTCCGCTCCTTGAGGGGGACCATGGCAGAACTATCTGTGGCCCTTGGATGGGAGGAGGCCGAACTGCAGCGGCTGAAGATTCAGCTAGTCCACGAGCAGCAGGCAGTCAAAGATGTCGAGGCAGAGTCTGAGGTCCTGAGGAAGAGGCTTCGGGAGTCGGAGGACGAAAGCTGGCGGTTCCACCAGATATACCGGGAGATGCTGCTAAGAAAGATGAAACTAGAAGAAGAAGTTGAAAACTTAAAGCAATCCCTAATAAGGACTGGAACTGAGAAATCGAAGTCGGAAGAAGCTGAGCTTCCTTAGAGCTCCTTTTTTTTTTATCTTTCATCCTTTCATGTATTCTTTTTCTTTTCTTGTCATTTCTCTTTTTTGGCCTTCAAGGCTTTGTAATGTACACTTCACTAATGAAATGAAAAAAAAATTTTCTATTACCTTGTCCATTCTTGTATTAAGTTATCGTTTACCGAACTTCTTTTGTCTATTTCTCTTCGGCCTGTGTTGAGTTCCCTCTTAGCGACTGAGGATTTTTGATAGGAGTATCCTTCTTCATTGAGATGAGGTCCCTTGTATCTTTGATGTAGTTTGTTTTTCACTTATTGCTGGTGTAATTCATCGCCTTCCCTTTTTCTTTTTATTTGGACGAGGGCTTTCCCTTTAGGTGAGGGTTTTTCCTCTGCTCTTAGCGGGGTTGTGGGGATATAGAGGAGCCGCTGAGGAGGCTTTTCTCCTCATCCGATCTTGATCGATCAGGTCTTGATTTGTGTTAGGATGAAGTTCTCCTCCTGTCCCTGACATAGTCAATTTCAGCTCATGCTAGGACAAGGTCCTCCTCCTGTTCCTAACAAGGCTGTGGGGGCACATAAGGGCCATTGCGAGGGCCTCTCCCCTTATCCGGTCTTTAAGTAACTGGGCCTTCAACTTTGCTCATGTTAGGATGAGGTTCTCCTCCTGTTCCTAACAAGACGGTGGGGGCACATAAGGGCCATTGCAAGGGCCTCTCCCCCCATCCGGTCTTTAAGTAATCGGGCCTTCGACTTTACTTATATTAGGGTGAGGTTCTCCTCCTGTTTCTAACAAGGCTGTGGGAGCACATAAGGACCACTGCAAGGGCCTCTCCCTCCATCCAATCTTTAAGTAACCGGACCTTCGACCTTGCTCATGTTAGGATGAGGTTCTCCTCCTGTTCCTAACAAGGCTGTGGGGGCACATAAGGGTCGTTGCAAGGGCCTCTCCCCCCATCCGGTCTTTAAGTAACCGGACCTTCGACCTTGCTCATGTTAGGATGAGGTTCTCCTCCTGTTCCTAACAAGACTGTGGGGGCACATAAGGGCCGTTGCAAGGGCCTCTCCCCCTATCCGATCTTTAAATAACCGGACCTTCGGCCTTGCTCATGTTAGGATGAGGTTTTTCTCCTGTTCCTAACATGCTTAATTTTGATTGTATGAGGGAGTTACTCCCTGTCGTTATAAGCTCATGCTAAAAGAAAAAATATACAAATATAAAATTTTTATTTAAGGCAAAGTTATTGGTAATACATTCACAGATTTTTTGAATTCCATGGTCGCGGAAGGTCTGCTCCTTCGAGCTCTTTTAGATAGTATGTTCCGGTCTGGACTACCTCCTTGACTTCATACGGGCCTTTCCAGTTCGGGGTAAGTTTTTCTTGATTCTGAGGTTGTGAGACAGCGGCTCGCCGAAGTACCAGGTCCCCCGCTCTGAAGGCTTTGCTTTTGATCTGGGAATTGTAGTAGCGGACTACTTTCTGCTTGTAAGCCGCCATCCGAACTTGAGCTGTCTCTCGCTTTTCTTCTAACAAGTTGAGGTTGGCCTAGAGATCCTGTGGGTTGCGCTGCTCGTCGAATGCCACGACTCGCACCAACGGAAGCTTGAGTTCAATCGGGATCATGGCTTCTATTCCGAAGGCTAAGGTAAAGGGGGTCTCCCCTGTGGGCAATCTCTGAGTAGTTCGATATGCCTATAACACATGATAAAGCTCATTGGACCAAGTTCCCTTTGCTTTTTCAAGTCTCATCTTGATTCCTTGCAACACAATCCTGTTAGTCACCTTGGCCTCGCCGTTTGCCTGCGGATGGGCTACCGAAGTGAAGTTATGAGAGATATTTAGGTCCTCACAAAATTCAGCAAACCTTGCTCCAGCAAATTGCCACCCATTATCAGTAATGAGGGTTCTGGGTAAGCCAAACCTACAGACAATTGACTTCCAGATGAAGTCCTGCACTTTAGCTTCTGTGATTTTTGCCAAAGGTTCAGCTTCGACCCACTTGGTGAAATAGTCTATTGCCACCAGGAGGAACTTTCGCTGTTCGGATACCATGGGAAAAGGTCCGAGGATATCCATCCCCCATTACGCGAACGGCCATGGGACACTCAATGGTGTAAGTTCAGAGGCAGGTTGCCTTTGGACATTTGCATATCTCTGACACCGATCACACCTTCTGACATATTCTATGGAGTCGTGGTACATGGTAGGCCAGTAATAGCCTTGTCGGAGCAGTTTGTGGGATAAAGATCTGACCCCCAGGTGACTTCCACAGACTCCCTCATGTACCTCCCTCAAGGTGAAGTCGGCTTCAGGAGGTCGGAGATATTTCAGAAGGGACAAAGAGTACGACCTCTTGTACAGCTTGCCTTCATAAAGGATATATCGGGAGGTCTGGTTCCGAAGCTTTCGAGCTTCTTTTGCATCAGAAGGAAGAACTCCATCCTTGAGGTATGCAACCAGTGGGTCGATACAGCTGGATTCATTGCTGATCTCCATCACGAGCTGTGATTCTTCCATACTTGGGCACTTCAAAACTTTGAAGAAGACTTCCTTAGGCAGTTCAGCCGGAGCCAGGGTAGCCAACTTGGAGAGAAGGTCGGCCCCGATATTTTCTGCTCTTGGGATCTGCCTGATGTCGAAGCTGCCGAAGGTAGGGATGATCTTCTTTACCTTTTCTAGATACTTGGCCATACTATCCTCCCGAGCTTCATAATTTTCGCTAACCTGTCCCACTACTAATTGAGAGTCACTTTAGGCTTGAAGCCGATCTACTTCTAACTCTTTGATGATCTTTAGTCCTGCAATCAGAGCTTCATATTCTGCTCCATTATTTATCGCAGGAAATTCGAAGCGCAGTGCATACTCCGCGATAATTTCATCTGAATTGATCAAGATCAGGCCCGTGCCTGCGCCTGACATGTTGGAGGAACCATCCACGTAGAGGCCCCAAAAACTATCAGGGAGATCTGTTCTTTCTTCAGGGGAGTTCGGCTGGAGCCCTGGGTTGTCGGCTTCATCTCGTCCAAGTTCGGCCTCTTTCGGGATAGTGCATTCCACCACGAAATCTGCTAATATCTGGACTTTTATCGTCGGCCGAGGTCGATATATTGGGAATAGTGTCCCAAAGCCAATCATCAGTCTGTTGACGGTTGTGCTCATTTTTATATTTGTACATGAATTATGAATTAATAAAAATTATTTTGACATTTTTCATAACAAAATATTTTATCTTCTAATGAACTCCTATATTGTGATGAAATCCTTAGGACTATTTAGACTCGATAAAGGAGGATTTATCATTTAGTCCTTAAATCTGTTCATGATCAAATGATACGTTGTTATCAAGGACGACAACGTTTATCAAGCACAGGTCATTGTGTGCCATATAGGTTGGTTGTCCTCTTAACCAATGAGTGTGGAGACACTGGTATGGCATACAGGTGAGATGTAAGGGTACATCTGCACTAAATGTGACCGACTCTGGAGCTATTTCTACTGTCAAGATTTGCTCTGATGGAATATGGATATAAATATCCCTCTGACCTGAGACCGCCACGGTGACTTGCAAGCAACTCACTGCACTTAGGCACTGGACTACCTGAATTTTTAATTCAGTGACGGAAGGCTGCTGGGTGTAGTCAAGTACTTGACTTGTCGGTGCGTGTGTCAAGATGGGATTGACCACTCCAGTTTAGGAGCTGTGTATAGCCGTGTTTCAATTTAGCAAAACTTTGGCCAGGGTAGTCCTTGTGAGGAGTCACAGGACTGTTTGAGTTGAGCACGATTCGGATGATCTGATCAAGGTTGACAGTTTAACCCTGAGTCATCCTAAACACAAGGGTCAAAAGGATGAATTATACAGTAACCATATTCATATAGGTTCTGAGTGTTGCGATTGTGACTCTTCGACCTATCCGGATGTCGGGTACCATTGCTAGATGGTCACTTCGATTAGTACAGGAATTGGTTTCTGTGCTATCGACTTAGGTTCGAACCTGCGGGGTCACACACATTAGAGGTTCCTATCTGATCTGATGGCTGATGTAGAATCCTACATGTTTGGGACTCAGTGATCGAGAATCAGGATTCTCTAATTATGAGTTTCACACATTATGGGTACCGGGATCAAGAGTCCCACTGGTTGAGACTTTTCGATCAGGGTTACATATCGATGAATTCTGATACCCGATTGCCCATCGAATTTGGATTCAATATTTATGAAAAATTTAATTAATGATTTGATCACTAATTAACTCAATTTTATTGAATAATTATTTTTGGATCAAGTCCAATTGAATTGGATTCAGTTGGGTTTGACCCGATTAGGTTAAGAGTTGACCTAATCGTCAAGATGGTTTGGTCCCTGATTTGATTAGGGGTTGGGCTTAGTCAATTCCTGATTTGATTAGGATTTTATTGAGCCTAATTAAGTCTAATTAAGTTAGATTTAAATTAGTCTAATTGGATCTAACTTATTTGGTTCAATTAGGTTGGTTTAAATAATTAAACCACCTTGACCCAATCTTCATGCGCCACCTCACTTCCATTGCACCCATTTGAATTCATGAGAAGGAACTTCTCATGAATTTTTTTCTCATGCCAAGCCCTCTCCACGCCCCACTTTAATGTGCCATATGAATGGATAAGGATGATTGGTTGGCCATTCAAATTCAAAATAAAGTTTGAATTTGAATGGGCAATCAATCTTTGCGCTATATCCCTTTTTTTACGTCCCATTTATTACATGAGAAAAAGTTTTTCATGAAATCACTCCATGCACAATTTAAGCCATGCCTCACACCTTTAGTGGATAAGGGATGAGTTGGTGTCCATTTGAATTCAAAATTTGATTTAAATTCAAATGTGCAATTACTCATCTTTGTCCTTTCTTTTGGATAAGACATTTGACGTTGTTATAAAAGGAGGAGAAGAGTGGGACGTGCAAGAAGAAGATTTTTGGAGAAAAATTCTGGGGCGTGAGAAGTCTTATGCGTGAGAAAGAAGTCCATATCCTTCCAAGAGAAAAAGAAAGAAAAGAAAGAAAAGTGGGTGCAAGATTTTCGGTGAGTTCCCTAGAGTTTTAGCCCGGGGTTCGGAAAGTGAGAAAGTGAGCTACGAGTGTCGTGAGCCCACAAAATCTTAGGAAGATCTTCAACATTATCTCAAATATGTTTGTTGATGATTTAGAGCATTCAAAGAATCGACAGACATAGATCGAAGGAGTTCGATCAGCATCGGCCGTCAAAAGGGCTCTACAACGAGCTAGCACTCGTGAGGAGTCGATCAGATCGGGAGCTTCGTGTAGATGATCTGCAGAGACCAGACATACTGTGTGGTTACATCACGATGATCAGACTCTCTCGACGGTGATCAAATTACGACGATCTACTACCCGCACAAAGGTATTGTATTCTGAACATATTACAATAAAGTGTTTATTGTTCAAATTTGAATTTTAAATTTAAATGCATGCATGCTATATATCATATTTAGATCCTAGTGTAGGATAAATTTATGTTAATTAATTAGATTAATTAATATTTTTCCACTATAAAATCATGATTTTGAAAAGTTTTAAAATTACCATTTTACCCTTGCACTGAATTTTTTCACAAATGGTATCAAAGCAGATTCTTAGATATGATATATATATTTACATGTGTAGATTAAGTTGTAATCTAAAAGTTTAAATTTAAAATTTAAAATTTAAAAATTTAAAATTTAAATTTTGAAAGTTGTTCGAAATTCAAAATTCAAAAATTTGAAATTCAAAATTTGAATTTTGAATTTTGAAATTTGAAATTCAAAATTCAAAAATTTGAAATTCAAAATTTAAAATTTGAAATTTGGTTGAAATTTCAAATTTAAAATTTAAAATTTGAAATTCAAAATTTTAAAATTTGAAATTTGAAATTTGTTTGAAATTTAAAATTCAAAATTTAAATTTTGAAATTTAAAATTTAAATTTTGAAATTGGTATATTTAGATATACTTGATCCAAGTAGTAAGTAATCGAATTGGGTTGGTTGCCATGGCCGTCCGGTCATAGGAGAAAAGTAGGGTTTAAAGGCCCTCTCCTCCCATTCGATGGGGTCTCCTATGGCAGTAGGGGTGCCACTGCAATTATATCCCATGCAGATGAAGCAGCGAAAAGAATTAATTGTAAAGGTTCAATTGTGAAATTTATCATGAATATGTTATATTAGATCTAAAGAAATATTTATGATTTATTTTGATTGAGTTATTTTCTGTTATGTAATTAGCAATAGGATTGCTATTTATGAAATGTGTTGATCTATTTGTGAAATGAGTCAATATATTTGGTGAATAAAAAATAAAACCTTTCAAATTTGAAAATTATTTTCAAAATGCCAAACCCTGACCCATCAGCCCAAATACTTAATTAAAAAAATTAAGTGTTGTCTAGTAGGTCTAGAATTGTGAATTAAGACCTAAGATGTTGCTCCTTGGATTGATTTTGATGATTACAAAGCATTTGAAGGGGTTACTAATAATTTTTGCTTGAAAAAGACTTATTGTATTTCAGAGGCAAAATCGTAATTTTATCAAATCCTGATTTGAAAGCATCAAGTGCTAGAACAAAAGATTTGTGATCCATTGGTGAAAATTTTATAATTTTTGGATATGTATTTTGAAAGATATCCATGTTTGAAAATTTGAGTCGACCCCATGAGTCGACTCATGGCACAAAGGGCTGATTGGCACGCAGAATTTTCTGACGGCACTGTCTGTGAGTCGACCCCAAGGGTCGACCCCCAGGCATGAGTCGATCCATGAGTCGACCTCTGCTATTTTTAGGCCAAAATTATAGAACCATTGTTTTCTTCTATTTTCCACAGAGGTCGACCCCATGAGTCGACCCATGAGCATGAGTCGACTCATGAGTCGACCCCTGTGACGGGAAAGTTCCGTAACGATTAGTTTTTAATCCATTTTAAGTACATTTAATGCTCATTTAATATGGACTAATGGCTCTATTTCAGCTCAGATTGCTTTCCACCATTCCTTAAAGCTATAAAAGGGACAAAAAGGTGGGAATCATAAAGAAGAGAGATTTTTGAAAAGAGAATTTCAAGCATACTTTTCAGCCCTAAACAAGAGCTCACTCAAAGCATTCAAGAAGGTTTTAATTCAAGCTCACCAACTCCTCAAGTGCTCATTCAAGTCTCCAACCACCTTGAGAAAATCGAAAAGAGCCTTCTTCTCTTTGAGTAAAGTATATTTAAAGCCTCATTCGCTCATTAAAGGAGCTTTTTTTGTATTTTCTATGCTATTAATTGTAATACTCTATTTGAGTTATTATTTTTATTTTGGAAGGGTTCCAAAACAAGGGAAGGTTGATCCAAACCTTGAATCGGAGTGTATTGGGTTGGTTTGTACCCAAAAAATAAGTGGACTAGCTTGGGATAGCTAAAGTCGGAGGTTCCGACGAGTGTATTCAAGTTGAATACAAGTTAGTGGATTGGAATTTCTAAGTAGGAGCTTGGGGAGTGGATGTAGGTGCAAGGTTGGCACCGAACCACTATAAATCTTTTTTGTTTGTGTTGTGCCTAATTGCTCTTCTTTAGAACTTCTTTATTCTCTTGCATTCTTGTATTTAACCATTAGCCTTGAATCAACTATACTCTCCTTATTTATTTAGCTATTATTAAACAATTTTCATAAGATATAAGTTAAGGTTAAAATTTTTAGAAACCCAATTCACCCCCCTCTTGGGTTGCATAGCTAGGCAACAAGTGGTATCAGAGCCCGGTGCTCTAGCCCTACTTTGATTTAACCAATCAAAGAGCTAAAGATCTATGGCAACTCAAGTTAGCACTTCTCTAGCCGAGGGGCAGTCCACTAACCGACCTTCACTTTTTAATGGGTCCCACTATACCTATTGGAAAGCTCGGATGAAAATCTTCATTCAAGCACTCGACTATGATATGTGGAGTATCATAGTAAACGGCCCTCACACACCCACTAAAATTATTGATGGTGTGGAATCAGCCAAACCCGAAAGAGATTGGGATGAGGTTGATAAGAAAATGGCCCAACTAAATGCTAAAGCTATGAATGTTCTATATTGTGCTCTTGATGCTAATGAATTTAATCGCATTTCAACTTGCTTGTCTGCTAAAAAAATATGGGATAGATTAGAAGTAATCCATGAAGGAACTAATCAAGTAAAGGAGTCCAAAATTAACATGCTCGTGCATAGATATGAACTGTTTAAAATGGAGCATGATGAGTCTATAACTGAAATGTTTACACATTTTATTGATATTATAAATGGTTTAAAGAGTCTTGGTAAGTCCTATTATAACAGTGAGCTTGTGAGAAAGATTCTCAGGTCCTTACCAAGAACTTGGAAAGCCAAAGTGACCGCTATCCAAGAAGCTAAAGATCTGAACATCCTACCTTTGGAAGAGCTTCTTGGATCATTGATGACACATGAGCTGAGCATGAAACAACATCAAGAGGAAGAAGTCAAAAAGAAGAGAACAATCGCCCTCAAATCCACAGCTCAACTAGATGAAGAAACTGATGACTCCAAAAATGAAGAGCAGGATGAAGAGATGGCACTCATTACCAGAAGGTTCAAGAAGTTTTTGAGGAAAAAGAAACAAGGAATGAGGAAGAGGCCACTCACAAAAGGGGAACATAGCAAAGAAAAAGATAAAGACCAGCCCCTTATCTGCTATGAATGCAAGAAACTGGGACACTTCAAGTCTGAATGCCCACAATTGAAGAAGGATCCCAAGAAGTACAAGAAGAAGGCCATGATGGCCACTTGGAGTGAAAGTGATGACTCAAGCTCCGAAGAGGAAGACTCAACTGAACAAGCCAACTTGTGCCTTATGGCACATGAAAATGAGGTAAATTCTAAAACTCCTAGTGACTTTACATTTGAAGAACTTCATGAAGCTTTTTATGATTTAATTGATGAACTAAAGAAACTAGGGATAAAGAACAAAGATCTAAAATCAAAAAATCAATTTTTACTGAAACAAAATGAAAGCATTTCAATTGAAAAATCTACCCTGTTTCAAGAAAATCAAAATTTAAAGAATAAAATTGCCAAGCTAAAACCAATAGTTGAAAATTTTACCTTGAGTTCTAATAAACTTAATATGATTCTTGAAAATCAAAAGGCTGTGTATGATAAGGCTGGACTTGGCTATAACCCCTTGAAGAAATAAAAGTATCTGAAAAATATCTATGTAAACTCTTCAAGTAACAAGTTTTCTAATATTACTTGCTTCAAATGTGGTAGAGTAGGATACATGTCATACACTTGCTTCTCTAACAAATCTGTAAATTCAAATGTAAAGAAAATATGGGTTCCAAAAGGAACCATTATGACTAACCAAAAAGGACCCAAGAAAGCTTGGGTACCTAAAGCAAAATTTTGACTTTTGCCTGCAGGTGTGTCTAGCATCCCAAGGAGCAAACAGAAAATAGTATCTTGATAGCAGATGCTCGAGACACATGACTGGTGATGAATCTCAATTCATCACACTTGATGCTAAGAATGGAGGGATGGTCACCTTTGGAGATAATGGTAAAGGAAAGATCATCGGTATAGGTAACATTGGTATCACTCCCTCCAAGTATATTGAAAATATTTTGTTAGTAGATGGTTTAAAGCATAATTTACTAAGCATTAGTCAATTTTGTGATAAAGGAGACAAAGTTATTTTTGAATCTTCTGTTTGCATTGTAACTAGTCCTATTAATGAAGGCATCAAATTTATTGGACATAGACATGGTAATGTTTACATGGTAGATTTGAATGATCTATCTAAGATAAACATGCAATGCCTAGTATCCTTGAATGCCAAGATTAATGAGACTAGTTGGCTTTGGCATCGTAGGCTTGCACATATTAGCATGCATTCACTTTCAAAACTCATTAAGAAGGAATTGGTTCTTGGTTTGCCAAAATTAAACTTTGAAAAGGATAGAATCTGTGATGCATGCCAACTAGGTAAACAAACAAGAGTTTCATTTAAATCTAAAAATATTGTTTCAACCTCTAGACCTTTAGAGCTATTACACATGGATTTATTTGGACCTACAAGAACTACTAGTTTAGGAGAAAAATGATATGGTTTTGTAATTATTGATGATTTCTCTCATTTTACATGGATTTTCTTTTTGGCACACAAAGATGAAACTTTTCAAGTTTTCTCTACATTTTACCGAAAAGTCACAAATGAGAAAGGATTTTCAATTCAAAATATTCGGAGTGATCATGGAACCGAATTTAAAAATCAAGATTTTGAAAAATTTTGTGATGAAAAAGGAATAGGCCATAATTTTTTTGCACCTAGGACACCCCAACAAAATGGTGTAGTAGAAAGGAAAAATAGAACCCTAGAAGAAATGGCCCGTACCATGCTATGTGAAAGCAACCTTCCAAGATACTTTTGGGCGGAAGCTATTAACATAGCATGTTACATATTAAATCATGCTTTAATTAGATAAATTTTAAAGAAAACCCCCTATGAGCTTTGGAAAGGAAGAAAACCTAATATTGCATATTTTCATATTTTTGGTTGTCGATGTTTTGTATTAAATAATGGTAAAGAAAGACTTGGAAAATTTGATGCAAAATTCGATGAAGTATTTTTTTTTGGTTACTCCTCTGCTAGTAAAGCTTTTAGGGTTTTTAACAAGAAAACTTTAGTAGTAGATGAGTCAATACATGTTGTCTTTGATGAAACTAACGATCTTCCTTCAAGAAAGAATGAAGGTGTTGATGATGCAGATCCTCTTATAGAAGGAATGAAGGAGATCACTCTGAAAGATTCAATAATTCAAGATGATGAGGAATATGAAAATAAACAGGATGAGGAAGGTGAAGAACAATAAGAACAACCTCAAGGTACAAATGACCTACTCAAAGAATGGAGGTATGTTCACAATCATCCTAAGGAGCTAATTATTGGTGATCATATGCATGGGGTAAGAACTCGTTCTTCACTTAAAGATGCATTAAATCATTTTGCTTTTGTCTCTCATCTTGAACCTAAATCTATTGAAGAAGCTGAAAAAGATTATAATTGGATTAATGCAATGCAAGAGAAACTTAATCAATTTGAAAGAAATAATGTATGGACTTTAGTATCAAGACCTAAAAATTATTCAATAATTGACACAAAATAGGTTTTTAGAAATAAATTAGATGAACATGGAAATGTAATAAGAAATAAAGTAAGATTGGTTGCTAAAGGTTATAATCAAGAAGAAGGAATTGATTTTGATGAGACCTTTGCACCTGTTGCTAAACTAGAGGCAATTAGATTTCTACTTGCATATACTTGCTTTATGAAATTTAAATTATTTCAAATGGATGTCAAAAGTACCCTTTTGAATGGATATATTGCTGAAGAAGTCTATGTAGAACAACCCTCAGGTTTTGAAAATCATGCTTTTCCTAATCATGTTTTTAAATTAAATAAAGCTCTATATGGTTTGAAACAAGCACCCAAGGCTTGATATGAAAGGCTAAGCAAATTTTTACTTAACAATGGTTTTTCAAGAGGCAATGTAGACACAATCCTTTTCATTAAAAGAAATCAAGATGATATATTAGTTATACAAATATATGTTGATGACATTATCTTTGGGTCTACTAATGAATCTCTTTGTCAAGATTTTGCAAAGCTCATGCAAGGAGAGTTCGAGATGAGCATGATGGGAGAACTTACATTCTTTTTCGGACTCCAAATCAAACAAACAAAAGAAGGAATCTCTATCACCCAAAACAAGTACACAAAGAAATTACTCAAAAGATTTGGAATGGAGAACTCCAAAGCAATTGGCACACCCATGAGCCCTTCATGTAAGCTTGACAAGGATGAAGAAGGTAAAAGTGTAGACTTAAAATATTATGGAGGTATGATTGGCTCTCTACTATATTTAATTACTAGCAGACCTGATATTATGTTTAGTGTTTGTCTTTGTGCTCGATTTCAATCTAATCCTAAAGAATCTCACTTGAATGCTGTTAAAAGAATCCTTAGATATTTGAATGGTACTCAAACTCTAAGATTATGGTACTCTAAGGACTCATTAATTGATTTAATAGGATATTCAGATGCTGATTTTGCTGGATGTAGATTAGACAGAAAAAGTACTAGTGAAACTTGCCAATTTCTTGGTGTTAACATAATCTCCTGGTTTAGCAAGAAACAAAATTTGGTAGTACTGTCTACGATCGAGGCCGAATACATTGCAGCCGGAAGTTATTGTGCTCAAATCTTGTGGATTAAGCAACAACTCGAAGATTTTGATATCAAACTTAATGAAACTTTCATAAGATGTGACAACACGAGTGCTATAAATCTTATTAAAAATCTAATTCAGCATTCTAGATCCAAACATATTGAAATCAGACATCATTTCATAAGAGAATATATTCAAAATAAAGACATAATTCTTGACTATATTTGTACTGAAAATCAATTAGCCGACATCTTTACAAAGGTCCTAAGTGAAGATAGATTCGGTGAAATTAGGAGAGAACTAGAAATCCTTGATCCATCTGCTTAAATGTCTCTCCAATCCCAAGGGATCAATGTCAAAAACTCCTTGAACTTAATTCTCACCATTTCTCTTGGGCTTAAAAGCTCAAAATTATCATTCTCATAATTGATCATTGAGCAAATATCCTTCTCCTAAAGTTTCAAATTTTTTGAAAATTATCTCATCATTTTTCTGAGTTTCAATGTGCCATGAGTCGACCCCTAGGGTCGACCCAAGGGCAAACTTGTAGTTTTTGGCCAAAATCCCACGGGCTCCTTTTTTTTGTTGAAAACCCATCCTTTGAGCCGACCCATTCCACCGTCTTCTTCCTCCCTCCAAAACCATAGGTCCCCTTCTCTTCTTCTCCAAACCCAAGTCCTTTCCTAAGACTCTTCTTCCATAACCCCTTACACCTCAAATCGACCCTTAGGAATCGAGCTCTTCCCCTTCTCCTCCCTTGTTTGGAACGGATTGAGCGTGCCCTAGATTCTACCCTTCTCTTCCAAATCGGGATATCACTCCTCCAAAAATCCCTATCCTTCCCCTAAAATCCCTCTATCTCTTCACGTATTTGACCTCCTAAGACCCTTACTTGCTTTGGTGGTGGAAATGGCTCCTAAAATGAAGCTCCCACAAAGAAGGAAGTCGGTCCGCGAGTTGGAAGAAGGCATGCACAGGAAGAGACAGGCAACCCAGACCTCATCAGCTTCAATCCCTGCTTCGGCATCTGCCCCAGCTTCTTCTCGATCTCCATTAAGCCCCAGTAAGATTCCCTTATCTGATAGAAAGGTAGAACCCAGAAAAAATGTAGATTTCAGATTTTTTGAAAAAGAGGGGTTCTCTATCGATTCAAAAATCAAAGATCAAGGTTGAAGATTCTACTGCTCACTTAAAGAAATTATCTATGTGGATTTGGTTAGAGAATTTTATCTGAACTTGAGCTATGGCAATGGAACAGTAACATCCACTATTAAGGGTATAGAAATTTGTCTAGATCCTGTACTTTTGGGAGAAATTCTTCATTTACCCTGTGAGGGATACTCAAACATGGAACTCCCAGTCAAGGAAGAAGGAATTAATGTGATTCTAGGAAGAACCTTCTCGGGAAGCCTAAACAAACTAGAGGCCAAGATCCTTTCCATTGAGATGAGGATACTACATCAAATGGTAACAAAGCTTTTCTTCCCTAGAAGTGGTAGACATGACCTCCTCTCAGGCCGAGACATCTGTATTATGTTTCATGTGATTACCCAAACCCCTCTGAACCTCCCAGCATTAATGATTGAGGCCATGAGAGAAACCCTGAATAGATCCAAGGCACATCTGCCTTTCGGTATGGCCCTCACTTTGGTATTCAGGAGGTTTGGAGTTAGTTTTGAGAGGGAGGCAGTAGCTAGGCTTTCTCACTCTGACACCATCAACGAACATACTTTGCACCGCATGGGATTTACTAGGACTGATGGTGGTTGGACTAAAGGAGTGGAAGAGAGAGCTGAGGATAGAGCTGAGGAAGAAGGACCATCTTCACCCCTCCATGATCTCAGGACAGCATCTCCAGACATTCAGTTTGTTTCGAATTCCGAGGCTGGCCCATCAGAATCTACGAGGAGGCACACTCCAGTCCAGCAGCCAGAAGCAGAGCACATCCCTCAGAGATCAGATTAGCTGATGACCAGATAGAGATGATCTCTCAGCGTGTGGCTTCCTTACTTTCTCGACAGTTGGGCACTTCAGCTTTTGCACAAGGATCCACATCACTTGATGTATCTGATCAGACATTGATCCCCCACATCTCCACTGTGTTCCAGATGATTTCAGATCAGTCAGTTCGTATTCAGCAGCTTGAGGGTTATATATTGAGACTGACTGGGAGAGTACTTGACTTGCAGGGGCAAGTGTTAGCTCTGGCACATCCACAGCCACAGGAGTGCATCACTGAGGTCTCAGACCTATCTACGGAGGCAGCCAGACTTAGAGGAGTTTTGAAGAGTGGATTTGATTTTCTGAGGAGAGAGATCAGAGGCTCTAGTGAGCATGCATCCACCCAGTTCACTGCATTGCTTCAGTCTGTTTCAAGAGCCTTAAACCTTCTGGACACTATCAGACTATCACTTGCAGCTCAGTCTATTGCTTCGCAGCCTTCTGGATCCTCTCACCCATCCACTCATGCCGGTACCTCCACTCGTGGCAGAGGTAGACGGGGTCGAGGTCGAGCCCTTGGTCGTGATCCTACATCTCCTCACCCCATCTTCGATTCATCTAACTCTAATCCATCCAGTCATGATCTCTACTAGATCCTGAGTAGTTAGTCTTTTCTTTAGTTCTAGTCTAGGATCTATCTTTTGGGCCATGCAATGATGTTGACTGATTGACTTTTGTATTTTGGTATATGTATTGGAACAACAATACAATCAGTCACTTTTTGATTATAAATATATACTCTTTGACTTTCAATGAATGACTTTCAAATTGAGTTTCTTTCAATAATGTGCATGCAACATAACTCATATCCATGATATAAAATATTATGAATTGCAATATGGTATCCAATTGATATATCTTTTATGTTTGCCATATTAAGGGAGAGTAAAATAATAAGTAATTAAGAAACAAGCAATAAAATAATAAGCAATTAAGAAACAAGCAATAAAATAATAAGCAATTAAGAAACAAGCAATAAGATAATAAGCAATTAAGAAACAAGAAATAAGCAAATGAGAGTAAAGAATCTCTTTTGATGCTGTCAAAAAGGGAGAGAAATAATCAAATGAGCAAATGAGATATTTTTAAATAAATAAGCAATTTTTTTCAAATGAGCAAATTTTAAAATTTTTGAATTGAGCAATTTTCAATTAAGCAAATGAGATTTTTTAAATGAGCAAATTTTAAAATTTTTGAATTGAGCAATTTTTAATTAAGCAAATGAGATTTTTCAAATGAGCAAATTTTAAAATTTTTTGAATTGAGTAATTTTTAATTGAGCAAATTTTCAAATGAGCAAATGAGTAAATTTTTAAATTGTTAAGCAATAAGCAAATTATTAGGCAAATGAACAACACAAGCAAATGGGCACATGTATCATATGCCAAAGAATCAATCTTCTTTTCAAGCAAATGCATTTATAAGCAATTTTCAAATTGGTAACAAATTTTTTATTTATCCTCAAACTACCAATGATGCATTTCATTCCAATACATGGCTATAATATTCAAATAATGCATCTTCATAACTTTGAAATTCATGCTCAAGGTTTTATATATATGCTTTTGCTCAAGTGTTTTGTCATCATCAAAAAGGGAGAGATTGTTACTTCTTAGATTGATTTTGATGATTACAAAGCATTTGAAGGGGTTACTAATAATTTTTGCTTGAAAAAGACTTATTGCATTTCAGGGACAAAATCATAATTTTACCAAATCCTGATTTGAAAGCATCAAGTGCTAGAACAAAAGATTTGTGATCCATTGATGAAAATTTTATAATTTTTGGACATGTATTTTGAAAGATATCCATGTTTGAAAATTTGAGTCGATCCCATGAGTCGACTCATGGCACAAAGGGCTGATTGGCACGCAGAATTTTCTGACTGGCACTGTCTGTGAGTCGACCCCAGGGGTCGACCCCAGGCATGAGTCGACCCATGAGTCGACCTCTGCTATTTTTAGGTCCAAATTACATAACCATTATTTTCTGCTGTTTTTCACAGAGGTCGACCCCATGAGTCGACCCATGAGCATGAGTCGACCCATGAGTCGACCCCTGTGATGGGAAAGTTCCGCAACGGCTGGTTTTTAATCCGTTTTAAGTGTATTTAATGCTCATTTAATGTGAATTAACGGCTCTATTTCAGCCCGGATTGCTCTCCACCATTCCTTAAAGCTATAAAAGGGACAAAAAGGTGGGAATCATAAAGAAAAGAGATTTTTGAAAAGAGGATTTTAAGCATACTTTTCAGTCCTAAGCAAGAGCTCACTCAAAGCATTCAAGAAGGTTTTAATTCAAGCTCACCAACTCCTCAAGTGCTCATTCAAGTCTCCAACCACATTGAAAAAATCGAAAAGAGCCTTCTTCTCTTTGAGTAAAGTGTATTTAAAGCCTCATTCGCTCATTAAAGGAGCTTTTTTTGTATTTTCTATGCTATTGATTGTAATACTCTGTTTGAGTTATTGTTTTTATTTTGGAAGGGTTCTAAAATAAAGGAAGATTGATCCGAATCTTGAATCAGAGTGTATTGGGTTGGCTTGTACCTAGAAAACAAGTGGACTAGCTTGGGATAGCTAGAGTCAGAGGTTCCGACGAGTGTATTTAAGTTGAATACAAGTTAGTGGATTGGAATTCTCAAGTAAGAGCTTGGGGAGTGGATGTAGGTGCAAGGTTGGCACCGAACCACTATAAATTCTTTTTGTTTGTGTTGTGCCTAATTGCTCTTCTTTAGAACTTCTTTATTCTCTTGCATTCTTGCATTTAACCATTAGCCTTGAATCAACTATACTCTGCTTATTTATTTAGCTATTGTTAAATAATTTTCGTAAGATATAAGTTAAGGTTAAAATTTTTAGAAACCCAATTCACCCCCCCTCTTGGGTTGCATAGCTGAGCAACATAAGATAATTGCATAAACTTGTGGGTCAATGGATTAGATGGATTAGGTCCATAATTGGGTTAGACCTAAGGTTGGCTTAAAGAAATGGACTAAATTAGAGTAATTGGTCAAATCTAATCAAAAGTTGAATTAGATTAGGTCAAGAATGCTCTAAACTCAACTCCAATAGTTGTAGTTGAATGGGTCCATGTCTTTAACTAGACCAAGATGGACTTAATTCATGGCTACGTGGTGGAACCCTATTTACTAAGTTGATCAAATTAAAACGAATGAACCGGTTGGTGTCTAAGGTAAGTTTGGTAGTTTGACCAGTGGTTTTTAAGCGGGAGCTACTCGCAGTGATTTGATCTCTGACAAGTTAATGGCTTATCCCCACCACTGATCTCACTTACCTGGCCAACCTGGTGAATTAGGTTTTGATTAGATCACTTGGTGATTAGGGCTCACCCATGTCATTAGGTAAATCAGTTTGACTGATTTAGGTGCTCCTAATGCCAGCTTTAATTAAATCCTTTTTAATCTGACTTGGTGAAGTCAGTGGGAGGATTGAAATTGACTGGATATTTTCTTCTCATCTATCCTTTAATAAAATCCTCAAAAAAAAAAATTATTAGGTTCCTAAAAATGATTAAGTTATATTGATAACTAAGTCATAGCCTCCCATTAAGTGAGTGATAATGAGTCCATTAGTTTAATAATCATTGGAGGCCCAAAGGCCTGGTGCTTATTGACTAATGGAATTATCATTCATAATATGATAATTTGGTTTGAGTCTTTCTGATGGTGATCAGGTTGGCCGGCCAAAGTTGGGCCTGATCATTTATTGGTCTGATTCATCAAATCAAATCATGTTAATGGTTGGACCTAACCAGATCTTTTCAGTGGAGGCCAAAGCCTACTGATTAGGTTCTGGGGCAAAATCAATTACTAGAAGTTGTTTAGAGAAACAACTGGTTATGAACCTACCCATAGATGCACATGGATTGACCAACCAAAGTTGGGCTCGTGTGTAGTCTGTGTGGATTCTAGTACCCACTAAAGAATTAAAGTAATTCCTCGAATTGGAGGTTGAGGCTACCAGTTCGTAAAAATACTGAGAGAAACTTTAGACTAAAGTCCAAGTCTTTAGTATTTATAATTTATGTACTAATAGAGGTCTGATTTTTCTTTATGCAGCTATGGCCACTACCCTGTCCCTCCGATCATTATTAGATAATGACAAGCTCATGGGACCTAATTTCGATAGCTGGTATCGAAAATTAAAAATCGTCCTTGAGTATGAGCAAATCCTTTATGTAGTAACGGATCCAGTACTTGAGGAGCCAGTCCCGAATGTTAGAGGGACGGTCCGAGATACTTATCAGAAGTGGTTCAACGACCGTACCACCATTCAGTGTATTATGCTGGCGGCAATGAATGATGAGTTCAGCCATAGGTTCGAGAATGCCTAGCCACAGGAGATGCTTCAAATGTTGAACGACTCCTTTGGCATGCCTGACGACGTTGAAAGGCACAAAACTAGTTGTGCCATTTTCAATGCTCGGATGAGGGATGGAGCCTCAGTCACTGATCATGTACTGTACATGATCGAAATGATTGAGCGCCTAAGTAAACTGGACTTTCCCCTGCACGAGCAACTCGGTAAGGATGCGATCCTTAATTCATTGCCCAAGTCCTTTCTCCCCTTTCTTACTCATTTTCGGATGACAAAGCCTGCAGTGAACTATCACGGCTTGTTGGGGTTGCTGCAGAACTTTGAGAAGGATCACTAGCTCCATAAGGAGTCGGTGAATGTTGTGGGAGGGTCTTCTTCTGGTTGTCGACCCTTTAAGAAAGGGAAGAAGAAGAACAAGAAGAAGAAGAATAAGAAGGTGCAGCTACATGCTAGGACATCTGCACAGGGTCAGACCAAGAAATGCAAGCCCGACCAGAGCCAGGCGAAGTGCTTCTTTTGAAAGAAGCAGAGGCACTGGAAGAGGAACTGTCTTCTATACATTACCTCCCTGGACCCGAACAGGCCGAAGAAGAAGCAAGGTACTTATATGATAATACCTCACAACTTTTTCATTAGTGATACTACTACCTGGGTATTGGATACCGGAAGCCCTTATCATATTTGCAATTCGATGCAGGGTCTGCAGGTCAGTAGGAGATTTGATGAAGGCGATAGATTCTTGAATATTGGAGATGGAAGCAAAGTTCCAATTCTAGCATTAGGAATCATGAACCTTGTAATCAATTCTCGAAATATAATTCTGAGTGAATGTCACTATTGTCCAAGCTTTTTATTAAATATTATTTCTGTAGGCCTTTTGGCCATGAACGGTTATCAATTTTTAATAAAAAAAAATATTTGCAATATCATTTTGAATGGTGTTACAATGTTTGTTGGACAACTTAATAATGGAATTTACTTTCTATCACAACCTGTTAATGTGGTTCAAATCTCCGATAAATGCCCTAGAATAGATAATGTGTCAGAAGTCTACCTTTGGCACTGTAGGCTAGGTCATATCAATAAGAACAGGATAAACAGGTTGGCTCAAGAAGAAATTCTTGAAGTAGGTGATTGTGAATCACTTCCAACCTGTTAGTCCTGTCTTCTTGGTAAAATGACCAAATCACCTTTTACTGAAAAAGGTGAGCGAGCCAGTGAACTCTTGGGTTTGGTACATTCTGATGTATGTGGACCCATGAGCTCTAGTGTAAGAGGTGGATATTTCTACTTCATAACCTTCACAGACGACCTATCGAGGTATGGGTATGTCTATTTAATGAAGCATAAATCGGAGTCATTTGAAATGTTCAAACTATTCCGAAATGAGGTAGAAAAATAAACTAAAAAGTGTATTAAAACTCTTCAATCTGATCGAGGAGGTGAATATCTTTCCAATGATTTTCTGACATATCTTGGAGAGAATGAGATTCTCTCTCAGTGGACTCCTCCTGGAACACCACAACATAATGGTGTATCTGAAATGAGGAATTGGACCTTGTTGGATATGGTTTGATCCATGATGGGGTTTGCTGGTCTGTCGATCTCCCTCTGGAGATATGCGCTCGAATCGGCTTGTTACCTTCTAAATAGCATTCCGAGTAAGTCTGTAACCAAAACGCCATATGAGATATGGATAGGACGTAAGCCAGTACTCTCGCACCTTAGGGTTTGGGGGTATCTGACTTATGTTAAATGTTTAATTACGGACAAACTTGGACTTAGATCTGATAAGTATAATTTTATAGGGTACCCAAAAGAGATCAAAGGGTATTACTTCTACCTAGCTGATGAGCAAAAAGTGTTTGTCAGCCTTAAGGCAATCTTTTTGGAAAAAGAGTTCCTTGGTGAAGGGACTATTGCCTCTAAGATCGAACTTAACGAAGTTCGACAGGTGAAAAAACTGACATAAGTTGCTGAACCTGAACCGGATTTAGTTAGATCAGATCTGGAGCCCATTATTCAAGCACCCTTAAGGCGATCTGGTAGAGTACCACGTCAACCAGACAGATACTATGATTTCTTAGTTCGGGATGGCGATCCTATCGAACTTGATAAAAATGATGAGGATCCGATCACCTACATGGATGCAATGCAGAGATTCGATTATGAGAAATGGCTAGAGGTCATGAAATTTGAAATGGAGTCTATGAAGGTCAACGATGTGTGGACATTGGTTGACCCACTCGAAGGAGTAAAACCCATAGAGTGTAAGTGGGTCTTCAAGAGGAAGAGAGGTGCAGATGGAAAGGTGGAAACCTATAAAGCCCGTTTGGTTGCCAAGGGATATCATCAACGTTATGGTATAGACTATGATGAGACATTTTCTCCTGTAGCAATGCTCAAATCCATTCGGATTATGCTTGCGATAGCTGCCCATCTGGACTATGAAATCTGACAGATGGATGTGAAGACAGCTTTCCTAAACGGAGAGCTGGATGAAGAGGTGTATATGATACAACTTGAAGGATTCACATTCACAGATGAGTCTAAGGTGTGCAGGCTACAGAGGTCCATTTATAGACTTAAGCAGGCATCACGGAGTTGGAACATACATTTTGATAAGACGATCAAGACGTATGGCTTCGTTAAGAATGGAGAAGAGCCATGCATTTATAAGTGGGCTAATGGTCCAGTAGTAGTATTTCTTGTATTGTATGTGGATGACATTCTCTTAATCGGGAATGATGTCCCTGCATTACAGGGAATAAAGATTTGGCTGTCGTCACAATTCTCCATGAAGGATCTGGGAGAAGCTTCCTACATCCTAGGGATGAGGATCTATAGGGATAGATCTAAAAAGTTGCTTGGTTTATCTCAGTCCACGTACATTGATACTATGCTGAAGAGGTTCAGCATAGAGAATTCTAAGAAAGGCTATCTTCCGATAGGCCATGAAATTTCTCTCTCAAAAAGGGATCGTCTAACAACACCTCAAGAGAGAGAGCATATGGGTAGGATTCCATATGCTTCGGCAGTGGGATCTATCATGTACGCCATGACATGTACACGACTAGATGTGGCATACTCACTAGGGATAGTGAATAGATACCAATCTGATCCTGGGGAGAATCACTGGAAGGTTGTTAAAACCATCCTGAAGTATTTAAAAAATACTAAGGACCAGTGACTTGTTTATGGTGAATCAGACTTGAGACTTATAGGGTTTACAGACTCTAGTTTTCAGTCTGATCACGATGACAGCAAAAGTGTGTCGGGATTTATTTTTACCCTTAATGGTGGGGCTATCTGCTGGAAAATTTTCAAGCAGCACACAGTGGCTGATTCAGTTTGCGAGGTGGAGTATGTCGCCGCATCAGATGCTGCCAAAGAAGTGGTGTGGCTGAAGAAATTCATCACCGAGCTCGGAGTAGCACCCTCCTTTGTTGGTCCAGTTCTACTCTACTGTGACAGCTCTGGAGCCATTGCTCAGGCGAAGGAACCAAAGGCACACCAGCGGACGAAGCATATTCTGTGTCGCTACCATCTCATCCGATAAATTATGGATCGAGATGACGTCGATCTTCAGAAGATCGATGGAAAGGAGAATCTGACTGACCCATTCACTAAAGCCATTGCGGTGAAGGAGTTCGACAACTACAAGTCGAAGATGGGTATTAGATACTGCACCGATTGGCTTTAGACCAAGTGAGAGATTATTGAGAATAGTGTCCCAAAGTCAATCGTCAGTCTGTTGACGGTTGTGCTCATTTTTATATTTATAAATGAATTATGAATTAATAAAAATTATTTTGGTATTTTTCATCATAAAATATTTCATCTTCTAATGAACTCCTATGTTGTGGTGAAGTCCTTAGGACTATTTAGACTCGATAAAGAAGGATTTATCGTTTAGTCCTTAAATCTATTCGCGACCAAATGATACATTGTTACCAAGGACGACAACGTTTATCAAGCATAGGTCATTGTGTGCCATATAGGTTGGTTGTCCTCTTAACCAATGAGTGTGGAGACACTGGTATGGCATACAGGTGAGATGTAAGGGTACATCTGCACTAAACATGACCGACTCTGGAGCTATTTCTGCTGTCAAGATTTGCTCCGATAGAATATAGGTATAAATATCCCTCTGACCTGAGACCGTCACGGTGACTTACAAGCAACTCACTGCATTTAGGCACTGGACTACCTGAATTTTTAATTCAGTGACGGAAGGCTGCTGGGTGTAGTCAAGTACTTGACTTGTCGGTGTGTGTGTCAAGATGGGATTGATCACTCTAGTTTAGGAGCTCTGTACAGTCGTGTTTCAATTTAGCAAAATCTTGGCTAGGGTAGTTATTGTGAGGAGTCACAGGACTGTTTGAGTTGAGCACGATTCGGATGATCTGATCAAGGTTGATAGTTTAACCCTGAGTCGTCCTAAACACAGGGGTCAAAAGGATGAATTATATAGTAACCATATTCATATAAGTTTTGAGTGTTGCGATTGTGACTCTTTGACCTATCCGAACGTCGGGTACCATTGCTAGATGGTCACTTCGATTAGTACAGGAATTGATTCCTGTGCTACCGGCTTAGGTTCGAACCTGCGGGGTCACACACATTAGAGATTTCTATCTGATCTGATGGCTGATGTAGAATCCTACATGTTTGGAACTCGATGATCAAAAATCAGGATTCTCTGATCACGAGTTCCACACATTATGGGTACCAGGGTCTAGAGTCCCACTGGTTGGGACTTTTCGATCAGGGTTACATATCGATGAATTCTGATGTCTGATTGTCCATCGGATTTAGATTCAGTATTTATGAGAGGTTTAATTAGTGATTTGATTGCTAATTAACTCAATTTGATTGAATAATTATTTTTGGATCAAGTCCAATTGAATTGAATTCAGTTGGGTTTGATCCGATTAGGTTAAGAGTTGACCTAATCGTCAAGATGGTTTGGTCCCTGATTTGATCAAGGGTTGGGCTTAGTCAATTTCTGATTTGATTAGGATTTTATTGAGCCTAATTAATCCTAATTAAGTTGGGTTTAAATTAGTCTAATTGGACCTAACTTATTTGGTTCAATTAGGTTGGTTTAAATAATTAAACCACCTTGACCCAATCTCCATGCGCCACCTCACTTCCATTGCACCCATTTGAATTCATAAGAAAGAACTTCTCATGAATTTTTTTCTCACGCCAAGCCCTCTCCACGCCCCACTTTAATGTGCCATATGAATGGATAAGGATGATTGGTTGGCCATTCAAATTCAAAATAAAGTTTGAATTTGAATGGGCAATCAATCTTTGCGTCTTATCCCTTTTTTTACGTCCCATTTATTACATGAGAAAAGATTTCTCATAAAATCACTCCATGCACAATTTAAGCCATGCCTCATGCCTTTAGTGGATAAGGGATGAGTTGGTGTCCATTTGAATTCAAAATTTGATTTGAATTCAAATGTGCAATTACTCATCTTTATCCTTTCTTTTGGATAAGATGTTTGACGTTGTTATAAAAGGAGGAGAAGAGTGGGGCGTGCAAGAAGAAGATTTTTTGAGAAAAATTCTGGGATGTGAGAAGTCTTGTGCGTGAGAAGGAAGTCTATATCCTTCCAAGAGAAAAAGAAAGAAAAGTGGGTGCAAGGTTTTCGGTGAGTTCCCTAGAGTTTTAGCCTGGAGTTCGGGAAGTGAGAAAGTGAGCTACGAGTATCGTGAGTCCACAAAATCTCAGAGAGAGTTTCAACATCCTCTCAAGCATATTTGTTGATGATCTGGAGCATCCGAAGAATTGACAGACATCGATCGAAGGAGTTCGATCAGCATCGGCCGTCAAAAGGGCTCTACAACGAGCTAGCACTCGTGAGGAGTCGATTAGATCGGGAGCTTCGTGTGGATGATCCACAGAGGATAGACATACTGTGTGGCTATGTCGCATCGATCAGACTCTCCCGACGGTGATCAGATTGTGGCGATCTACTATCTGCACAAAGGTATTGTGTTCTGAACACATTACAATAAAGTGTTTATTGTTCAAATTCGAATTTCAAATTTAAATGCATGCATGCTATATATCATATTTAGATCCTAGTGTAGGATAAATTTATGTTAATTAATTAGATTAATTAATATTTTTTTACTGTAAAATCATAATTTTAAAAAAGTTTTAAAATTATCATTTTACCCCTGTACTGAATTTCCCCACACGATAGTCGATGTCGAACTCTGTGAGCTCGACTGCCCATTTCCCTATCCTCCCAGAGGCATCCGCTCGATGCAGAACCGTCTTGATCGGCTGGTCGGTGAGTAGTGTTATGGTGTGTCCTTGAAAGTAAGGTCGAAGCCTTCGAGCTGCAATCAACAAGACGTAAGTTAGTTTCTCTAACTTAGTATACCTGGTTTCGACGTCTCTCAATACTCGACTTATGTAGCAGATCGATCGTTGAATTTTTGCTTCTTCCTTAATCAGAACTGCTGCGAGAACCATAGGGGAGACTGCTAGGTACAGAAACAACTCCTCTCCAGGTTCGGACTTTGCCAATAGTGGAGATGAGCCGAGGTAGTTCTTCAATTCTTCGAATGCTTGCTGACATCCAGTGGTCCAACAGAAGTTCTTCAGCTGCTTGAGAGTCTGAAAGAAAGATAGGCACCACTCAACTGATCTTGAGACGAAGCGATTTAGAGCCGCTACTCTCCTAGTAAGGCACTGAACTTCCTTTATTGACTTCGGGGCGGTCATTTTCTAGATGGAGCGAATCTTTTTTGGATTTGCTTCGATCCCACACCCCGATACCATAAAGCCCAAAAATTTTTCTGAGATTACTCCAAAAGCGCACTTGGCTGGGTTCAGGTTCATCTTGTATTTTCGGAGGGCGCTGAAGGTCTCCTCAAGGTCGGTGACGTGGTTCATCGAGGATTTGCTTTTTACGAGCATATCGTCCACGTAGACCTCCATGTTGTGGCCGATCTGCTCTTTGAAGATCTTGTTTACCAGCCGTTGATAGGTCGCCCCTGTATTTTTGAGGCCAAAAGGCATGACCCTGTAACAATAAAAGCCACGGTTAATAATAAAAGCAGTTTTTTCTTCATCCTCTGGCACCACCTGATTTGATTGTAGCCGAAGAACGCATCCCTGAAAGTGAGAAGCTCGTGGCTCGAGGTTGCATCCACTAATTGGTCGATTCTGGGCAAAGGGTAACTATCCTTCGGACAGGCTTTATTCAACTTTTTGAAGTCTATACACATCCTCCACTTACCGTTCGCCTTCTTAACTAGGACCACATTGGAAACCCAGCTCGGATAGTTGACCTCTCTGATGAACTCGGCTTTCAGAAGTTTATCAACTTCCTCAGCTATTGCCATTTGTCTTTCCAGTGCGTGACTTCAAATTTTTTTTTTCGTCGGACGGTGTTTGGGATCAACAGTCAGATGGTGTTCCATAACTTCAGCATCGATCTCTGGCATGTCCGCTGGAGCCCAAGCAAAAATATCTGCATTCGTTTATAGAAAATTGATAAGCTGTGTCCGCACCTCTTTCCCCAAGTTGGAGCCAATCTTTACCACATGCTCTTCATTCCCATCATTCAAAGGAATTGAGACAAGATCTTCTATTGGCTCACCCCGTTCTTCAGTCAGGTCATCGTGGGTGTCCAATCCATCAACCGGACAGGGGTCAGGCTGACCAATTCTTTGTAGGGCTATGTTATAGCAATATCTTGCCAGGACTTGATCTCCTCTGACTTCTCTGACCCCCTGGCTAGTAGAAAATTTTAATTTCAAATGGTAGGTCGATACTACAGCTCGAAGGGCGTTGAGGCCAGGTCGGTCGAGTATTGCATTGTAGGCAGACGGCGCCCTCACTACCAGAAAATCCACTTGCACTCTAGATTGTTTCGAATACCGACCTGCAACTACAGTCAAAGTTATTACTCCCTCCACTGGCACAGCATCGCCAGTAAACCCTACCAACGGGGAGATAATCGACCCTAACCGACCATCAGGGATGGATATTTTTGAGAATGCATCGTAAAACAAAATATTGGCCAAACTTCCACTATCAATAAGAATGCAGTGTACATCATAATCAGCAATATTTAAAGAAACTACAACTACATCATTATGGGAGAATTGAATCTCCCGGGCGTCTTCTTCAGTAAAGGTTATAGATCTTTCAGTTCTCTGCCACTTAGGCGGTCCGGCCAATCCACTGGCCGCTCCCCTCCAGGGCTCTCCAGAGATGGTGTTGATGATCCCGATTGGAGGTCGATCTCCAGGCTGTTCTTCCCTCCTTGGTGGCTCCGGTTGTGGTAGGGCCCTCGACCGATCCTCTCTACCTTCAGGCTGACGTCGGATGAATCTGTCGAGCCGACCCCACCTGATAAGCTCCTCGATTTCATCTCGAAGCTGAATATACTCCTCCGTGTCGTGGCCGTGGTCACGATGATAGAGGTAGAATTTGTTTGGGTTGCACTTTCCGAGGTACGAGTGCATCCTTTCCGACCTTGACAGCTGCTCCCTGACCTCCATCAGCACTTGGGCTTTTGGAGCATTGAGAGGGGCGTAGCTGTGGAATCTTTCTGGAAGAGAGCTTCGTCGAACTCTGCGGTCCGGACTCCTCTGCTTATGAGCTCGGGGAGGAGTCCGGACATGCCTGTATCCAGGAGGAGTTCGAGAATGTGGCCGAGCTTCAATTGGCCCTTTTTTAGCTGCGAGCTTGCTGGAGCCACCCGCCTGCCGCTCCTTCACGGCCTCCTCATCCTTCAACTTGAAGGCTTCCTCTGCTCGGGCATATCCTTCGGCCTGAGCCAGCAAATCGACGAAGTCCCTGGGATACTTCTTTTACAAGGAAAACAGAAGATCATTCTTTTGAAGACCGCTCTTTAGGGTGGCCATTGCAATCGATTGGTCCAAGTTTCGGACCTTCAATGTGGCGGCGTTAAATTGGTTGACATAGGTTTGGATGGATTCTCCCTCCTTCTGCTTGATGTTGATAAGAGACTCCGAACCTTTTCGAGGATGCCGGCTGCTAACAAAATGAGCCACAAACTGGTGGCTCATCTGATCAAAGAAGGAGATAGTACCCGACTTCAGTGTCGAGTATCAGTTCCTTGCTGCTTCCTTCAAGATAGATGGAAAAGCTCGGCACAGGTTGGTGTCTGGCGCACCATGGAGCAGCATCATTGTCCGAAAGGCCTCCAGGTGGTCAACTGGATCCAAGGTCTCGTCGTAGCTTTCGAATTGGGGGAGCTTGAAGTATGGCGGGATTGGTTTCTGCATGATCATTTGAGAGAAAGGATGGTCAGTACAGATGTCCTCACCATAAGCAGGGGGAGCGTGGTGGAGCTCTTCGATCCATCGGTTTATCTCCTGGAGCCTTTGATCTAGGAGGTCCTCTCGACTGCGAGTCTCGAGGGTCTTCTGGCAGAATAGAGGTAAGGATCCTCCGAGGGTGGAATCATGATCAGACTGAGGGCTCTCCACCCTCTGCTTCCCCTTTTCGGAGAAGATAGGGTGACTGACCCAAGTGACCCACCCTATTGCCAGATTCTGAAACTCCGACGATGCTCTTTCCAGCCGCACTGACGTCTACGGCTGTTGCTGCTGCTGCTGCATGGCCTGCACTGCTTCGGTGAGGCCTCTGACCTACTGAACCAGCAGGTCAAACTACTCCATGCCGACTGCCGTTGTCGGAGGAGGAGGAGGAGCCTGGGAAACTAGAGACGAGGCTGGAGCTTACGGAGCTCAATGAGATCTGGCCGTGGAGGTCGTGGATCGTCTGGTGGATGCCTTTCAGAGAGACATCAGGTGGAGATCTAGAAGGAGAAGAAGATGTCGGAGAAGATGATCGGAGACAGTCCCATTGAGCACTCCTTTGAGAACAAGGGTACTGCGAAGACACAGTGCCCTTCCTCTAGCGCCAATTTTGTTGGTGCAGAATTCTGCCGAAGCCAGAGAAGCTGGAGTTAAGATGACGGTGGCCGCCGCCAGGACCTGCAAGGGAAGTCTAAATCGGAGTTGGGGGTGCTCCGACAAGATCCTTCGACGCTCAAGTCAGTACTCTGCTTCAACAGAAATAGAGTGCTCGAGTGAGAATTTTAGCAGAGTTTTGAGATAGAGTTTAGAGCTTAGAGAAGGACATATTTGGGGGTCCCTTTTTATAGATGGAGAGCATAACTAATTGACAGTGACGTCTGTAACTGCCTGGTAGTGGGTCGTTCAGGGCCACGTGGAGTTTGTTACGGAGAGTACTGGCGTCAGGGGCCGTTCAGAGCCACGTGGAGTGTTGCCCAGCTATGCAACCCAAGAGGGGGGGTGAATTGGGTTTCTAAAAATTTTAAGCTTAACTAATGACTTATGAAAAATATTTATCAAAAGCTAAATGAATGAGGAGGATAACCTTAGTTCAAGATTAATTGCCTAAAGGCAAGAATGCAAGGAAATAAAGAAGAGTTAAAGAGAAACAATTATGCACACCACAAACACAAGGATTTATAGTGGTTCGGTGCCAACCTTGCACCTACATCCACTCCCCAAGCTCCTACTTGGGAATTCCAATCCATTATACTTGTATTCAACCTGAATACAAACGTCGGAAACTCCGACACTAGCTATCCCAAGCTAGTCCACTTATTTTTTGGGTACAAGCCAACCCAATACACTCCGATTTCAGGTTCGGATCAACCTTCCCTTGTTTTGAAATCTCTCCAAAATAAAAACAATCACTCAAAAAGAGTAAAACAGTTTATAGCACAAATAAGTACAAGAAAAGCTCCTTTAATGAGCGAATATAACTTTAAATACACTTTACTCAAGAGAAGAAGCCCCTTTTTGGATTTTCTCAAAGTGGATGGAGAATTGATTGAGCGCTTGAGGAGTTGATGAGCTTTACTTGTTGGCTTCTTGAAAGCTTTAAATGAGCTCTTGATTAGGGCTGAAAAGTTGGCTTGAGAAACTCTTTCTCTTTTGAATGCTCTTGAATGCTCTTTAAATCTCTTTCTTTCTCTTCTTGATCTCTTTCAAATCTCTTTCTTGTTTCCCACCTTTTGAATCCTTTTATAGCTTTAAGAAATAGAGAAAAATATTCTAGGCAGAAAAAGAGCCGTTAGAGCACATTAAATGAGCATTTAAAGCACTTAAAATGGGTTAAAAACTAGCCGTTGCGGAGAAATCCCGTCGCAGGGGTCGACTCATGAGTCGACTCATGCCTCAGGGGTCGACTCATGAGTCGACCTCTATTGCAACAATCAGAAAATGAGTTTCTGTAATTTTTGGCCCAAAATTGCAGAAGTCGACTCATGAGTCGACTCATGCCTTGTGGGTCGACTCATGAGTCGACTCACAGGCCGTGCCAAGCCAAAAATTCAGCGTGCCAATCTGAAAATTCAGCGTGCCAAGCTGCTCATTGTGCCATGAGCTGACTCATGAGTCGACTCATGGATTTCAAACATGTATAACTTCAAAAATACAAGTCCAAAAATAATAAAATTTTCGCCAATAGATCACAAATCTTTTGCTCTACCAAATGATACTATTAAATCAGGGTTTTGGTAAAATTACGATTTTGCCCCTGAAGAGCACAAAGACTTTTCAAATAAAAAATATTGGTACCCCTTCAATCTGCTTTGTAATCATCAAAATCAATCTAGGAGCAACAATCTCCCCCTTTTTGATGATGACAAAACACTTGAACAAAAGCATTTATGTGAATCATGAATTTCAAAAGGATGCATTATAAGTGCATATGCTTGAAAAGAGTATTGATTCTTTTGGCATGTGATACAAATGGTCATATGCATAAATAGTTTGCCCATTTGCTTAAAGATTTGAAAATTTGCTCATTGGATTATGTGATTTTGGTATTAGAGCAGAAAATTTATTTTTGTTATCAGAGCAAGCTGTATCTTGAAAATTTGCTCATTCTCATTTGATTTTAGTTTTAGTATCAGAGCAAAAATAATTAGGTATGCCAATGCATGTCTAAGAGTTAATTTGGAAAGTGTATCAGAGCATTTTAAATTTAAGATGTATCAGAGTAAGTAAGAATTTTAAAGCATATCAGAGCATGTTTAAAGAAGTAATTTTAAAGGTTGCTCATTTGCATTGTACTTAGCAATTGTATTTTTAAGTCATGTAATAATTTTACTTTTGATATTGTTCTTTAAATTTCTTCCCAATTCATTCATTTTATTTTCAAGTCTTTTAATAATTTATAATTTTACTTTTGATATGTCTCTTTTTCTTTATAATTTCTAATAATTTATAATTTTGCTTTTGATGGGTTTCATTTTCTTTAATTTCTCATAATTTATGGTTTTGCTTTTGATGGGTTGCTTTTCCTTTAATTTTCCTTTAATTTCTCTCCCTTTTTGACATCATCAAACATTGTTAACTCCCCCTCTTTTTCTGAATACATTTTTTTCTTTAATACTTTTAGTGCTAATCATTGATGTTTGCTCCCCCTTAATACAGCAATCATTAACAGCAATCATCAACAAAGAGAAGTTGTTTCAACAAAGAGAAGATATATAACCAAAAGATGATTGACATCATTACAAAGAGTAGATATATAAGTAAAAGATGATTAAAACCATAATTGTTTCAATACAAATTTCATAATATAAAAGTCAACTAGCTAATGTCAATACATGGCCCCAAAATACAGATCCTAAAAAGAACAAGACACTAACACCTAGGATCTAGTAAAGATCATGACTGGATGGATCGGAGTCATCAGAGATAGGATGAGGAGATGATGGATCTCGACCAGAAGAACATCCTCTACCCCGTCTGCCTCTGGCACGAGCAGGTGAGCGAGATGAACTAGGAGGCTGAGAACGCTGCGAGGCCAAGGACTGGACTGATAGAGTGAGTCTGATGGAATCAAGAACGTTCAGTGCTCTGGAAACAGACTGAAGTAGAGCAGTGAACTGAGTAGATGCATGCTCACTCGAGCCTCTGATCTCTCTCCTCAGTAACTCATAACCACCCTCCAGTGCACCTCTGAGCCTGCCAGCCTCTGCAGTAAGGTCTGTGACCTCAATAGTGGACTCCTGTGGCTGAGGATGGGCCAAAGCTAGGACTTGCCCCTGCAAGTCAAGAACTCTCCCAGTCAGTCTCCAAACGGTGTCCTCAAGCTGCTGAATCCGGATAGACTGATCTGAGATCAACTGAAACACAGTGGAGATATGGGGAGTCAAAGTCTGATCAGATGAAGTGGCCCCTGGTGTAAATGTAGAAGTGCTCCACTGTCTAGATAGTAAGGAAGCCACACGCTGAGATATCTGCTCGATCTGATCATCAGTCAGTCTGAACTCTGATGGAGGTGCTCTGCTCTCTGGCTGATGTACTGGTGTGGGCCTTCTGGTGAACTCTGATGGGCCAGCCTCTGGATCTGGAATAAACTGGATATCTGGTGATGCTGCCCTGAAGTCATGGATAGGGGATGATGGACCTTCTTCTTCAGCTCTGTCTTCTACTCTGTCCTCAGCTCTCTCCTCAGAACCCTTGATCCAACCACCATCAGTTTTTGTAAATCCCATACGGTGCAGGGTGTGTTGGTTGAAGGTGTCTACGTGAGAAAGCTTAGTAGATGCCTTCCCCTCAAAGCTGACTCCAAACCTCCTAAAAACTCGAGTAAGGGCCATACCAAAAGGCAAATGTGCCTTGGATCTGTTCAATGTCTCTCTCATGGCCTCTATCATTAATGTCGGGAGGTTCAGGGGGGTTTGAGTGATAACATGAAACATAATACAAATATCTCTGCTGGAAAGTAGATCATGCCTACCACTCCTAGGGAAGAAGAGCTTCGTCACCAACTGATGTAGGATCCTCATCTCAATAGACAGAATTTTGGCTTCCAGTTTGTTCAAACTTTCTGAGTAGATTCCCCCTAGAATAACACTGATCCCCTCTTCCTTTACTGGGAGTTCCATATAAGAGTAACCCTCACAGGGCAAATGTAGTATTTCTCCCAATATGACTGGATCCAGACAAATATCAACTCCCTTTACTGTAGAAGTCACTGACCCATTCCCATAATGTAGATTCTGATAAAATTCTCTAACTAGGTCAACAAAAGTGACTTCCTTAAGAGAGCAGTAGAAACCCCAACCTTGGTTTTTTATTTTTGTTCCAAAGGTGAAACCCTCTTTTTCAAAGAACCAAAAATCCACATTTTTTCCGGTTTCAACTTTCCTATCAGATAGAGGGATCTTACTGGGGCTAAGGGAAGACTGAGAGGGACCTTGAGCTGACACAGAAGCCAGAGTGGGAGCAGTGGAGGACTGAGCAGCTTGCCTTTTTCTGCGGACATTTTCTTCTAGCTCACGGACCGACTTTCTTCTCTGAGGGAGCTTCATCTTCGGAGCCATTCTCAACACAGCAGCAGGCAGAGAGACTTGGAGGATCAAGTGGATGAGTGGAAGAAGGATTACAAAAGAATGGAGAGGGATTTTGGCGGAGAGAAGAGGCGGATTTGAGAAGAACGGTGGAGGCTAGGGCACGCTCCAACCGATTCAATCAAAGGGAAAAGACACGAAAATCCCCTTTCCCAGGTGGTGATTTGTGGAGGAGAGGAGAAGGAAGAAGAATCTTGAGCTAGATCCTTGGTTTTGGAGAGAATGAGGATGAGGATGTCGGTTTTTGGAGGGAGGAAGACGAAGAGATGAGTCGGCTCACGAACAGCCTTCCAAATAAAAAGAAAGAGCCCGTGGGAAGTTGGCAGAAATTATAAGTTTGCCATAGGGTCGACTCAAGGGGGTCGACTCATGAAACTCAAAAATTCAGAAAAAATATGAATAAATTCCAGAAAAATTTGAAACTTTGGAAGAAGAAATTTTGCTCAATGACAAGTTTTGAGAATGATAAGCTTGAGCATTTGGGACCAAGATAGATGATGGAAATTGAGCTCAAAGAATTTTTGACATCAAATCTTTGGAATTTGAGAAATATTTAGGCATATGGATCAAGAATTCCTAGATTTCTCCTAATTTCACAGAATCTGTCCTCACTAAGGGCCTTTGTAAAGATATCAGCTAATTGATTTTCAGTGCAAACATATTCAAAAATTATATTTTTGTTTTGAACATGTTCTCTTATAAAATGATGTCTTATTTCAATATGTTTGGACCTTGAGTGTTGAATTGGATTTTTAGATAGATTTATGGCACTTGTGTTGTCACATCTTATTGGTGTTTCATTAAGTTTGATTCTAAAGTCTTCGAGTTGTTGCTTAATCCATAAGATTTGAGCACAACAACTTCCGGCTGCAATGTATTCAGCCTCAGCCGTAGACAGTGCTACCGAATTTTGTTTCTTGCTAAACCAGGAGATTAGGTTAACTCCAAGAAATTGGCAAGTTCCACTTGTGCTTTTTCTATCTAATCTACATCCAGCAAAATCTGCATCTGAATATCCTAATAAATCAATTTGTGAGTCCTTAGAGTACCATAACCCTAGAGTTTGAGTACCATTCAAGTATCTAAGGATTCTTTTAACAGCATTCAAATGAGATTCTTTAGGATTAGATTGATATCTAGCACATAAACAAACACTAAATATGATATCAGACCTACTTACAGTTAAATATAATAATGAGCCAATCATACCTCTATAGTATTTTAAGTCTACACATTTACCTTCATCATCCTTGTCAAGCTTACATGAGGGGCTCATTGGTGTGCCAATTGGTTTGGAGTTCTCCATTCCAAATCTTTTGAGTAGTTTCTTGGTGTACTTGCTTTGAGTGATGGAGATTCCCTCTTTTGTTTGTTTGATTTGAAGTCCGAGGAAGAAGGTAAGTTCTCCCATCATGCTCATCTCGAACTCCCCCTGCATGAGCTTAGCAAAGTCTTGACAAAGAGATTCATTAGTAGACCCAAAAATTATGTCATCAACATAAATTTATATTACTAACATATCATTTTGATTTCTTTTAATAAAGAGGGTTGTATCTACATTACCTCTTGAAAAACTATTATTTAGTAAAAATTTGCTTAGCCTATCATACCAAGCCCTAGGTGCTTGTTTTAATCCATATAAAGCTTTATTTAATTTAAAAATATGATTAGAAAAAGCATGATTTTCAAATCCAGGGAGTTGTTCTATATATACTTCTTCAGCAATATATCCATTTAAAAATATACTTTTGACATCCATTTGAAATAATTTAAATTTCATAAAGCAAGCATATGCAAGTAGAAGTCTAATGGCTTCTAATCTAGCAACAGGCACAAATGTCTCATCAAAATCAATTCCTTCTTCTTGATTATATCCTTTAGCAACCAATCTTGCTTTATTTCTAATTACATTACCATGCTCATCTAATTTGTTCCTAAAGACCCATTTTGTGCCAATTATTGAATAGTTTTTAGGTCTTGATACTAAAGTCCAAACATTATTTCTTTCAAATTGATTAAGTTCCTCTTGCATTGCATTAATCCAATTATGATCATTTTCAGCTTCTTCAATAGTTTTTGGTTCAAGATGAGATACAAAAGTACAATGATTAAATACATCTCTAAGTGAAGAACGAGTTTTTACCCCATGCATAGGATCACCAATAATTAACTCCTTAGGATGATTGTGAACATACCTCCATTCCTTGGGTAGGTCATTTGTACCTTGAGGTTGTTCTTGAATTTCTTCACCTCTCTCATCTTGTTTGTCTTCTTGTTCCTCATCCTCTGAAGTTGTTGAATCTTTCAGAGTGATCTCCTTCATACCTTCTATTAGTGGATCTGCATCATCAACACCCTCATTCTTCCTTGAAGGAAGATCGTTAGATTCATCAAAAACAACATGTATGGACTCCTCAACTACTAAAGTTCTTTTGTTAAAAACTCTAAAAGCTTTACTAGTGGAGGAGTAACCTAGAAAGATTGCTTCATCTGATTTTGCATCAAATTTATCAAGTCTTTCTTTACCATTATTTAATATAAAACATCGACAACCAAAAATATGAAAATATGCAATATTTGGTTTTCTTCCTTTCCAAAGTTCATAGGGGGTTTTCTTTAAGATTTGTCTAATCAAAGCACGATTTAAAATGTAACATGCTGTGTTAATTGCTTCCGCTCAAAAATATCTTGGAAGGTTGCTTTCACAAAGCATGGTACGGGCCATTTCTTCTAAGATTCTATTTTTTCTTTCAACTACCCCATTTTGTTGGGGTGTCCTAGGAGCAGAGAAGTTATGGCCAATTCCATTTTCATCACAAAAATTTTCAAAGTCTTGATTTTCAAATTCAGTTCTATGATCACTTCTAATATTTTGAATTGAAAATTCTTTTTCATTTGTGACTTTTCGATAAAATTTAGTAAAAATATGAAAAGTTTCATCTTTGTGTGCCAAAAAGAAAACCCAAGTAAAATGAGAGTAATCATCTATAATTACAAAACCATATCTTTTTCCTCCTAGACTAGTGGTTCTAGTTGGTCCAAATAAATCCATATGCAAAAGCTCTAAAGGTCTAGAAGTTGAAACAATATTTTTGGATTTAAATGAAACTCGTGTTTGTTTACCTAGTTGGCATGCATCACAAATTTTATCTTTTTCAAAATTCAGTTTAGGCAAGCCAAGAACTAATTCTTTCTTAATTAATTTTGAAAGAGAGTGCATGCTAATGTGTGCAAGTCTACGATGCCAAAGCCAACTAGTCTCATTAACTTTAGCATTCAAGGATACTAGGCATTGCATGTCTATTTTGGCTAAATCATTTAAATCTACCATATAAACATTGCCATGTCTATGTCCAATAAATTTAATGCCATCGTTAATAGGACTAGTTACAAAGCAAACAGATGATTCAAAAATAACTTTATATCCTTTATCACAGAATTGACTAATGCTTAGTAAATTATGCTTTAAACCACTAACTAGCAAAATATTTTCAATGTATTTGGAGGGAGTGATACCAATGTTACCTATCCCGATGATCTTTCCTTTGCCATTATCTCCAAAGATGACCATCCCTCCATCCTTAGCATCAAGCATGATGAATTGTGATTCATCACCAGTCATGTGTCTCGAGCATCCACTGTCAAGATACCATTTCCTGTTTCCTCCTTGGGATGCTAGACACACCTGCAAACAAAAGTCAAGTTTTTGTTTTAGGTACCCAAGCTTTCTTGGGTCCTTTTTGGTTAGTCAAAATGGTTCCTTTTGGAACCCATATTTTCTTTATAGTTGAGTTTGCAAATTTGTCAAAGAAGCAAGTGTATGACTTATGTCCTACTCTACCACATTTGAAACAAGTAATATTGGTAGACTTGTTACTTAAAGAATTTACATAAATATTTTTCAGATATTTTTGTTTCTTCAAGGGGTTATAGCCAAGTCCAGCCTTATCATATACAGCTTTTTGATTATCAAGAATCATATTGAGTTTGTTTGAACTTAAGGTGAACTTATCTACTATTGGTTTCAGCTTGTCAATTTCATTCTTTAAGCTTTGATTTTCTTGAAGCAAGGTGAATTTTTCAATTGAAAAACTTTCAGCTTGTTTTACTAAGGATTGATTTTTCAATTTCAGCTCTTTGTTTTTCATCCCTAGTTTCTTTAATTCATCAATTAAATCATAGAATGCTTCATGCAATTCTTCAAATGTAAAATCACTAGGGGTTTCAGAAATTACCTCATTTTTGTGTGCCATAAGGCACAGGTTGGCTTGTTCGGTTGAGGTTTTCTCATCGGAGCTTGAGTCATCACTCGCACTCCATGTGGCCATCATGGCCTTCTTCTTGAACTTCTTGGGACCTTTCTTCAGTTGTGGACATTCGGATTTGAAGTGTCCCGGCTTCTTGCACTCGTAGCAGATAAGGGGTTGGTCTTTCTCTTTTTCTTTGCTTTGTTCCCCTTTTGTGAATGGCCTCTTTCTCATCCCCTGTTTCCTTTTTCTCAAAAATTTCTTAAATCTTCGGGTGATGAGTGCCATCTCTTCATCTTATTCTTCATCTTCAGTGTCATCAGATTCTTCATCTGGTGGAGCCATGGATTTGAGGGCAATGGTTCTTTTCTTTTTGACTTCTTCCTCTTGATGTTGCTTCATGCTTAGCTCATGAGTCATCAAGGATCCAAGAAGCTCTTCTAGGGGTAGAGTGTTCAAGTCCTTCGCTTCTTGGATGGCAGTCACTTTGGCTTCCCAAGTTCTTGGCAAAGACCTGAGAATCTTTCTTACAAGCTCACTGTTAGTATAGGACTTACCAAGACTCTTCAAACCATTAATGATATCAGTAAAATGAGTAAACATTACAGTTATGGACTCATCATGCTCCATTTTAAACAATTCATATTTATGTACAAGCATGTTTATTTTAGACTCTTTTACTTGATTGGTTCCCTCATGGGTTACTTCTAACCTATCCCATATTTCTTTAGCAGATGAACAAGTAGAAATACAATTAAATTCGTTAGCATCAAGAGCACAATAAAGTACATTCATTGCTTTAGCATTTAATTGGGCCATCTTTTTATCAACCTCATCCCATTCTTTCTCGGGTTTGGTTGATTCCTCACCATCTATAATTTTAGTGGGTGTGTGAGGATCATTCACTATGATACTCCACATATCATAGTCGAGTGCTTGAATGAATATTTTCATCCGAGCTTTTCAATAGGTGTAATTAGACCCATTGAAAAGTGGAGGTCGGTTGGTGGATTGCCCCTCGGTTAGAGAAGTACCGACATGGGTTGCCATAGATCTTTGACTCTTTGATTGTTTAGATCAAAGATGGGCTAGAGCACTAGGCTCTGATACCACTTGTTGCCCAGCTATGCAACCCAAGAGGGGGGGTGAATTGGGTTTCTAAAAATTTTAAGCTTAACTAATGACTTATGAAAAATATTTGTCAAAAGCTAAATGAATGAGGAGGATAACCTTAGTTCAAGATTAATTGCCTAAAGGCAAGAATGCAAGGAAATAAAGAAGAGTTAAAGAAAAACAATTATGCACACCACAAACACAAGGATTTATAGTGGTTCGGTGCCAACCTTGCACCTACATCCACTCTCCAAGCTCCTACTTGGGAATTCCAATCCACTATACTTGTATTCAACCCGAATACAAATGTCGAAAACTCCAACACTAGCTATCCCAAGCTAGTCCACTTATTTTTTGGGTACAAGCCAACCCAATACACTCTGATTTCAGGTTCGGATCAACCTTCCCTTATTTTGGAACCCCTCCAAAACAAAAACAATCACTCAAAAAGAGTAAAACAGTTTATAGCACAAATAAGTACAAGAAAAGCTCCTTTAATGAGCGAATATAACTTTAAATACACTTTACTCAAGAGAAGAAGCCCCTTTTTGGATTTCCTCAAAGTGGATGGAGAATTGATTGAGCACTTGAGGAGTTGGTGAGCTTTGCTTGTTGGCTTCTTGAAAGCTTTAAATGAGCTCTTGATTAGGGCTGAAAAGTTGGCTTGAGAAACCCTTTCTCTTTTGAATGCTCTTGAATGCTCTTTAAATCTCTTTCTTTCTCTTCTTGATCTCTTTCAAATCTCTTTCTTATTTCCCACCTTTTGAATCCTTTTATAGCTTTAAGAAATAGAGGAAAACATTCTAGGCAAAAAAAGAGCCGTTAGAGCACATTAAATGAGCATTTAAAGCACTTAAAATGGGTTAAAAACTAGCCGTTGCGGAGAAATCCCGTCGTCGGGGTCGACTCATGAGTCGACTCATGCCTCAGGGGTCGACTCATGAGTCGACCTCTGTTGCAACAACCAGAAAATGAGTTTCTGTAATTTTTGGCCCAAAACTGCAGAAGTCGACTCATGAGTCGACTCATGCCTTTGGGTCGACTCATGAGTCGACTCACAGGCCGTGCCAAGCCAAAAATTCAACGTGCCAACCTGAAAATTCAGCGTGCCAAGCTGCTCATTGTGCCATGAGCTGACTCATGAGTCGACTCATGGATTTCAAACATGCATAACTTCAAAAATACAAGTCCAAAAATAATGAAATTTTTGTCAATAGATCACAAATCTTTTGCTCTACCAAATGATACTATTAAATCAGGGTTTTGGTAAAATTATGATTTTGCCCCTGAAGAGCACAAAGACTTTTCAAATAAAAAATATTGGTACCCCTTCAATCTGCTTTGTAATCATCAAAATCAATCTAGGAGCAACATGGAGTTTGTTACAGAGAGTGGAGTAGTGTCCGTTGTCGCAACTTGTCAGAGAGTGGTGGAGCCACGTGGAATTTGTTACAGAGAGTGGAGTAGGGTAGCAGCCATTGTCGCGACTTGCTAGAGAGTTTGGATCTGTCGGCTGAAGCTCGGCTGGGATGTCTGATGGAGCGAAATGGCTCTCTATTTCGTCGATCTAGGAGAAGCTCAGATGTTTTCGATGTTGTGACGGGTCTACTGTTATTGGGTGCCTAGAGCACTGATGCTGCAGACAGAAACCATCTGTTGTAGAAGCTCGGACGGAGACTTTCTGTTGGAAAAGTCCGGTTTCATGAAGAATCTGGCAAAGGGTCGGCCAGCGGTGGACTTCGGATGGCGTTGGGGAGGGTCGTCCGCTGGAGGAGTCTGGGGATCCTGTGAAAGTCTGGATGGTATTGTTGAAGTCCGGCTGATGCTATTGAAGGTTGATGGCTGGGGAGGTTCGACAGACACCAGAGACGATCGATCGTTGTAGAAATCCAGCTGCTGGAGCCCGTCTGTTGCAGAAGTTCATCCAGAATCCATCCGCTATGGAAGTTCAGATGGAGTCCGATTCTTGCAGAAGGATGAAAGGAAGCCACTTATTGTAGAAGCTCGGTCGAAGATCGGTTGTTGTGGAAGCTCGGAGTAGTGACCCGATAGGTGGAGCCCTTCCGTTGTCGAAATTCGTCTGGGATCCATCCACTGTAAGAGTTCGGCTAAAATCCGGTTCTCATAGGAGCTCGGATGGAATTCAGAAGGCGGTCGACCATCGTAGAAACTTGGATGGAGTCTGATTACTGTAGAAATCTTATTGTCAGAGAAGCTCGGATATTGATGAAGTCTGAAAGAAGTTCGGAGTAGAGTCATCCGTGGCTGGAAGAAGTCTGGAAGGGATTCGGAGAATAGTTGATCACTGTAGAAAATCGACTGATGGCGGAGTTCAGAGGATGTTTGGAGCAGTCCGGTAAATGAATGGAGAAGCTCATTGTCAGAGAAGTTCGGATGGTCAAGGGAGTTCAGAAAGACATCACACAAGGTCGGAAGCCGGAAAAGCCCTGGAAGGGTCGGCCTTTTGCAAACTTCGACTGGGGGTATTTTATACCCAACATCAGTCTCCCTACTTCCGAATTTGGGTTCCGAATGAATGAAGTACATAGAAATTCTCACACCCGAAGTTTCCTCCCTTGATTTCTGCACTCGATGGTTTCCAGATATTTTGGCATTTGGCGTGCTGGTGCTGGAGTCTTTTCAAATCAAGGCGATCCGAAAAGACTTTTTTGAAATTTTTGCTAGAGTGTGGCTCTAGGTACGATGCAATAATAATTTTGTCAGCTGTCAGTCATTTTCAGTAGCCTGCCATGGTGAGTGGGACACGCGGCGAGTGTAGGTCAGCCAGAGGAGATCCGCAATCATTACTGTGCCGGACCCTGTTGCCTATTTAAACCCGCTCCCCCCTTTCAAAAATTTCACTTTGCCTCCTGTTGGTACCCTTCTTCTTCCCTGAGAGCTCCATCCTGTTCGGCCTTAGGCGCTCTTCAAGTCGATCCCCATCTCCACATCTCTACACTTCTCGGACCAACCTAGGTTAGTTCCAGAACTCCCCTCTTCACTTTTTCTCTTGCTGTTCTTCTTCCATTTTTCTTCTAGTACATTCCACCTGTTCAATTTTCTGCAAGCACCCCTTCTCTTATTTTTCCCAATTTTTTCGAGATTTTTAGGGTTTTTGCTCGATTCATAATATCCTCCAGCACTTCTTCCTCTAGTAGTTCTAGGAGTTCGTCCGTCCTAGCTCCCCAAAACCTCAGTTCTGTAGATGAACCTCGTTCGGTCATTATTCCAGACACCATCCCCAGCTCTCTAACTCTAGAAGAACTCTCACTGATTAGGGTTCAGTACGGGGTTCCTCCAGAGTACGAGCTGGAGCTTCCCGGGCCGACTGGCTGGGCCAGCGCTCCTCCCCCTGGTTGCTTCTATTTATATCAGGAGGCATTCCGCGTCGGACTTCGACTTTCACTTCCATCTTTTGTCATCGCGCTCTTCCACTTTTTAAATATTTCTTTAGTTTCTATAGCGCCGAACTCCTTTAGATTTCTGATAGGGTTTCTTTCCCTCTGTCGCCTAGCCGAAGTCCAGCCAATCCTTTCTCTGTTTAGGAATTTCTATACCTTCAAGCGTCATCCTTCGGCAAAGGACTGGTGGTACTTCTCCCTTTGGGGTTACTGAAAGGTGCCTCCACTTCTATCCACAACTGGAAGGAGAGGTTCTTCTATGTCCGATGCCCGACCTTGGAGCTGGGATTACCCCCTTGGGGCTCTCTGAGGGATTCCGTCCGCCGGGCTTCTAGCCTGGAAAGGGACGACCTCAAAGCCTCCAATAAGCTCGAGGCCTATCAAGCCTCCCTCCTCTCTGAACTTCTGACGGAACAACTCTTGTTCAACATCGGCCTGAGTCCTCTTAACCCTACCGGTACCCTGACGGAACAACTCTTGTTCAGACGGAGTCCGGTTCTTGCAGAAGGCTGAAAGGAGGCCGCTTATTACAGAATTTCGGTTGAAGATCTGTTGTTGTGGAAGCTCGGAGTAGTGACCCGGCTGGTGGAGCCCTTCCATTGTCGAAATTCGTCTGGGATCCATCCACTGTAGGAGTTCGGCTGAAATCCGATTCTCGTAGGAGCTCGGATGAAATTCGGAAGGTGGTCGACCGTCGTAGAAACTTGGATGGAGTCTGGTTACTGTAGAAATCTTATTGGCGGAGAAGCTCGGATATTGACAAAGTCCGAAAGAAGTTCGAAGTAGAGTCGTCCATGGTCGGAAGAAGTTTGGAAGCGATTCGAAGAATAGTTGATCACTGTAGAAAATCGACTGATGGCAAAGTTCAGAGGACGTTTGGAGCAGTCCAGTAAATGAATGGAGAAGCTCATTGTCGGAGAAGTCTGGATGGTCGAGGGAGTTCAGAAAGACGTCATACAAGGTCGGAAGCCGGAAAAGCCCTGGAAGGGTCGGCCTTTTGCAAACTTTGGCTGGGGGTATTTTATACCCAACATCAGTCCCCCTACTTTCGAGTTCAGGTTTCGAATGAAGGAAGTACAGAAAAATTCTCATAGTCGAAGTTGCCTCCCTTGATTTTCATACTCGATGGTTTCTAGATATTTTGGCATTTGGCACGTTGGTGCTGGAGTCTTTTCAAATCAAGGCGATTCGAAAAGACTTTTTTAGAATTCCCACTGGAGCGTGGCTCTAGGTACGGTGCAATAATGATTTTGTCAGCTGTCAGCCATTTTCAGCAGCCTGCCATGGTGAGTGAGACACGCGGCGAGTGTAGGTCGGCCAGAGGAGATCCACAATTATTACTCCGTCGGACCCTGTTGCCTATTTAAACCCACTCCCCCCTTTCAGGAATTTCACTTTGCCTCCTATTGGTGCCCTTCTTCTTCCCCGAGAACTCCATCCTGTTCAGCCTTAGGCGCTCTTCAAGTCGATCCCCATCTCCACATCACTGCACTTCTCGAACCAACCTAGGTTAGTTCCAGAACTCCCCTCTTCATTTTTTCTCTTGCTGTTCTTCTTTCATTTTTCTTCTGGTACATTCCGCCTGTTCAATTTTCCGCAAGTGCCCCTTCTCTTATTTTTCTCAACTTTTTTGGGATTTTTAGGGTTTTTGCTCGATTCATAATGTCCTCCAGCACTTCTTCCTCTAGTAGTTCTAGGAGTTCGTCTATCCCAGCTCTCCAAAACCTCAGTTCTGTAGATGAACCTCGTCCGATCTTTGTTTCAGACACCATCCCTAGCTCTCTGACTCTAGAGGAACTCTCACTGATTAGGGTTCAGTACGGGGTTCCTCCGGAGTACGAGCTGGAGCTTCCCAAGCCGACTGGCCGGGCCAGCACTCCTCCCCCTGATTGCTTCTATTTATACCAAGAGGCTTTCCGCGTCGGACTTCGACTTCTGCTTTCGCCTTTTATCATCACTCTCTTTCACTTTTTAAATATTTCTTTAGTTTCTGTAGCACCGAACTCCTTTAGATTTCTGATAGGATTTCTTTCCCTCTGTCGCCTAGCCGAGTCCAGCCAACTCTTTCTCTGTTCAGAAATTTCTATACCTTTAAGCGTCACCTTTCGGTAAAGGACTGGTGGTACTTCTTCCCTCGGAGTTGCTGAAAGGCACCCCCTCTTCTATCCACAACTGGAAGGAGAGGTTCTTCTATGTCCGATGTCCGACCTTGGAGCTGGGATTACCCCCTTAGGGCTCTCTGAGGGATTCCGTCTGTCGGGCTTCTAGTCTGAAAAGGGACGACCTCGAAGCCTCCAATAAGCTCGAGGCCTATCAAGCCCCCCTCCTCTCTGAACTTCTGATGGAACAACTCTTGTTCAACGTCGGTCTGAGTCCTCTTAACCCTATCGGTACCCTGACGGAACAACTCTTGTTCAGACGGAGTCCGATTCTTACAGAAGGCCGAAAGGAGGCCGCCTGTTGCAGAAGCTCGATCGAAGATCTGTTGTCATGGAAGCTCAGAGTAGTGACCCGACTGGTGGAGCCCTTCCGTTGTCGAAATTTATCTGGGATCCATCCACTATAGGAGTTCGGCTGAAATTTGATTCTCGTAGGAGCTCGGATGAAATTTGAAAGGCGGTCAACCGTCGTAGAAACTTGGATGGAGTCTAATTACTGTAGAAATCTTGTTGTTAGAGAAGCTCAGATATTGACGAAGTCTGGAAGAAGTTCAGAATAAAGTCATCCGTGGCCGGAAGAAGTCTGGAAGGGATTCCGAGAATAGTTAATCACTGTAGAAAATCGGCTGATGGCGGAGTTCAGAGGATGTTTCGAGCAGTCCGGTAAATAAATGGAGAAGCTCATTATCGGAGAAGTCGGGATGGTCGAGGGAGTTCAGAAAGACGTCACACAAGGTCGGAAGCCGGAAAAGCCCTGGAAGGATCGGCCTTTTGCAAACTTCGGCTGGGGGTATTTTATACCCAACACCAGTAATTATAATTTTTTATAATATTTATAAATTCTCACCTTGATTCACAGTGAAAAAAAGATCAAAGTTAAAGAAGCTCCTCAATTAATATGCTTCGCAAATTCAGATGCACGGATCCACTACATCTGTACGTCAAACTCCATAGAAAAAAGAGATGAACATCTTCTTCAGAGAGGAATGAGAAGAACCCTTGAGATCTGATCTCAAGGTCTTGGAACAGCCTAATGCCATCACAAAGAGAGGGAGGATGCCAAGAGGAGAGAGATGCCTAGGTAGAGGTGACGCCCAAGGAGAGGGGACGCCCAAGCCTTGCTTACGCCTAGGTTGGATGGTTGATTGCTTTTCTTATTTTCCACACCTCGCCTTAAAGAGACAAGAGATCCTAAATCAAATCAAATATCTTTTTGTGTCAGAAATAAAACTCTCTATGTTTGAATCAAATCCAAACTCTCTAAAACATAAAGATTCCTAAACCAAATAGGAGAGGTGCCAACTTGTGCCTCCCTTCATTATGGTGCACGCCCAAGGAGAGGGGGCTATTTTTAGCCCCTTTCTAACCACCTTGGTTGGTCCACATGGTGAGAGAATAGTTGAGAAAGATGGTTAAGTACATCAAATTAGATTTGATTCAGATTTGGATCAATTCGAATCCAATTCGAACCTGATTTGAATCAATTTCAAAAAAGCTACTGATCCTAATCCAATTAGGATTTTTATCCCAATCTATCTTGGATAATTAACCCACTTAAGCCTTAATAAGATTAAGTCTAATTAAATTAGATCTAATCTAAAATAACTAAGACACGATCTATTCTCTTATAATTATTTTGATCATTGATTTAATTTAATGCATCCCCAGAATCAAATCCGCACATCATACGTAGTGTTAGCTGAACATAATCAGTGTTTAATTCCGTATGACCTATAACTTAATTCTTAATTAAGTTAATCTACATGTTCAATCAAGTTTCATACTTTCAAATTAAATACATAAATATTTGATCAATTTTTTTCTACATTGTTTGACTTTTGTGCGTGACTCCACAAGTTCGAATACTAAGCCGGTAGTATAGGAACTCCTTCCTATACTAATCGAAGTGACCATCTAATAATGATACCTGACATCTATATAAGTCGAATATTTACAAAGTAATATTCAAAAATCTCGACATATGGTTACCATATAATTCATCCATTTGATCCTAATACTCAAGATGACTTAGGGTTTCACTGTCAATCTTGAAACAGTTATCCACATCGTATTTCAACCTTTCAAATCTATCACATGGATTATCCTGCCCAAAATTTTACTAAATTAAAATATAGTAATGCATTTTCTCCTTTAATTTGGAGGGATCAATCCCATCTTGATCCACACATAGACTTCGCAAGTACTTGACTATACCTAGTAGCTTTCTGTTACTGCATTAAAAATGCAGGTAGTCTGGCATCAAAGCATAGTGAGTTGCTTACAAGTGATTATGGTGATCTCAGATTTGAGGGATACTTATGTCCATATATTTTGAGAGCTGCTCTTAACAGTAGAGCACTTAGTAGGTGAGTCACTTGTTCAGTGATGATGTACTCCTATATCTCATCCGTATGCCATATCAGTATCTCTACACTCTTTGGTTATGAGGACAACTAATCTATATGGCACACAACAACCTACACTCAATAAACATCATCATTCTATTAATGATGTATCATTTGATCATGAACATATTTCAAAACTATTCGATAAATCTTCTTTTATCGATCATAATATAGTTCTAAAGACTTCATCACAACACAAAAAATTTGATAAATCCTCCTTTATCGATTTAAAATAGTTCTAAGGACTTTCATCATAACACAGAAGTTCGATATAAAAGATATACAAGCTTACGATAAAAATTATCAAATAAATATTTTATTAATTAATTTATATACAATTACATCAAATAACACAACCGTTAACAGACTGACGATTGACTTTGAGAATATTTCCCAACAACTCCCACTTGTAATAAAATCAATCGATACAGTATCGTATATCCATCTTCATTTTGTGATTTTCGAACTTCTTTATCGCAAGGGCTTTAGTTAATGGGTTGGTAAAGTTCTCCTTTCTGTTGATTTTCTGAAGATCAATGTCACCTTAATCCATGATCTCTTGGATAAGGTGGTAGTGATGCAGAATATGCTTTGTCCACTGATGTGTCGTTGGCTCCTTTGCCTGAGCTATGGCTCCAATACTATTGCAATAAAGCAGAACTGGACCATTGATGGAGGGTGCCACTCCAAGCTTGGTGATAAACTTCCTCAGCCACACAGCTTTTTTTGCAGCATCGGATGCTGCGATGTATTCTGACTCACAAATTGAATCGGCTATGGTGTGCTGCTTGAAATTTTTTCAACAGACAGCCTCACTATTTAGGATAAAGATGTATCCCGACATGCTTTTACTATCATCGTGATCTGACTGAAAACTAAAATCAGTATATCCTACAAGTTTCAAGTCAGTTTCTCCATAAACGAGCCACTGGTCCTTAGTATTTCTCAAATACTTAAGGATGATTTTTGCAACCTTCCAATAGTTCTAACCCGAATCTGATTAGTATCTGCTCACTACTCCTAATGAGTATGCCACATTCGATCTCATATATATCATGACACATATTATAGAACCCACTATTAAGGCATATGAAATTTTACTCATACACTCTCTTTTGAGGGGTTATCAGATAATCCTTCTTCGAGAGAGAAATTTCATGGCCTATCGGAAGATAGCCTTTCTTGAAATTTTTCATGCTGAACCATTTCAGCATGGTATCTATATACGTTAATTGAGAGAGTCTGAGCAGCCTCTTAGATCTATCCCTATAGATCTTCATCCCTAGAATGTAGGCTGCTTCTTCCAGATCCTTCATGAAGAATTATAACGATAGCCAAACTTTTAATCTCTGTAATACAGAGACATCATTCTCGATTAAGAGAATATCATCCACATACAAAATAAGAAATATAATTATTGAACCATTAGCTCACTTATATATACAGGGTTCCTCTCTGTTCTTAATGAAGCTATATGTTCTGATCATCTTATCAAAACGTATGTTCCAACTCCGTAATGCTTGCTTCAATCCATAAGTGGATCTCTGAAGTATGCACATCTTGGACTCATCTGTAGATGTGAACCCTTCAGGTTGTATCATATACACCTCTTCGTTCAGCTCTCTATTTAGAAAAGTTATCTTCACATCCATTTGCCAGACTTCATAGTCTAGGTATGCCGCTATCGGAAGCATGATCCGAATGGACTTGAGCATTGTCACAGGAGAGAACATCTCATCATAGTCAATACCATAACATTGACGATACCCCTTAGCAATCAGATGGACTTTATAGGTCTCAACCTTCCCATCTGCATCTCTTTTCCTTTTGAAGTCCCATTTATACCCTATGGGTTTTTTTCCTTCAAGTGGATCAACCAATGTCCACACATTATTGATCTTCATGGGCTCCATTTCAGATTTCATGACTTCAATCTATTTCTCAGAGTTGGACCTCTGCATTGCATCCATATAGGTGACTGGATCCTTATTGTTCTCATCAAGCTCAATAGGATCCCCATCCCAGATCAAGAAACCTAGGTATCTGTCCGATTGATGTGATACTCTACCAAATCATCTTAAGGATGTTTGTATATTGGGCTGCAGATTTGATCTTATCAAATCCGATTCAAATTCAGTCACTGGTGTCGGTTCTTCTACCTGTCAAATTTTGTCAAGCTTGACCTTAGAGGCACTTATTCCTTCACTAAGAAACTCTTTTTCTAAAAAGTGTGCCTTACTGCTGATAAATACCTTTGTTCAGCAAGGAGATAAAAGTAATATCCCCTCATTTCTTTAGGGTACCCTACAAAATTACACTTATCGGACTTAGATCCGAGCTTGTCAGTTTGTAATTGTTTGACATAAGTCAGACACCCCTAGATCTTAAGATAAGTGAGGTTCGACCTACGTCCTGACCATATCTCATATGATATTTTACTAACTGACTTGCTCGAAATATTATTGAGCAACAAACAGGCTGTCTCACGTGCATATCTCCAAAAAGAGATCGACAGACTTGTAAACCCCATTATGGATCAAATCATGTCCAACAAGATTCGATTTCTCCTTTCTGAAACACCATTATGCTATGGTATCTCTAGAAGAGTCCATTATGAGAGAATCTCATTCTTTTCAAGATATATCAAAAATTTACTGAAAAGATATTCATCCCCTCGGTCAAATCGAAGTGTCTTAATATTTTTTTTCAGTTTGTTTCTCTACTTCATTATGAAATCGTTTGAACATTTTAAATGATTCGAACTTGTGTTTCATCAAGTAGGCATGCCCATACCTAAATAGATCATCTGTGAATATAATGAAATAGCTATACCCTCCTCTGGCACTAATGTTCATAGATCCACAAACATCACTATATATTAGACCTAGAACTTCACTAGCTCGTTCACTTTTTTCAGTAAAAGGTGACTTAGTCATCTTTTCAAGAAGACAAGACTAACAGGATGGCACTGATTCACAATCATTGATATTGAGGATACCCTCTTGTGCTAACCTATTTATCTTGCTTTTGTTAATATGACCGAGCCTGCAATGCCAAAGATAGGCATCTGTGATATTATCTAACTTTGATCATTTATTTGGAGTGTACATTACACTCATAGGTTGTGACAATATATAGATGTCATTTCTTAATTATTCTTGTATTATTCTAACATCATTCATAATGATATCACAATAATCATTCTTTATTGATAAACTACAACCATCTTTGGTCAAAAGAAACAGAGATTATATTCATCAAGAAAGATGGATAATAGTGACAATCACTTAAAATGACACTATTAGACTTGAAAATAAGCTTGATAACTTCTAAAGCCCAGATTGAAACTTGACTTCCATCTCCCACATTTAGGAATCTCTCATCATTCTCAAATTTTTTACTAACTTGAAGTCCTTGCAATGAATTGGATATGTGAACTAGACTTCCGGTATCCAATACTCAGATAGTAGTATCACATATAGAAAAATTATAAGGTGTTATCATATAAGCACCTTGATCAGCAACTAATTGCTCATTTCTCTTTAGCCTATTTAGGTCATAGTCTGTTTGACTCGATTCAATCCTAAACTTTTTAGCTAGATTGGGCTCAAAACCAATATTCAACTTCTGATACTGGCTATTGAAGTTGGGTCCTATAAGCTCATCACTGTCAAACAGTGAGTGGAGCGATAAATTACTAGCTATTTCTAAAAAAAAAATACAGACCTAATTAGTATATGAATTGATCAAGCCTAAAGACATGGATTTTAGTCTAAAGATTCTCCTACTATTTTATACGAATAGATAGCCTTTACCTTCAATTCAAGAAATTACTTAAATTCTTTAGCGGGTACTAGAATCCACACAGACTACATACAGACTTGAGTATGGCTCAGCCAACCCATATGCATCTATGGATAGATTCTCAATCAATTATTTTTTTAAATAATTTTTAATAATTAATTTTGCTCTAAATTTTATTTCAGTAGGTGATGGGCCTCCACTGAAAGTCCTGATTAGGTCCAACAATTAACATGAACCTACTAAGTGACTCTAATTAATGAATAATCGGATCTGAGTATAGCTCGACCAATCCAACCATTCATCAGATAGTACAACAGAGTCATAATATGATGAATAATAATTCCATCATTCAGAGAAATACCAGACGGATGGCGCCTGCAATGTCAATCAGAAATAATAGACCCATTACCATTCACCTTCATGGGAGGTTGTGATCTATTTATCACCATAACTAGCTCATTTTATGAACTTAATAATTTAGAAGATTTGGTTAACATAATTTAATAAAATTAAGTGCACATATCAGCTAATCTTAATTCTCTCACTGACTTCATCAAGTCAGATTAGGGTGGACTAAAAATAAGTCGGTCCTATTGACAAATCATCAATCCTCCTACTGACTTCACCAAGTCATATCAAGGATAAAGATAAATTGAACTAGGGGCACCTAAATCAGTCAAACTGATTTTCTAGTAAGCATAGGTCAACCCTAATCATTAAGCAATTTGATCAAAATTTGATTCACCATGTTGGCCAGGTAAGTAAGATCGATGGGAGGGATATGCCATTAACTTATCATAGACTCAATCTATGTGAGTAGCTTCCAATTAATGACCATCGATCAAGATTGCCAAATTTACTTTAGACACCAACTGGTTAATCAGTTTCAATTGGATCTACTTGTGAATTTGGGTTCAACCGCTGAGCTTAAGATCAAAGTCCATTTGGATCTAATCAAAGATATGGACTCGACCAACTACAACTATTGTATTGACTCTAAAAAAATTTTGATTTAATCTAATTTTTTTTCTTAATCTATTTGATCTTTGATTCTAACCCTAGGTCTAATCCAATTAGGAGGATCTGATCAAGCTAACCCATAAATCCATCACCCACATTTTATGCGAATGACATTAGATCTTTAATTTATAATTCTAGATCTAATAGGTTCAACTTAATTCTTAATTAAGTTTGAGGCTGTGGGTAGGGGTTCAATGTTTGAAAATAATTTTAAATTTTATAAAATATTTTTATAATTAATTTTATGTGCAATTATTTAGATCTAAAACTTGAATCGGCTCACCCCTGGATTGAGCCGACTCATCACAATGGATCGATTAAGTTTTGAGACTTAGTTGACTCATTGATGATAAACTATTAATCATAATTTTCAATCTGTAACAATTAGTCAGTTCAATAGAAATTGAGCTGAGGAATCAGGGTCTTGAGTCGACCCAAATAATACCGAGTCGACTCAACAGGTGAACTATAATAATTATATTAATTTTAGATCAAAATAATTTTACATAAATTGTAATAAAATCAATCATAAATTATTTTAAAACTATTCTAAATATGTTCATGATTCTAGATTTTATTTGCAAAGATTAAATACAACTACTTCTCATGCAATATATCATATACACAATCTTAGAATTTTGAGAAAAGTAAATTTTTTTTTTTTGCATTCATCTTCATGGGATATAGTCACAATGGCATCCCTACACATTATAAGAGAATCTAATTGAATAGAAAAAAAAGAGATCTAATCTCTATTACCTCCTATGACCAGACGGCTTGGTGACAAACTCGATCCGATTACTTCGCTACTCAGATCATCTAATCAAAATAATTTAGATCTAATCTAAATTATTTTAGATCTGATTATTATATTTTGATCATATCAAAATTAGATAATAATCATCATAAAAATCATATACTTCAAATTAAAATCAGATTTTATAAAAATCAACATAAAATAGAATAACCTTTGCATTGTAAGAGGTAAACCTTACAGCAGAACAACCTTATATCAGTTTGTGCTACCAGATCTATAACTAATTTTAGATCTAAATATCATATATCAAATCAAATTTAAATTAAATTATAGATCTATATGCATATAATATCATGTCATATCGAACCATGGCTCTTATACCACTGTTAGGATGTGTAGGGTTTCATGCATGCATTTCAAAAAAATTTTAGTGAAAGAATATTAGATTAAACTATTTAATCTATAAATATATACATAAAATTTAATCTTAAAACTTCTATAAATAAATTAATGATATAAATTTATATACATAAAAATCTAAATTTAAAATAATAAGCATGTGAATCAAAAATAGTATTTAGTAATAGATCTAATCTACCACTTCTAAGATTTCGAACCCAATATCTGAGTGTGGATAGTCAAACTCCATGATCAAGAATGTAGATCTAGAAGTCCTCTCTAGTCGCTCATAGCTGCACAAGTGTTCGATCGCTACGGATAGTCCACACAAAGTTCTTCGGACCGATCAGCCCTTTGTGGGAGTGCTAGCTCGCGTAATCGGCTTCTGATGGCAGATCTGACTTGATCTTCTTTTTCAATCATCTCAAACCTTTTCGATGTCAAAGATGAATCAGAGGAGGATGCTGGATGATGGAGAAAAATTTTGATGAAGACTCTCTTCCCTTTGATTTTTTCCTCACCCAAAAACCTAGAACAATTCTAGGTCTCTCACCCGAGAGGAGAACGATCTCCTCTTTTGTTCATGCCAAGGAAGAAAGAAAACCACCCAAATCTCACACACCAAAGAAGAATTTTGGCCTCTCTTTCTCTTTGGTATCTCACAGTGAAAAGCTCTCTCTTGTTGGTGCACAAAATTATGGCCTTTTTATGGTTGTCGCACAAATTAGGTAAGACAGGATAAGAGTTGGAGTTTATTGTAATTCAAACCATTTTGAATTTTAATTTGACTCTAACTTTTTCTTACCCTTATCAGACTTAAAGAGGGACTTACTATGAAAAATTAGGCATAGAAAAATATCAGAAAAACTTCCTTTTCTTGCACACAATAGGTGCCTTCAAAAACAGCCAATGCGTGGAAGGATACGGATAAGTTTTTAGGTTGAAATTCAAACCATTTTGAATTCAAATTAAAACCAACCAATTTTTATCCTTAACAGGTGACAAAAATAAGGTTATCTTCTAATTTTTTTTATACATAAACTAATTTTGTGTGATGAGAAAAGATGTGAGACAATTTGGGTGTTGCAAGGGAGAGAGTCCTATTCATTTGGGACTTTAGGATTTAACCCATTAGATTCTTTCAAACACAATCCAATTAAATCCAAATAAAATATGATGAATCTAATCTAATTAGGTTCCTATAATCTCAATTAAATCTGATCAAATCAATAAATTAATTGAGCCATAGATCCAATCAAATCAGGATCATTTCTTTCTTACCGATTAGATCATCTCATAACCTAATTAGACCTGACCTGATTGAATCCAATTCAATTAGACTTGATCCAGACTTGAATGCTAAATCAAATTGAGCTAATTAGTGATCTAATCACTAATTAATCCTTCATTAATGATAGAGTCCAAGTCTAGTGGGACTCTCCAGCAGAATCTCAGTCCAATGGGACTCTTCACCAGAGTCCCCATTCACTCGAACTCTTCAGATTAACCATGTGATTGGAGAGAAACTTTTAATGTGTGTGATCCCATAGGTTCGAACATAAGTCGATAGCATAGAAACTAACTTCTATACCAATTGGAGTAACCATCTAGCAATGGTACCCGATGTCCAGATAGGCCGAATGTATGCAAAGCAACACTCAAGAAAATATTTGGATATAATTATCGTATAATTCATCTCTTTGACCCTTGATGCTAGGATGACTTAGAGTTTAAACTGTCAACTCTTAATAGTACATCCATTATGTATCTCAACCTAATAAATCCTGTGACTCCTCAAAAGGATTGCCCTGGCCAAGGTCTTATTAAATTGAAATACAAAGCATTCTCTCTAATTTTTTAGAGTGATCAATTTCATCTTAATTCACGCACCAACTTCATAAGTACTTGACTGTACCTAGAAATATTTCAATCCTAAATTAAAAATTCAGGTAGTCCAACATTAAAGCATTATGAGTTGCTTACAAGTCACCACGGTGATCTCAGATCAGAGGGACACTTATACTTATATCCCTTCGGAGTGACTCTTGACAGCAGAGTGCTTCGAAGTTGGTCACGTTTAGTGAAATATACTCCTATATTTTACCTGCATGCTATACCAGCATCTTCATACTCTTCAGTTAAGAGGACAACCAACCTATATGGCATACAATGACCTACACTTGATATGTCTATCATCCTAGTAATAGCATATCATTTAGTTGCAAACTCATTGAAGGACTAAATGATAAATCCTCCTTTATCGATTTAAAATAATCCTAAGGACTTTCATCATAACACAAAAATTTGATATAGAAGATGTACAAGCTTATAATAAAAATTATTAAATAAATATTTTATTAATTAAGTCATATACAATTACATCAAATAGCACAACTGTCAACAGGCTGACGATTAGCTTTGAGATATATTTTTCAACAACTCTCACTTGTAGTAAAGCTAATCGGTATAGTATCATATACCCATCTTTATTTTGTGATCGTCAAACTCCTTTATCATAAGGGGTTTAGTTAATGGGTCGGCCAGATTCTTTTTTCCATCGATTTTTGGAAGGTCGACGTCACCTCAATCCATAATCTTTTAGACAAGGTGGTAGCGACGTAGAATATGCTTTGTCCGCTGATGTGCCTTCGAATCCTTTGCCTAAGATATGGCTCCAGTACTATCGCAATAAAGCAAAATTGGACCATCGATGGAAGGTGCCACTCCAAGCTTGGTGATGAACTTTCTCAGCCACATAGCTTCTTTTACAGCATTGAATGCTATGATGTATTCTACCTCGCAAACTGAATTAGCTATGGTGTGGTACTTAAAATTTTTCCAGCAGACAGCCCCACCATTTAGGATAAAAATATATCCCGACACGCTTTTGCTATCATCACGATCTAACTGAAAATTGAAATCAATATATCCTACGAGTTTCCAGTCAAATTCTCCATAAACGAGCCACTGATCCTTAGTATGTCTCAAATACTTAAGGATGGTTTTTGCAATCTTCCAATAGTTCTCATCTGGATCTGATTGGTATCTACTCACTACTCCTAGTGAGTATGCCACATCTGATCTCGTACATATCATGACGTACATTATAGAACTCACTACCGAGGCATATGAAATTCTACTCATACGCTCTCTCTCTTGAGGGTTTGTCAGACAATCCTTCGAGAGAGAAATTTCATGGCCTATCGGAAGATAGCCTTTCTTAAAATTCTCCATGCTGAATCGTTTCAGTATGGAATCTATGTACGTTGATTGGGAGAGTCCGAGCAGCCTCTTAGATCTATCCCTATAAATCTTCATCCATAGAATGTAGGCTGCTTCTTCTAGATCCTTCATAGAGAATTATGACGACAGTCATACTTTTATTCTTCTTAATGCAGGGACATCATTTCTGATTAAGAGAATATCGTCCACATACAAAATAAGAAATATAATTACTGAACCATTAGCCCACTTATATATACAGGGTTTCTCTCCATTTTTAATGAAGCCATATGTTCTGATTACCTTATCAAAACGTATGTTCCAACTTCGAAATACTTGCTTCAATCCATAAATGAATCTCTAAAGTTTGCACACCTTAGACTCATCTGTGGATGTGAACCCTTCAGGTTGCATCATATACACCTCTTCATTCAACTCTCCATTTGAGAAAGCTGTCTTCATATCCATTTGTCAGACTTCATAATCCTAGTGTACTGCTATCGCAAGCATGATCTAAATGGACTTGAGCATTGTTACAGGAGAGAACGTCTCATCATAGTCAACACCATAATGTTGACGATATCCCTTGGCAATCATATGGGCTTTATAGATTTCAATCCCTTTTTCTTTTTGAAAATCTATTTACACCCTATAGATTTTATCCCTTCAGGTGGATCAACCAATATCCACACATTGTTGATCTTTATGGACTTCATTTCAGATTTCATGATTTCAAATCATTTCTCAGAGTCGGACCTCTGCATTACATCCATATAGGTGACTGGATCCCCGTTGTTCTCATCGAGCTCAACAGGATCTCCATCCCGAATCAAGAAATCTAGGTATCTATCCGACTGACATGGTACTCTACTAGATCGCCTTAAGGATGTTTGTATATTGGGCTCCAGATTTGATCTTATCAAATCTGATTCAGATTCAGTCACTGGTGTCAGTTCTTCTACCTATCGAACTTCGTCAAGCTTGACTTTAGAGACACTTATTCCTTCACTAAGGCACTCTTTTTTCAAAAAGTATACCTTACTACTGATAAATACCTTATATTCAGTAGGAAGATAAAAGTAATATCTTCTCATTTTCTCAGGGTATCCTACAAAATTATACTTATCGGATCTAGGTCCGAGCTTGTCAATTTGTAATCATTTGACATAAGCCGGATACCTCCAGACCTTAAGGTAAGTGAGGTTCGGCTTACATCCTGACCATATCTCATATAGTATTTTACTAACTGACTTGCTCGAAACATTATTGAGCAACAAATAGGCTGTCTCAAGTGTATATCCCTAAAAGAAGATCGGCAGACTTGTAAATCCCATTATAGATCAAACTATGTCCAACAAAGTTTGATTGCTCATTTTTGAAACATTATTATGCTGTGATGTCCCTGGAGGAGTCCATTATGAGGGAATTTTATTCTCTTTAAGATATGTCAAAAATTTACTGAAAAGATATTCACCCCCTCGGTCAGACCGAAGAATCTTAATACTTTTTTTAATTTATTTCTCTACTTTATTACGAAATCATTTGAATATTTCAAATGATTCAAAATTATGTTTCATCAAGTAGATATACCCATACCTAGATAGGTTGTTTGTGAACATAATGAAATAGCTATAGCCTCTTTTGGTACTAATATTCATAGGTCTACAAACATCACTATATATTAGACCTAGAACTTCACTAGCTCGTTCATCTTTTTCAATAAAATGTGACTTAGTCATCTTTCCAAGAAGACAAGACTCACGGATCGATAATGATTTACAATCATTGATATTGAGGATATCCTCTTGTGCTAACCTGTTTATCTTGCTTTTGTTAATATGATCGAGCCTGCAATGTCAAAGGTAGGTATCTGTGATATTATCTAATTTTGGTCGTTTATTTGAAATGTACATTATACTCATAGGCTGTGACAATACACAGATACCATTTCTTAATTATCTTCGCATTATTGTAACATCATTCATAATGATATCACAATAATCATTCTTTATTAATAAACTATAACCATCTTTGACCAAAAGACCAACAGAGATTATATTCATCAAGAAAGATGGATAATAGTAACAATCACTTAAAATGACACTATTAGATTTGAAAACAAGCTCGATGACTCCTAAAGCCTGGATTGAAACTTGACTTCTATCTCTAATATTTAGGAATCTCTCATCATTCTCAAATTTTCTACTAACTTGAAGTTCTTGCAATGAATTATATATGTGAACTGAATTTTCGATATCCAATACCCAGATAGTAGCGTCACATATTGAGAAATTACAAGATATTATCATATAAGCACTTTGACCAGCAACGAATTGCTAGATTTTCTTTAGCCTATTTGGGTCATAGTCTGTTTGACTCGATTCAGCCATAAACATTTTAGCTAGATTGGACTCAAGACTAATGTTCAACTTTTGATACTGGCTATCGAAGTTGGATCCAATAAACTCATCACTATCAAACAGTGAGTAGAGCGATAAATTGCTAGCCATTTCTGAAAAAAAAAAAAAATACAGACCTAATTATGTTGCCCAGCTATGCAACCCAAGAGGAGGGGTGAATTGGGTTTCTAAAAATTTTAAACTTAACTTATACCTTATAAAGATTGTTTAACAATAGCTAGATAAATAAGGAGAGTATAGTTGATTCAAGGCTAATGGTTAAATGCAAGAATGCAAGAGAATAAAGAAGTTTTAAAAGGAGAGCAATTAAGCACAATACAAACAAGAGGATTTATAGTGGTTCGGTGCCAATCTTGCACCTACATCTACTCCCCAAGCTCTTACTTGGAAATTTCAATCTACTAACTTGTATTCAACTTGAATACACTCGTCGGAACCTCCGACTCTAGCTATCCCAAGCTAGTCTACTTGTTTCCTAGGTACAAGCCAATCCAATACAATCCGATTCAAGGTTCGGATCAACCTTTCCACATTTTGGAACCCTTCCAAAATAAAAACAATAACTCAAAAGGAGTATTACAATTAACAGCACAGAAAATACAAAGAAAGCTCCTTTAATGAGCGAATGAAGCTTTAAATATACTTTACTCAAATAGAAGAAAGCTCTTTTCGATTTTCTCAAGGTGGTTGGAGACTTGAATGAGCACTTGAGGAGTTGGTGAACTTGAATTAAAAGCTTCTTGAATGCTTTGAGTGGGCTCTTGCTTAGGGCTGAAAAGTATGCTTGAAATCCTCTTTTCAAAAATCTTTCTTCTTCTTGATTCCTACCTTGTAGTTCCTTTTATAACTTTAAGGAATGGTGGAGAGTAATCTGGGCTGAAATAGAGCCGTTAGACTATATTAAATGAACATTAAATACACTTAAAATGGGTTAAAAACTAGCCGTTGTAGAATTTTTCCGTCACAGGGGTCGACTCATGCTCATGGATCGACTCATGGGGTCGACCTCTGTGGAAAATAGCAGAAAATAATGGTTCTGTAATTTTGGCCTAAAAACAGCAGAGATCGACTCATGGGGTCGACTCATGCCTGGGGGTCGACCCATGGGGTCGACTCACAGACTGTGCCAGCCAAAAAATTCTACGTGCTATTCAGCCCTTTGTGCCATGAGTCGACTCATGGGGTCGACTCAATTTTACAAACATGAATATCTTTCAAAATACACATCCAAAAATTATAAAATTTTCTCCAATGGATCACAAATCTTCTATTCTTGCTCTTGATGCTTTCAAATCAGAATTTGATAAAATTATGATTTTATCCCTGAAATATAATAAATCTTTTTCAAGTGAAAATCATTAGTAACCCCCTCAAATGCTTTGTAATCATCAAAATCAATTCAAGGAGCAACAATCTCCTCCTTTTTGATGATGACAAAATACTTGAGCAAAAGCATATATAAAGCATTGAATATAAATTTCAAATTTATGAAGATGCATTATTTAAATATTATAGCCAAGTATTGAAATGAAATGCATCATAAGTAGTTTGAAGATAAATGTAAAATTTGCTACCAATTTAAAAATTATTTATAAATGCATTTGCTTGGAAAGAAGAGCTGATTTGGATTCTTTGGCATATGACACATGTGCCCATTTGCTTATATTGCTCATTTGCCGAACAATTTGCTTATTGCTCATTTGCTCATTTGCTTTTGATTCTTTACTCCCCCTTTTTGACAGCATCAACAAAGATTCTCTACTTCCCCTGATATGTTGCTTAAAAAAATTTTTTTTTTTAAGGACATATTTTCTATTCCTTCTTTTTGATGGGATCAATTTTGGTTCTTTAGCTCCCTTCTTTAATTGCTTATTGCTTTACCATTTTGTATTGCTTATTGCTTTACTCCCCCTTAATATAGCAATCATAAAAGATATATCAATTTGCTCATTTAAAAGATATTGCTATTCAAGTTTTTCACAATTTAAAAGTAATTCAAGTGGATCACATTCAGAGATATTTATTGAAAGTCAAAGTGTATATATATATATCCAAAAGATGAGTGAGTACAAAGATGGTTCAATACATAGATGTTAACTTAGAATACAAAAGACATGGATAGAGACTATCCAAAAATCAAACAGTCAACATTGCATTACATATCCTAAACAAAAACTAAAGAAAAGACTAACTACACATGATCTAGTAGAGATCATGACTGGATGGATCAGAATCAGATGAATCGGAGATGGGATGAGGAGATGAAGGATCATGACCAAGGGCTCAACCTCGACCCTATCTACCTCTGCCATGGGTGGAGGTGCCGGCACAAGTGGACGGGTGAGAAGATCCTGAAGGCTGAGAAGCAAAAGACTGAGCTACAAGAGAGAGTCTGATGGTGTCCAGAAGGTTTAAGACTCTCAAAACAGACTGTAGCAGTGCAGTGAACTGGGTGGAAGCATGCTCACTAGAGCCCCTGATCTCTCTCCTCAGAAAGTCAAATCTGCTCTCCAAGACTCCTCCAAGTCTGGCTGCCTCCGCAGATAGGTCTGAGACCTCAGTGATATCCCCATGTGGCTGTGGGTGGGCTAGAGCCAGTACTTGCCTCTGCAAATCGAATACTCTGGCAGTCAGTCTCACCACACAACCCTCAAGCTGCTCGATGTGAACTGACTGATCAGAAATTATCTGGAACACAGTGGAGATGTGGAGGATCAGTGCCTGATCAGATATATTATGAAATATCGATCCCTGAGCAGAAGCTGAAGTACCCATCTGATGAGATAGTATAAAAGCTACGCGCTAAGATATCATCTCTATCTGGTCGTCAGCCAATCTGATCTCTGAGAGAAGTGCTCTAGTGTCTGGCTGCTGGACTGGAGTATGCCTCCTCGTAGACTCTGATGGCCTAGCCTCATGGTCAGAAACAAACTGAATGTCTGGAGATACAGCCCTGTGATCATGGAGAGGTGATGAAGGACCTTCCTCCTCAGCTCTGTCCTCAGCTCTCTCTTCTACACCTTTAGTCCAACCACCATCAGTCTTAGTAAATCTCATGCGGTGCAAAGTATGGCGGTTGATGGTGTCAGAGTGAGAAAGCCTAGCTACTGCCTCCCCCTCAAAGCTAACTCCAAACCTCCTGAATACTAAAGTGAGAGCCATACCGAAAGGCAGATGTGCCTTGGATCTATTCAGGGTTTCTCTCATAGCCTCAATCATTAATGCTGGGAGGTTCAGGGGATTTGGATAATCACATGAAACATAATGCAGATATCTCGATCAGAGAGAAGATCATGTCTACCACTTCTAGAGAAGAATAACTTAGTTACCATTTGATGTAGTATCCTCATCTCAATGGAAAGGATCTTAGCTTCTAATTTGTTTAGGCTTCCCGAGAAGGTTCTTCCTAGAATCACATTAATTTCCTCCTCCTTAACTGGGAGTTCCATGTTTGAGTATCCCTCACAGGGTAAATGAAGAATTTCTCCCAAAAGCATAGGATCTAGACTGATTTCTATACCCTTAACAGTGGATCTTACTGTTTCATTGCCATAGCTCAAGTTCAGATAAAATTTTCTAACCAGATTCACATAGGTATTTTCTTTAAGTGAGCAGTAGAATTTCCAACCTTGATCCTTGATTTTTGATCCGATAGAGAACCCCTTCTTTTCAAAAAAATCTGAAATCTATGTTTTTACCGAGTTCTACCTTCCTATCAGATAAGAGAATCTTACTGGGGCTTATTGGAGATCGAGAAGTAGCAGGAGCAGATGCCGGAGCAGGGATTGAAGCTAATGAGGTCTCGGTTGCCTGTCTCTTCCGATGCATACCCTCTTCCAACCCGCGGATCGATTTTCTTCTTTGTGGGAGCTTCATTTTCGGAGCCATTTGCACTGACGAGACTAGCACGGAGCTTGGGAAAGCAAATGTGAGGGTGAGATGGAGGGTTTCTAGTGGAAGGATAGGGATTTTTGGAGGAGTGATACCCCGATTTGGAAGAGACGGGTAGAATCTAGGGCACGCTCAAACCGCTCCAAATGAAGAGGGAGAAGGGGAGGAACTTGGTTCCTAAGGGTCGATTTGAGGTGTAAGAGGTGGTGGGAGAAGAGTCTTGAGGGAAAACTTAGGTTTGGAGAAGAAGAGGAGGGGACCTATGGCTTGGAGGAAGGAAGAAGACGATGTGTCGGGTCGGCTCAAGGAGGGATTTTCAACAAAAAGAGAGAGAGCCCATGGGATTTGGCCAAAAATTACAAGTTTGCCCTTGGGTCGACCCTAGGGGTCGACTCATGGCACAGAGAAATTCAAAAAAATGATGAAACAATTTTAGAAAAATTTGAAACTTTAGGAGAAAGATATTTACTCAAAGATTAATTATGAGAATGATAATTTTGAGCTTTTAAGCCCAAGAGAAATGATGAGAATTAAGTTCAAAGAATTTTTGACATTGATCCTTTGGGATCAGTGAGATATTTAAGCAGATGGATCAAGGATTCCTAGTTCTCTCCTAATTTCACAAAATCTATCTTCACTTAGGGCCTTTGTAAAGATGTTGGCTAATTATTTTTCAGTACAAACATAGTCAAGAATTATGTCTTTATTTTGAACATGTTCTCTTATGAAATGATGCCTGATTTCAATATGTTTAGACCTAGAATGCTGAATTGGATTTTTAGTAAGATTTATAGCACTAGTGTTATCACATCTTATGGGAGTTTCATTAAGTTTGATACCAAAATCTTCGAGTTGTTGCTTAATCTACAAGATTTGAGCACAACAACTTTCGGCTGCAATGTATTCGGCCTCGACCGTAGACAGTGCTACCGAATTTTGTTTCTTGCTAAACTAAGAGATTAGGTTAACTCCAAGAAATTGGTAAGTTCCACTAGTACTTTTTCTATCTAATCTACATCCAGCAAAATCAGCATCTGAATATCCTATTAAGTCAATTAATGAGTCCTTAGAGTACCATAATCCTAGAGTTTGTGTACCATTTAAATATCTAAGGATTCTTTTAACTGCATTCAGATGTGATTCTTTTGGATTTGATTGAAATCGAGCATAAAGACAAACACTAAACATAATATCAGGTCTACTGGCAGTTAAATATAGTAGAGAGCCAATCATACCTCTATAAAATTTTAAGTCTACACTTTTACCTTCTTCATCCTTGTTAAGCTTACATGAAGGGCTCATGGGTGTGCCAATTACTTTGGAGTTATCCATTCTAAATCTTTTGAGTAATTCTCTTGTGTACTTACTTTGGGTGATGGAGATTCCTTCCTTTGTTTGTTTGATTTGGAGTCCGAGGAAGAATAGAAGTTCTCCCATCATGCTCATCTCGAACTCCCCCTGCATGAGCTTTGTAAAATCTTGACAAAGAGTTTCATTAGTAGATCCAAAAATAATGTCATCAATATATATTTGTATAACTAATATATCATCTTGATTTCTTTTAATGAAAAGGGTTGTGTCTACATTACCTCTTGAAAAACTATTATTAAGTAAAAATTTGCTTAGCCTTTCATACCAAGCCCTGGGTGCTTGTTTCAAACCATATAGAGCTTTATTTAATTTAAAAATATGATTAGGAAAAGCATGATTTTCAAAATCTGAGGGTTGTTCTACATAGACTTCTTCAGCAATATATCTATTTAAAAAGGTACTTTTGACATCCATTTGAAATAATTTAAATTTCATAAAGCAAGCATATGCAAGTAGAAGTCTAATTGCCACTAATCTAGCAACAGGTGCAAAGGTCTCATCAAAATCAATTTCTTCTTCTTGATTATAACCTTTAGCAATCAATCTTACTTTATTTCTTATTACATTTTCATGTTCATCTAATTTATTCCTAAAAACCCATTTTATGTCAATTATTAAATAATTTTTAGGTCTTGATACTAAAGTCCATACATTATTTCTTTCAAATTGATTAAGTTCTTCTTGCATTGCATTAATCCAATTATAATCTTTTTCAGTTTCTTCAATGGTTTTAGGTTCAAGATGAGAGACAAAAGCAAAATAATTGAATGCATCTTTAAGTGAAGAACAAGTTCTTACACCCTGTGAAGGATCACCAATAATTAGCTCCTTGGGGTGATTGTGAACATACCTCTATTCTTTGGGTAGATCATTTGTACCTTGAGGTTGTTCTTGTTATTCTTCACCTCCCTCATCCTGTTTGTCTTCATATTCCTCATCATTTTGAATTGTTGAATCTTTCAGAGTGATCTCCTTCATCCCTTCTATAAGAGGATCTGCATCATCAACACCTTCATTCTTTCTTGAAGGAAGATCGTTAGTTTCATCAAAGACAACATGTATTGACTCCTCTACTACTAAGGTTCTTTTGTTAAAAACTCTAAAAGCTTTACTAGAGGAAGAGTAACCAAGAAAAATTGCTTCATCAGATTTTACATCAAATTTTTCAAGTCTTTCTTTACCATTGTTTAACACAAAATATCGACAACCAAAAACATAAAAATATGCAATATTAGGTTTTCTTCCTTTCCAAAGCTCATAAAGGGTTTTCTTTAAAATTTATCTAATTAAAGCACGATTTAATATGTAGTATGCTGTGTTAATAGCTTTCGCCCAAAAGTATCTTGAAAGGTTGCTTTCACATAGCATGGTACTGGCCATTTCTTCTAGGATTCTATTTTTTCTTTCTACTATCCTATTTTGTTGGGGTGTCCTAGGTGCTGAAAAATTATGGCCTATTCCTTTTTCATCACAAAACTTTTCAAAATCTTGATTTTCAAATTTGGTTCCATGATCACTTCGAATATTTTGAATTAAAAATTCTTTCTCATTTGTGACTTTTCGATAAAATTTAGAGAAAACTTGAAAAGTTTCATCCTTGTATGCCAAAAAGAAAACCCATGTAAAACGAGAAAAATCATCAATAATTACAAAACCATATCATTTTTCTCCTAGACTAGTAGTTCTAGTAGGTCCAAATAAATCCATATGCAATAGCTATAATGGTCTAGAAGTTGAAACAATATTTTTAGATTTGAATGAAACTCTTGTTTGTTTACCTAGTTGGCATGCATCACAGATTCTATCCTTTTCAAAGTTCAATTTTGACAAACCAAGAATCAATTCCTTCTTAATGAGTTTTGAAAGTGAATGCATGCTAATATGTGCAAGCCTACGATGCCAAAGCCAACTAGTCTCATTAATCTTGGCATTCAAGGATACTAGGCATTGCATGTTTATCTTGGATAGATCATTCAAATCTACCATATAAATATTACCATGTCTATGTCCAACAAATTTAATGCCTTCATTAATAGGACTAGTTACAATGCAAACAGAAGATTCAAAAATAACTTTATATCCTTTATCACAAAATTGACTAATACTTAGTAAATTATGCTTTAAACCATCTACTAACAAAATATTTTCAATGTACTTGGAGGGAGTGATACCAATGTTACCTATACCGATGATCTTTCCTTTACCATTGTCTCCAAAGGTGACCATCCCTCCATTCTTAGCATCAAGTGTGATGAATTGGGATTCATCACCAGTCATGTGTCTCGAGCATCCACTATCAAGATACCATTTCCTGTTTGCTCCTTGGGATGCTAGACACACCTGCAGACAAAAGTCAAGTTTTTGCTTTAGGTACCCAAGCTTTCTTGGGTCCTTTTTGGTTAGCCATAATGGTTCCTTTTGGAACCCATATTTTCTTTACATTTAAGTTTACAGATTTGTTAGAGAAACAAGTGTATGACTTGTGTCCTACTCTACCACATTTGAAGCAAGTAATATTAGAAAACTTGTTACTTGAAGAGTTTACATAGATATTTTTTAAATACTTTTGTTTCTTTAAGGGGTTATAGCTAAGTCCAGCCTTATCATACATGACCTTTTGATTTTCAAGAATCATATTAAGTTTATTAGAACTCAAGGTGAATTTTTCAACTATTGATTTTAGCTTGGCAATTTTATTTTTAAAATTTTGATTTTCTTGAAACAGGATAGATTTTTCAATTGAAATGCTCTCATTTTGTTTCAGTAAAGATTAATTTTTTGATTTTAGATCTTTGTTCTTTATTTCTAGTTTCTTTAGTTCATCAATTAAATCATAAAAAGCTTCATGAAGTTCTTCAAAGGTAAAGTCACTAGGAGTTTCAAAATTTACCTCATTTTCATGTGTCATAAGGCACAAGTTGGCTTGTTCAGTTGAGTCTTCCTCTTCGGAGCTTGAGTCATCACTTTCACTCCAAGTGGCCATCATGGCCTTCTTCTTGTACTTCTTGGGACCCTTCTTCAGTTGTGGGCATTCAGACTTGAAGTGTCCCGGTCTCTTGCATTCATAGCAGATAAGGGGTTGGTCTTTATCCTTTTCTTTGCTATGTTCCCCTTTTGTGAGTGGTCTCTTCCTCATTCCCTGTTTCCTTTTCCTCAAAAACTTTTTGAACCTTCTGGTAATGAGAGCCATCTCTTCATCCTACTCTTCATTTTCGGTGTCATCAATTTCTTCATCAAGTTGAGCTGTGGATTTGAGGGTGATTGTTCTCTTCTTTTTGACTTCTTCCTCTTGATGTTGTTTCATGCTCAGCTCATGTGTCATCAGTGATCCAAGAAGCTCTTCCAAAGGTAGGATGTTCAGATATTTGGCTTCTTGGATAGCGGTCACTTTGGCTTCCCAAGTTCTTGGTAAGGACCTGAGAATCTTTCTTACGAGCTCACTGTTAGAATAGGACTTACCAAGACTCTTTAAACTATTTATAATATCAGTAAAATGAGTAAATATTTTAGTTATAGATTCATCATGCTCTATTTTAAAAAGTTCATATTTATGTACAAGCATGTTAATTTTGGACTCTTTTACTTGATTAGTTCCTTCATGGGTTACTTTTAATCTATCCCATATTTCTTTAGCAGACATGCAAGTTGAAATGCGATTGAATTCATTAGCATCAAGAGCACAATACAAAATATTCATAGCTTTAGCATTTAGTTGGGCCATTTTCTTATCAACCTCATCCCAATCTTTTTTGAGTTTGGCTGATTCCACACCATCAATAATTTTAGTGGGTGTGTGAGGGCCGTTTACTATGATACTGCACATATCATAGTCGAGTGCTTGAATGAAGATTTTCATCCGAGCTTTCCAATAGGTATAGTTGGACCCATTGAAAAGTGGAGGTCGGTTAGTGGACTGCCCCTCGGCTAGAGAAGTGTCAACTTGAGTTGCCATAGATCTTTAGCTCTTTGATTTGTTAGATCAAGGTAGGGCTACAGCATCAAGCTCTGATACCACTTGTTGTCCAGCTATGCAACCCAAGAGGGAGGGGTGAATTGGGTTTCTAAAAATTTTAAACTTAACTTATACCTTATGAAGATTGTTTAACAATAACTAGGTAAATAAGGAGAGTATAGTTGATTCAAGGCTAATGGTTAAATGCAAGAATGCAAGAGAATAAAGAAGTTCTAAAAGAAGAGCAATTAAGCACGACACAAACAAGAGGATTTATAGTGGTCCGGTGCCAACCTTGCACCTACATCCACTCTCCAAGCTCCTACTTAAGAATTTCAATTTACTAACTTGTATTCAACTTGAATACACTCATCGGAACCTCCGACTCTAGCTATCCCAAGTTAGTCCACTTATTTTTCGGATACAAGCCAACTCAATACAATCCGATTCAAGGTTCAGATCAACCTTCTCATGTTTTGGAATCCTTCCAAAATAAAAATAATAACTCAAAAGGAGTATTACAATTAACAGCACAGAAAATACAAAGGAAGCTCCTTTAATGAGCGAATGAAGCTTTAAATACACTTTACTCAAATAGAAAAAAGTTCTTTCCGATTTCCTCAAGGTGGTAGGAGATTTGAATGAGCACTTGAGGAGTTGGTGAACTTGAATTAAAAGCTTCTTGAATGCTTTAAGTGGGCTCTTGCGTAGGGCTAAAAAGTATGCTTGAAATCCTCTTTTCAAAAATCTTTCTTCTTCTTAATTTCCACTTTTTAGTTCCTTTTATAACTTTAAGGAATGGTGGAGAGTAATCTGGGCTGAAATAGAGCCGTTAGACCATATTAAATGAGTATTAAATGCACTTAAAATGGGTTAAAAACTAGCCATTGTGAAATTTTTCCGTCACAGGGGTTGACTCATGGGGTCGACTCATGCTCATGGGTCGACTCATAGGGTCGACCTCTGTGGAAAATAGCAGAAAATAATAGTTCTGTAATTTTGGCCTAAAACCAGTAGAGGTCGACTCATGGGGTCGACTCATGCCTGGGGGTCGACCCATGGGGTCGACTCACAGACTGTGCCAGCCAAAAAATTCTGCGTGCCATTCATCCCTTTGTGCCATGAGTCGACTCATGGGGTCGACTCAATTTTACAAACATGAATATCTTTCAAAATACATATCCAAAAATTATAAAATTTTCTCTAATGGATCACAAATCTTCTGTTCTTGCTCTTGATGCTTTCAAATCAGAATTTGGTAAAATTATAATTTTGCTCCTGAAATACAATAAGTCTTTTTCAAGTGAAAATCATTAGTAACCCCCTCAAATGCTTTGTAATCATCAAAATCAATTCAAGGAGCAATAAATTAGTATATGAATTAATTAAGCCTAAAGACATAGACTTTAGTTTAAAAGTTCTTCCATTATTTTATACGAATTGATAGTTTTTATCTCCAATTTGAAGAATTACCTTAATTCTTTAGTAGGTACTAGAATCCACACAGACTACATACAGATCCGAGTATGGCTCGACCAATCCATATGCATTTATGGATAGATTCTCAACCAATTATTTCTTTAAATAATTTTTAATAATTAATTTTGCCTTAGATTTCATTTCAGTAGGCGATGGACCTCCACTGAAAGTCTTGATTAGGTCCAACCATTAATATGAACCTACTAAGTGATTCTAACTAATGAATAATCGGACTTGAGTATGACTCGACCAACCCAACTATTCATCAGATAATACAATAGAGTCATCATATGATGAATAATAATTCTATCATTCAGAGAAACACCAAATAGATGGCGCCTGTAATGTCAATCAGAATTAATGGATCCATTATCATTCACCTTAATATGAGGCTATGATCTAGTTATCACCATAACTAGCTCATTTTATGGACCTAATAATTTAGAAGATTTGATTAATATAATTTAATAAAATTAAATATGCAGACCAGCTAATCTTAATCCTCTCACTGACTTCACCCAGTCAGATTAGGGTGGACTAAAAACAAGTCGATCCTACTGACAAGTCATCAATTCTCCTACTGACTTCATCAAGTCATATCAAGGATAAAGATAAGTCAAACTAGGGGTACTTAAATCAGTCAAACTGATTTCCTAGCATGGGTCAACCCTAATCATTAATCAATCTGATCAAAACTTGATTTACCATATTGGCCAGATAAGTGAGATCGATGGGAGGGATATATCATTAACTTGTCATAGACTCAATCTATACGAGTAGCTTCCAATTAATGATCATTGATCAAGACTGTCAAACTTACCTTAGACACCAACTGGTTAATCAGTTTTAATTGGATCTACTTATAGATTTGGGTTCAACCGCTAAGCTCAAGATCAAAGTCCATTTGGGTCTAATCAAAGATATGGACTCGACCAACTACAATTATTATATTAGCTCTAGAGAAATCTTGATTTAATCTAATTTCTCTTCTTAGTCCATTTGATCTTTGATTCTAACCCTAGGTCTAACCCAATTAGGAGGACCTGATCAAGCTAACTCATAAATTCATCATCCATGTTTCATACGAATGACATTAGATCTTTAATTCATAATTCTAGATCTAATAGGTTCAACTTAATTTTCAATTAAATTTGAGGTTGTGGTTAGAGTTTTGATATTTGAAAATAATTTCAAATTTTATAAAATATTTTTATAATTAATTTTATACACAATCATTTAGATTTGAAACTTGAATCGGCTCACCCTTGGATTAAGCTGACTCATCATAATAGGTCGACTAAGTTTTGAGACTTAGTTGACTTATTGATGATGAACTATTAATCATAATTTTCAATCTGTAATAATGAGTTAGCTCAACAGAAATTGAGCTGAGGAACTAGGGTCATGAGTCGATCCAAATAATACTGAGTCGACTCAACAAGCGAACTACAATAATTATATTAATTTTAGATCAAAATAATTTTACATAAATAGTCATAAAATCAATCATAAATTATTTTAGAACTATTCTAAATATGTTCATGATTCTAAATTTTATTTGCAAAGATTAGATGCAACTACTTTTCATATAATGTATCATATCCACAATCTTAGGATTTTGAGAAAAGTAAAGTTTTCTTTTTGCATTCATCTTCATGGGATATAGTCACAATGGCATCCCTACACATCATACAAAGATCTAATTGAATGAGAAAAAGAGAGATCCAATCTCTATTACCTCCTATGATCGAACGGCCTGGTGACGAACCTGATCCGATTACTTTGCTACTCAGATCATCTAATCAAAATAATTTAGATCTAATTTAAATTATTTGAGATCTGATTATTATATTTTAATTATATTAAAATCAGATAATAATTATCATAAAAATTATATACTTCAAATTAAAATCAGATTTTATAAAGATCAGCACAAATTAGGACAACTTTTGCACTGTAAGGGGTAAACCTTACAGCAAGACAACGTTATATCAGTTTGTGCGATCAGATCTATAACTAATTTTAGATTTAAAAATTATATATCAAATCTAATTTAAATTAAATTATAGATCTATATGCATATAATATTATGTCATATCGAATCGTGGCTCTGATACCACTATTGGGATGCGCAGGGGTTTCATACATGCATTTCAAAAAAATTTCAGTGAAAGAATATTAGATTAAATTATTTAATCTATAAATATATACATAAAATTTGATTTTAAAATTTTTATAAATAAATTAATAAAATAAATTTATATGCATAAAAATCTAAATTTAAAATGACAAGCATGTGAACCAAAAATAGCATTTAGTAATAGATCTAATCTACCACTTCTAGGATTTTGAACCCAATATCTGAGTGTGGATAGTCAAACTTCATGATCAAGAATATAGATCTAAAAGTTCTCTCTGGTTGCTCACTGTCGCACAAGCGTCCGACCTCTACGGATATTTTACACGAAGTTTCTCGGACCGATCAGCCCTCCTCAGGAATGCTAGCTCGTGCAGTCGACTTCTGATGACAGATCTAACTTGATCTCTTTTTTTGATTATCTCAGACCTTTTTAATGTCAAAGATAGATTAGAGAAGAATGCTGGATGGTAGAGAAAAATTTGATGAAGACTCTCTTCCCTTTGAATTTTTTCTCACCCAAAAATCTAGAAAGTTCTGGGTCTCTCACCCAAGAGGAGAACGGTCTCCTTTTTTGTTCATGCCAAGGAAGAAAGAAAACCACCCAAACCTTATGCCCCAAAGAAGGATTCTGGCCCCTCTTTCTCTCTAATATCTCATAATGAAAAGCACTCTCTTGTTGACACACAAAATTATGGTCTTTTTATGGTTGTTGCATAAACCAAGTAAGACAGGATAAGAGTTAGAGTTTGTTACAATTCAAATCATTTTGAATTTTAATTTGACTCTAACTTTTTTTTCACCTTTATCAAACTTAAAAAGAGACTTACTATAGAAAATTGGGTATGTAAAAACATCAAAAGACTTCCTTTTCTTGCACAAAATAGGCATCTTCAAAAATAGCCAACGTGTAGAAGGATATGGATAAGATTTTAGGTTAAAATTCAAATCATTTTGAATTCAAATTAAAACCAACTAATTTCTATCCTTAATGGGTGATAAAAGAAGGATTATCTTCTAATTTTCTCATGCATAAATTGATTTTGTGTGGTGAGAAAAGGCATGAGATAATTTGGGTGTCGCAAGGGAGAGAGTCCCATTCATTTGGGACTCTAAGATTTAACCAATTGGATTTCTTTCAAACCCAATCCAATTAGATCCAAATAAAATATGATGAACCTAATCTAATTATACTTTTATAATCTTAATTAAATTTGATCAAATTAATAAATTAATTGAGTCATAGATCCTATCAAATCAGGATCATTTCTTTCTTACCGATTAGGTCATCTCATAACCTAATTAGACCTGATCTGATTGAATCCAATTCAATCAGACTTGACTCAGACTTTAATGTTCAATCAAATTGAGTTAATTAGTGATCTAATCACTAATTAATCTTTCATTAATGATAGAGTCCAAGTCTAGTGGGACTCTTCTCTAGAATCTCCATCCAGTGGGACTCTCCAGTAGAGTCCCAGTCCAATGGGACTCTTCACTAAAGTCTCCATTCACTGAAACTCTTCAAATTAGCCATGTAATAGGAGAAAAAATTTTAATATGTGTGACTCCATAGATTCAAACCTAAGCCGATAGCATAGAAACTGATTTCTGTACCAATCGGAGTAACCATCTAGCAATGATATCTGACATCCGAATAGACCGAATGTATACAAAGCAATACTCAAGAACCTATTTGGATATAGTTACCGTATAATTCATCTCTTTAACCCTTGATGCTAGGATGACTTAGAGTTTAAACTATCAACTCTTAACAGTACATCCATTATATGTCTCAACCTGATAAATCCTGTGACTCCTCACAAGGATTGCCCTAGACAAAGTCTTACTAAATTGAAACACAAAGCATTCTCTCTAATTTTTTAGAGTGGTCAATTCTATCTTGATTCACGCACTGACTTCACAAGTACTTGACTATACCCAAAAATTTTTCGATCTTAAATTAAAAATTCAGGTAGTCCGACATCAAAGCACAGTGAGTTGCTTGCAAGTCACCGTGGTGATCTCAAGTCGGAGGGATACTTATACCTTTATCCCTTTGGAGTGACTCTTGATAGCAGAGTACTCCGAAGTTGGTCATGTTTAGTAAAATATACTCCTATATTTTACCTGCATGCCATACCAGCATCTCCATGCTCCTTGGTTAAGAGGATAACCAATCTATATGGCATACAATGACCTACACTTGATATGTCTATCATTCTAGTAATAGCATATCATTTGATCGAAAACTCATTCAAGGACTAAATGATAAATCTTCTTTTATCGATTTAAAATAGTCCTAAGGATTTTCATCATAACACAGAAGTTCGATATAGAAGATGTACAAGTTTATGATGAAAATTATCAAATAAATATTTTATTAATTAATTCATATATAATTATATCAAATAACACAACCGTCAACAGACTGACGATTGACTTTAGGACATATTTTCCAACAGCCAAGAGGAGAGAGATTCCTAGGGAGAGGTGATGCCCAAGGAGAGGAGAAGCCCAAGCCTTGCTCACGCCTAGGTTGGATGGTTGATTACTTTTCTCATTCTCCACACCCCTCCTTATATAGACAAGAGATCATAAATCAAATCAAATACTTTTTTGTATTAGGAATAGGACTCTCTATGTTTGAATCCAATTCAAACTCTCTAAGACACAAAAATTCCTAAATCAAGTACGAGAGGTGCCAACTTGCGCCTCCCTTCCTTATGACACACACCCAAAGAGAGGGGGCTATTTCCAGCCCCTTTCCAACCACTTTGGTCAGCCCACATGGTGAGAGAATAGCTGAGAAAGGTGGCTAAGTGCATCAAATCAGATTTGGATCAATTCGAATCCAATTCAAACCTGATTTGAATCAATTTTGAAAAAGCTACTGATCCTAATCCAATTAGGATTCTTATCCAAGTCTATCTTGGATAATTAACCCAATTAAGCCTTCATAAGATTAAGTCTAATTAAATTAGATCTAATCTACTTCATAAGATTAAGTCTAATTAAATTAGATCTAATCTAAAGTAATTAAGACTCGATCTATTCTCTTATAATTGTTTGGATTATTGATTTGATTTAATGCATCCCTAAAATCAAACCCGCATCTCATGCGCAATGCTAGCTGAACATAGTTAGTATTTAATTCCGTATGATCTATAACTTAATTTTTAATTAAGTTAATCTATATGTTCAATCAAGTTTTATACTTTCAAATTAACACATAAATATTTGATCAATTTTTTTTTATATTGTTTGACTTTTGTGCGTAACTCCACAGGTTCGAACACTAAGTCGGTAGTATAGGAACTAATTTCTATACTAATCGAAGTGACCATCTAATAATGATATCCGATGTCTGTATAGATTGAATATTTGCAAAGTAATATTTAAGAATCTCGACATATGGTTACCATATAATTCATCCTTTTGATCTTAATACTCAAGATGACTTAGGGTTTAACTATCAATCCTGAAACAGTCATCCACATCATATTTCAACCTTTCAAATCTATTACATGAATTATCCTGACCAAAATTTTATTAAATTAAAATATAGTGATGCATTTACCTCTATAATTTGGAGGGATCAATCTCATCTTGATCCACACACAGACTTCACAAGTACTTGACTATACCCAGTAGCCTTCCATTACTACATTAAAAATACAGATAGTGTAGCATCAAAGCATAGTGAGTTGCTTACAAGTAATTATGGTAATTTCAGATTTGAGGAACACTTATGTCCATATGTTTTGCGAGCTGCTCTTAATAGTAGAGTGCTCAGTAGGTGAGTTACTTATTCAGTAATGATGTACTCCTACATCTCATCTGTATGCCATACCAGTATCTCTACACTCAATGGTTATCTGGATAACCAACAATGACCTACACTCAATAAACGTCATCGTTCTATTAATGACGTATCATTTGATCACTAACATATTTAAGAACTATTCGATAAATCCTCCTTTATCGATCATAATATAGTTTTAAGGACTTCATCACAATACAAGAGTTCTAATAATGAAGATGTACACCTTATCATGAAAAAATCAAAATAACTTCTATTCATTGATTAATAATTCATATATAAAATTTAATTGTTTACAACTAGCCAATTGATTTTAGGACATAATTCTTAATAACTTTCACTGGGACTAAAGTCAATCTAGATAGTATCTTATACCCTTCTTCCACTTATGATCATCAAACTCTTTGATCCCAAGAGCTTTAGTGAAAGAGTCGGTCAGGTTCTCTTTTTCTTCAATCTTTTTTAGCTTGACATCACCTCGATCCATGATTTTATGGATAAGATGATAGCGTCACAGAATGTGTTTGGTTCTATGATGGGACTTGGGCTCCTTTGCTTATACTATGGCTCCAGTACTATCATAATATAGTAAAATTAGACCATCAAAAAAAGGAACCACTCCAAGTTCAGTGATGAACGTCTTCAACCAAACAGTCTCCTTTGCAGCATCAGATGCCACAATATATTTCACTTCGCATACTGAGTCAGCTACCGTATGTTGCTTGAAACTCTCCCAACAAATCGCTCCTCCATTCATCGTGAACATGTAGTCTGATATGCTTTTGCTATCATCATGATCTGACTAAAAACTGAAATCAGTATATCTCATAAATTTTAAGTCAGTGTCTCCATATATAAGCCATTGGTCTTTAGTATTTCTCGAATACTTAAGGATTGTCTTTACAACCTTCCAATAGTTCTCTCTCGGATCAGACTGGTACCTACTCACTATTCTTAATAAATAGGCCACATCCGATCTCATATACATCATGACATACATTATAGATCCCACTACCGAAGCATATGAGATTCTACTCATATGTTCTCTCTCCTAAGGGGTTGTTAGATAATCTTTTTTGGAGAGAAAAAATTTTTGACCTACCAGTAGATAGCCCTTTTTAAAATTTTTCATACTGAACCATTTCAGTATGGTATCGATGTACGTAGATTAGGATAATCCAAGCAACTTTTTAGATCTATCTTTATAGATCTTCATCCCTAGGATGTAGGATGCTTCTCTCAAATTCTTTATGGAGAACTACGATGATAGCCATAGCTTTATACTTTGTAAAGCTAGGATGTCATTTTCTATTAACAGTATATCATCTATATACAGTACAAGGAAGATGACTACACAATCGTCAGCCCATTTGTAGACATAAATCTCTTGTTTGTTCCTAACGAAGTCATATATTTTGATCATCTTATCAAAATGCATGTTCCAACTTTTAGATGCTTACTTTAGTTCATATTGGAAAATATATCCCAAAGCCAATTATTAGACGATTGTGCTCATCTTGTAAATTATATATAAATTTTTATTAATAAAAATTATTTGATATTTTCATTACAAATTAATCATCTTTGAACTCCGATGTTGTAATGAAGTCCTTAGGACTTATTAATCAATAAAGGAGGATTTATCATTAAGTACTTAAAAATATTTGCGATCAAACTACGCTATTACTAAGACGATAGCGATATCAAATATAGGTCGTTGTATGCCATATGAGTTAGTTGTTCTCTTAACCAAGGAGTGTGGAGATATTGTTATAGCATGTAGATGGAATGTAGGAGTACATTTGCATCGAACGTGATTATGTATCGAGTATTCTGCTGTCAAGAGTAGCTTATAAAAGATATGGGTATAAGTATCCCTCCAATCTGAGACCACCATGGTGACTTATAAGCAACTCATTGTACTTTAATATCGGACCATCTGAGTTTCTAACTTAGCGATGGAAGGATACTGGGTACAGTTAAGTACTTATCAAGTCGGTGTGTGAGTCAAGATAGAATTGATTCCACTGAATTGGTAAGAGATATGCATCAGTGTATTTTAATTTAGCAAAATCTTGGTCAGAGTAATCCATGAGATGGATTTGAAAGGTTGAAATATAATGTGGTTGACTTAATTAAGGTTGACAGTTAAACCCTACGTCACCTTGAGTATTTGGATCAAAGAGATGAATTATACGGTAACCATACGCCAGTAGGTTCTAGAAGGTTGCTTTGCAATACTTTGACCTATCCGATCATCGGATCATCATTATTAGATGATTACATTGATTGATATAGAAAGTTATTCCTATGCTACCAGCCTAGATTTGAATCTATGGGATCACACGCATTAAAAAATTTAGTCAGATCTGATGGCTAAAGAGTCCAATTGGATTGTGACTCTGGTGAAGAGTCTGTGGGAGAGTCCCACTTGGACTAGGACTCTATGGGAGAGTCCCATTGGGACTGAGACTCTATCATTTATAGAGAATTAATTAATAATTAAATTATTAATTGACTCTATTTGATTAAGTAAAGAGCTTTAGAATAAGTCTAATTGAATTAGATTCAGTTCGACTCAGATTGGGATTGATATGATCAAACCCGATTACAAGAGAAATTTGATCCTGATTCGATCAGGATTTAGACTCGGCTAATTCCTAACTGGATTAGAAATTTGCTGAGATATTTAGTTTTTAGTTGGATTAGATTTATTTCTGTCAGTAGTTTTAATCTAAATTTGATTTGGATTAGAATTGAAATAGAAATGAAAAGTCTACGTCAGACTAGGACTCTATCCTTATCTTTCGCACCACGTCGGATCCATACCAATTTCTCCATGCCTAATTGGTTTTGGATTATGATTTTTGGCATCATGAGAGAGGATCCAATAAGGGTAGTCAGCTGTAGCTAATGAGTCATAATATTATCTCTTGTTTAATTCGAATGTGATTCGAATTAGAGATAAGATGCAGACTAGAAAAAAAAAATTTCATATATGGTATATTATCAGAATCATATTATTTTTTTTTTATATTTCATGAAGAATCCTTTGGTATGTGAGACTTCAGATTCCTTCTCCATGTCTTAATGATCTCTTTGGAATTTTTTGAGATGCCAAAAGGAGGTTTTGGCATTGATTCATGGCACCATTTTTTAGAAAGTCCCAATTCCTAGTCTATAAAAAAGGGACCCCTCTCTTGGACATCCCATAATCAATTCTCTTGTAGATTTTTTATTTTCAGAGCCTCTTCTCCTCCTTCTCTCTTTTTCCTCCTGATCTCCTATCACTTTGGAGTATCCAAGGTACTTGTAGAAGAAGAAAGAAATCAGCTGTCGAAGTTATTCGCAAACCAATATCTTCGAGCCCCTGATCTGCGCCAGTCTTCGCATGAATTTTTCTATAGAGGCCAGATAATTTTGTGTGGCTGTGAGTGACTTGAGAAACATCCTCTCCAACCATTGGACCAAGAAAGATCAAGATCAAAATTTATTTGATAATAATCTCTAACTTATTTTGATTCCTATGGTAGATCTAATAGTTAGATCTAGAATTTCAGCATCGATGAGATCGATGTGATTTTTATTTTCAGATCTAAAATATATATTTTTTATATTAAAAATTTTGATATGGTAGTTTAAGATTAGATCTTATACATATAATTAGAATTAAATTATTTAATCTATTATTTTTATTGCATAAAATTTTAAAATTGTATGACTACACTATCGTAAAATTTTCTTCAACTAGTATCAGAGCTAGATTATTTTGATATGAATTAATATGACTTTAGATCTAATTTTTTTATTATTAGATCTAATTATTTATGATTTAGATTAGATTTAAATTAATTTATTTTTAGATCTAATTATTATTTATTTAGATTAGATGTTCTGAGTAGTAAAGTACTCAGATTGGGTAATCATCAGGCCGTCCGATCATAGGAGCAAGTAGAGTTTCATGACCCTCTCCTTCCATTCAATGGGGTGCTCTTCATAGTATGTAGAGGTGCCACTGTGAGGTCCCATGAAGAAGAAAGTGAAAAGAAAAAATTTATTTTTTTGCAAAACTCTAGATCTTGAAATCCTAGGTGTTGTTGTATGTGATGCAAGTTGCGAAGATGGTTAGTTACATCTAATCTGATTTAATTAAAATTATTTTAATTTAAAATTATAAAATTTAGATTTGATCTAAAAAAATTTATAATTTGATGTAAAAAATTTACATAAAAAATTATTTTCAAAATCTTAACCATGTTGATGCAAAACTTAATTGAGAATTAAATATCAAGTTGATTGGATCTAGAATTGTGATTTAGATCTAATGACATTGCATAAAATATAGGGCATGGGTTAGCTCAAATCAGGTTCTTCTCTTTAATTGGGTTAGATGTAAAGTTAGAATCAAAGAATTGATTGACCATATAGAGAAATTGATTAAGTCTAACCAAATATTGAATTAGATTAATCAGGATTTCTCTAGTACAATAGTTGTAGATAGTCCAGTTCATATCTTTGATTAGACCAAATGAACCTTGATTGTGGCTCAATGGTTGAACCTGAATCATTAGGTTGGTCAAATCGAAACTAGTTAACCAATTAGTGTCTAAGATAAGTTTAGTATTTTGATCGATGGTTTTTAATTAGGAGCGGCTTACTTAGCCATTTCAATGGTGTCTAAGGCAAGCTTAGCAGATCCTCCCACTGATCTCACTTACTTGGCCAATTTGATGAACTAAATTTTAATTAGATTGCTAAGTGATTCGAGTTAGCCATTCTATTAAGGTTGATCAGTGTGACTGATCTAGGTGCCAGTTCAATCAGTATGACGTAACCTGATTCAGTGATTTGGTGAAGTCAGTGGGAGCATTATGGTCTACTGATTGATCTTTTCTTCTCTTCTTTCTTCTCTAAATTGATTAAACTATCTAAATTATTAGGTTCCTAAAATGAGCTAGTTATGGTGATAACTAGATCATAGCCTTCCATTAAGGTGAGTGATAACGGGTCCATTATTTCTGATTGACATTGCAGGTGCCTTCCGTCTGGTATTCTCTCTAAATGATGGAATTATCATTCATCATATGATGACTCTGTTGAACCATTTGATGATGGTTGGGTTGATCGAGCCATCCTCGGACCTGATCATTCATTAAGTAAAATCACTGAGTAGGTTCATGTCAATGATTTAACCTAACCAAAACTTTCAATGTAGGCCCATCTGAAATGAAATCTGGGGTTAAATTCAATACTAGAAGTTGTTTGGAGAAACAATTAGTTGATAACCTACCCATAGGTGCATATGGGTTGACCAAGCCATCCTTGGGCCTATATGTAGTCTGTGTGGATTCTAGTACCTACTAAAAAATTGAGATAATTCTTCAAATTGGAGATAGAGGCTACCAATTCGTATAAAATAGGAGGACCTTTAGACTAAAGTCCAAGTCTTTAAGATTAATAAATTTATATACTAATTAGGCTTTATATTTTTCTTGTATGTGCAGATATGGCCTCAAACTCATCGCTCCGATCATGGTAGGACAGTGAGAAGCTTATCGAATCAAATTTTGATAATTGGTATCGAAAGTTAAAGATTGTCCTGGAGCACAAGCAGGTCTTTATGTGATAACAGATCCGGCACCTGAGGAGCCTGCTCCTAACACCCGAGGAGTGGTCCAAGAAACTTATTTAAAGTGGCTTAACAATCGTACCATGATTCGTTGCATCATGCGGGCCTCCATGAACGATGAGTTCAGTCGAAAGTTTGAAGAAGCTCAGCCAGAGAAAATGCTTCAAATGTTGAGGGATTCCTTTGGTACTCCTGACGACATTGAGCGGCACAAGACTAGTTGCACTATTTTTAATATCCGAATGAGGGAGAGTGCATCTGTTACCGATCGTATATTGTATATGATCGAGCAGATTGAAAAATTGAGCAAACTCGACTTCTCTTTGCATGAATAGCTGGAGAAGGATGCGATCCTGAACTCTCTATCCAAGTCCTACCTATCGTTTCTTAGTCATTTCAGAATGACGAAGCCTGTAGTTAACTACCATGGTCTATTGGAGTTGCTACAAACTTTTGAGAAAGATCACCAGCTCCACAAGGAGATAGTGAATCTAGTGGGAGGATCTTCTTCAGATAGTCGTCATATTTTTTAAGAAAGAAAAAAAGAAGAAGAATAAGAAGGTGCCTGATGCTGGGAGTCATTCCCAGAACTCAAGTTCAAGGCTGATCAAAGTCAAGCAGAGTGCTTCTTTTGTAAGAAGTAGGATCACTGAAAAAGAAACTGTCCTCAGTATATCGCTTTTCTTGATTCGAACAGGCCAAAAAAGAAGAAGCAATCAGTTGCTGGATAAGGTACTTATGTGATAACACCTTGTAACTTCTCTCTTATAGATATAATAATCTGGGTATTGGATATCGGAAGCCCTATTCATATTTGCAATTCATTGCAGGGTCTTCAGGTCATTAGGAGATTTGAAGAAGGCGAGAGATTCTTGAATATTGGAGATGGAAGATCAGTTCCAGTTCTAACTTTAGGAATCATCAAGCTTGTATTTGAGTCTTCGTATATTGTTCTTAATGAGTATCATTACTGTCCTAATTTTTTTTAAAATATTATTTCTATAGGCCTTTTGGCCAATTCCAAATATGAAATATCAATAAAGAAAAACTTTTGTTGATATCATTTTGAATGGTGTTACAATTTTACATGGACAGTTGAACAATGGTATCTATGTTGTATCTAGGCCTAATGTAATGTATATTTCATATAAACGTCCTAGAATAGATGATGTCACGGATGCCTACCTTTAGCATTGTAGGCTAGGTCATATCAATAAGAACAGGATGAACAGGTTAGCTCAAGAAGAAATTTTTGATAAAGATGATTATAAATTGTTACCTACCTGTGAGTCTTGTTTGCTTGGAAAGATGATCAAATCATCTTTTACTGAAAAAGATGAACGAGCCAGTGATGTGCTGGGTCTGATACATACTGATATATGTGGATCCATGAGCACATGTGCCAGAGGAGGGTATAGCTATTTCATTACATTCACAGATGATCTATCTAAGTATGGCTACGTCTATTTGATGAAATATAAATCTGAATCATTTGAAATGTTCAAATGGTTTCATAATGAAGTAGAGAAACAAACCAAAAAAAGTATTAAAACTTTTTGATCTGATCGAAGAGGTAAATATCTTTTCAGTGAATTTCTGACATATCCCTTCAAAAATACCACAGCATAATGGCGTCTCAGAAAGAAGGAATCGAACCTTATTAGATATGGTTCGATCCATGATGGGGTTTGCAACTCTGTCGATCTCTTTTTGGGGATATGCACTTGAAACAGCATGCCTTGTGCTCAATAATATTCCGAGCAAGTCAGTTAGCAAGATACCATATGAGATATGGTCAGGATGTAGATCGAATCTTTCATACTTTAGGGTTTGGAGGTGTCCGATTTATGTTAAACGATTACAAACTGACAAGCTCAGTCCTAGATCCGATAAGTGTAATTTCGTAGGGTATCCCAAAAAAATGAAGAGATATTACTTTTACCTACCTATTGAACAAAAGGTATTTGTCAGTAGTAAGGCACACTTTTTGAAAAAAAAATTCCTTAGTGAAGGAATAAGTGCTTCTAAAATCGAGCTTGACGAAGTTCGACAGGTAGAAGAACCAACATCAAAGATTGAATCTAAACTGAATTTGATGATATCAAATCTGGAGCCCAATGAACAAACATCCTTAAGGCGATCTGGTAGAGTACCGCATTAACCAGACAGATACTTAGGTTTCTTGGTCCAGGATGGAGATCCTGTCGAATACGATGGGAACGATGAGGATCCAATCACCTACATAGATGCGATGCAAAAGTCCGACTTTGATAAATGGCTTGAAGCCTTGAGATCTGAAATAGAGTCCATGAAGGTCAACGATGTATGAACATTAGTTGACCCACCTAAAGGGGTTAAACCTATAGGGTGTAAGTGAGTGTTCAAGAGAAAGAGGGGTGCAGACGAAAAGGTGGAGACCTATAAAGCCCGTTTGATTGTCAAAGGTTATCATCAGCATTATGGTATTAACTATGATGAGATATTTTCTCCTGTGGCAATGCTCAAATCCATTCGGATCATGCTTGCGATAGCAGCATACTTGGACTATGAAGTTTGGCAAATAGATGTGAAGACAGCTTTCCTAAATGGAGAGCTGAATGAAGAGGTCTATATGATACAATCTGAAGGGTTCATATCCACAGATGAGTCCAAAGTGTACAAGCTTCAGAGATCCATTTATGGATTGAAGTAAGCATCTCGGAGTTGGAACATATGTTTTGATAAGGTGATCAGAACGTATGGCTTCGTTAGAAATGGTGAGGAACCCTACATATATAAGTGGACAAATGGTTTAATAATTATATTTCTTATGTAGTATGTGGATGACATTCTCTTAATCAAAAATGATATCTCTGTATTACAAAAAATAAAAGTTTGGTTGTCGTCACAATTCTCCATGAAGGATCTGGGAGAAGCAACCTACATCCTGGGGATGAAGATTATAGGGATAGATCTAAGAGGCTGCTCGGATTTTTTCAATCCACGTACATAGATACCATACTGAAATAGTTCAGCATAGAGAATTTCAAGAAAGACTATCTTCCGATAAGCCAAAAAAATTTTCTTTCGAAAAAAGATTGTCCGATAATTCCTCAAGAGAGAAAGCATATGAGTAGAGTTCTATATGCTTCAGCAGTGAGTTTTATTATGTACGCCATGATATTTACGAGACCAGACATGGCATACTCATTAGGGGTAGTGAGTGGATACTAGTCTAATCTAGGAGAAAATTCTTAGAAGGTCGTAAAGATCATTCTTAAGTATTTAAGAAATACTAAAGATCAGTGGCTTGTGTATGATGAAACTGACTTGAAACTTATGGGATTCACCGACTCCAACTTTCAGTCAGACCATGATAATAGTAAGAGTGTATCGGATTATATTTTTACTCTAAATAATAGAGCAATCTGCTAAAAAAGTTCTAAACAGAACACTGTGGCCGACTCTGTTTGTGAAGCAGAGTACATCGCAGCATCCGATACTACGAAAGAAGCTATATGGTTGTGAAAGTTCATCGGCGAGCTCGGAGTGGCACCCTCCATTGATGGCCCTGTCTTGTTATACTATGATAATACTGGAGCCATTGCTCAAGCTAAGGAGCCGAGATCCCATCAGCGCATCAAACATATTCTGTACCATTATCACCTTATCTAAAAGATCGTGGATTGAGATGATGTCGACCTTCAGAAGATCGATGAGAGGGAGAATCTGACCGACCCATTTACTAAAGCTCTCAAAATCAAAGAGTTCAATGACCACAAATCAAAGATGGATATACGACACTGTACCGATTAGCTTTAGTCTAAGTGGGAGTTGTTGGAAAATGTGTCCTAAAGTCAATCGTTAGACAATTATGCTCATCTTGTAAATTATATATGAATTTTTATTAATTAAAATTATTTAGTATTTTTACTACAAATTGACCATCTTAGAACTTCAGTATTGTAATGAAGTCCTTCGAACTATTATTAATCGACAAAGGAAGATTTATCATTAAGTCCTTAAAAATGTTCGCGGCCAAATGATACGCTATTATTAGGACGATAGCAATATCAAGTGTAGGTCGTTGTATGTCATATGAGTTGGTTATCTTCTTAACCAAGGAGTATAGAGATACTGTTATGACATGCGGATGGAATGTAGGAGTACATTCGCATCGAACATGATCATGTGTCGAGCACTCTGCTGTCAAGAGTAGCTTGTGAAGAGTATAGGTATAAGTATTCCTCCGATCTGAGACCACCACTGTGACTTGTAAGTAACTCACTATACTTTAGTATCAGACCATCTGAGTTTCTAACTTAGTGATAGAAGGATATTGGGTACAATCAAATACTTATCAAGTCGGTGTGTGAGTCAAGATGGAATTAATCCCTCTAAATTGGTAAGAGATATGCATCAATATATTTCAATTTAGCAAAATCTTGATCAGGATAATCCAAGAAATAGATTTGAAAGGTTGAAATACAATGTGGTTGACTTAATTAGGTTGACAGTTAAATCTTACGTCATCTTGAGTATTTGGGTCAAAGGGATGAATTATATAGTAACAATACACCAGTAGGTTCTAGAAGGTTGCTTTGCAACACTTCGACCTATCTGATCATTGGATCATCATTACTAGATGGTTACATCGATTGGTATAGGAAGTTATTTCTATACTACTAGCCTAGGTTCGAATCTATGGGATCACATGTAGTAGAAGATTTGATCAGATCTAATGACTGAAGAGTCCAATTGGATTGTGACTCTGGTGAAAAGTCTTACTTGGACTAAGACTCTGTGGGAGAGTCCCACTGGGACTGGGACTCTACCATTTATGAAGAATTAATTAGTAATTAAATTATTAATTGACTCAATTTGATTAAGTAAAGAGCTTTGGAATAAGTCTAATTGAATTAGATTCAGTTCGATTCAGATTGGGATTGATATGATCAAATCCGATTATAAAAAAAAATTTGATCCTGATTCGATCAGGATTTAGACTCAGCTAATTTTTAACTGAATTAAAAATTTGATGAGATATTTAAATTTTTAATTAGATTAAATTTATTTCTATCAGTGATTTTAATCCAAATTTGATTTAGATTAGAATTGAATTAAAAATGAAGAGTCCAAGTCAGACTAGGACTCTATCCTTATCTTTTGTGCCACATCTGGATCCATACCAATTTCTCCATGCCTAATTTGATTTGGATTGTGATTTTGGCATCATAAGAAAGGATCCAATAAGGGTGGTTGGCTATAACTGATGAGTCATAATATTATCTCTTACTTAATTAGAATGCGATCCGAATTAGAGATAAGATGCAGACTAGAAAAGAGATTTTTCATATATGGTATATTATTGGAGCTATATTTTTTTTTTCTTATTTTTGTTGAAGAATTCTTTAGCATGTGAGACTTTAGATTCTTTCTCCACATTCTAATAATTTTTTTGAAATTTTTTGGGATGCCAAAAGGAGGTTTTGGTGTTGATTCATGGCACCCTTTCTTGGAAAGTCCCAATTCCTAGTCTATAAAAAGGGGACCTCTCTCTTGGATGTCCCACAATCAATTCTCTTGTGGATTTTTTATTTTCAAAGCCTCTTCTCCTCCTTCTCTCTTCTTCCTCTAGATCTCTTATCACTTTGGAGTATCTAAGGTGCTTGTAGAAGAAGGAAGAGATCAACTGTCGAAGTTGTTCGCAGACTAGCATCTTCGAGCCCCTTATCTGTGCTAGTTTTTACATAGATTTTTTTACAGAGGTCAGACGACTTCATGTGACTGTGAGTGACCTGAGGAATATCTTCTCCAACTATTAGATCAGAGAAAATTAAGATCAAAATTTGTTTGGTAACGATCTCTAATTTATTTTGATTCCTATGGTAGATCAAATAGTTAGATCTAAAATTTCATCATCGATGAAATTGATGTGATCTTTATTTTCAATATCTAAAATACATATTTTTCATATCAAAGATCCTAATATGGTAGTATAAAATTAGATCTTATATATATGATTAGGATTAAATTATTTAATCTATTATTTTTACTACATAAAATTTTAAAATTGCATATACTGCACTACCGTAAAATTTTCTTCAATCCATAGATAGACCTATTTAGCTTACATATTTTAGATTCATCTGAGGATGCGAACCCTTTAGATTGTATCATATACGCCTCTTCTTCTAACTCCCCATTAAGGAAAGCCATTTTGACATCCATTTATCAGATCTCAAAATCTAAGTGTGCTGTTATCACAAATATGATCTGGATGGATTTGAACATTGCTACAGGAGAGAACGTTTCATCATAGTCAATACCATAATGCTGACGGTATCCCTTGGCAACTAAATGGACTTTATAGATCTCCACTTTTCTATCCATTTCTCTTTTTCTTTTGAAAACTATTTACATCCTATGAGTTTAATCTCTTCAAGTGGATTAACCAGTGTCGATATATCATTGATCTTCATAGACTTTATCTCAGATTTCATGGCATCAAGCTATTTTTAGAAATTGGGCCATTGCATAGCATCTATGTAGGTGATCGGATCTTCGTCATTCTCATCTAGTTCGACAGGATCACCATCCCAGACTACAAAACTATAGTATCTGTCTGGTTGATATGGTACTCTACCGGATCTTCTTAATGGTGCCTCTACAGGCTTTGGATTTGATTCTCTAGCCAAACTGATTCTATATGTGCCGGTATTTCTACCATATGAACTTTACTAAGTTTGATTTTAGTAGCATTAGTTTTTTTCTCAAAATTTTTTTTTCTAAAAAGACTGCCCTATTGCTGACGAACATCTTTTGTTCTTCAGTGAGGTACATGTAGTATCCTTTAGTTTCTTTTAGGTATCCTACAAATAAGCATTTATCAGATCTAGATTCAAGCTTTTCTATCTTTAAATGCTTTACATAAGTTGGACATCCTCAAACTTTAAAGTGTGAGAGCACTGGCTTACGTCCTGATCAGATCTCATATGGTATTTTATTTACAGACTTGCTCGAGACCTTATTAAGTATGTAGCAGGCAGTATCAATAGCATATCCCCAAAAAAAGATTGGTAGAGTCGCAAAGCCCATCATGGATCGAACCATATCTAATAGTGTTTGATTTCTCCTTTCTAACATCCCATTATATTGTGGTATTTCAGGAGCAGTCCATTATGAGAGAATCCCATTCTCTTCTATATATGTTAGAAAATCACTGGTGAGGTATTCACCTCCTCGGTCTAATCAAAGAGTTTTAATACTCTTTTCAGTCTGTTTTTCTACTTCACTATGGAATCTTTTGAATATTTCAAATGATTCAGATTTGTATTTTATAAGGTAGACGTATCTATACCTCGATAGATCGTCAGTAAATATAATGAAGTAATAATATCCTCCTCTGATGCCTATATTCATAGGTCCATATACATCACTATATACTCGACCTAGAACATCACTGGCTCACTCATTTTTTTCTTTAAAAGGTGACTTAGTCATCTTACCAAGTAGACAAAATTCATAAGTTGATAGTGATTCACAATCATTAATTTCAAAGATACCCTCCTTAATTAACCTGTCTATCCTATTCTTGTTCATATGACCTAGCTTATAATGCCAAAGATAGGAATCACTAAGATTATCTATCCTAGGATATTTGTTCGATGTGTATATTACACCAACAGACTATGATAGTAAGTATATGCTATATTTTAATTATCCTTGCATGATTTTAGTATCATTCATAATGATATCACAAAAATTATCTTTAATTAAAAAATTTAAAATCTAGTTTGGCCAAAAGACCTACAAAGATGATATTTATCATAAAAGAAGGACAATAATGATACTCATCTAACATGATACTATTAGACTTAAAAACAAACTACATAGTTCCTAAAGCTAAAACTGGAACAAGGCTTCCATCTTCAATGTTCAGGAACTGCTCACCTTCTCTAAATTTTTTACTGATATGTAGTCCCTACAATGAAGTTGTAAATATTAATTAGACTTTCGGTATCCAATACTCAGGTAGTAGTATCACAGACAGAGAAATTACAAAGAGTTATCATATAAGTATCTTGGGAAGCAATAGATTGCTTGCATTTTTGTTCTTTGGCCTGTTTGGGTCAAGAAAAACTATATATGCAGGACAATTTTGCTTCCAATGATCCAACTTCTTGCAAAAGAAGTATTTTACCTGACTCTTGTCGACCTTCGATTTTTTGCTCTACTTTAGCTTTGGATCAGTGGCACGAATCTTTTGCACCTTCTTCTTTTTTCCTCTCTTGGAGGAATGATGACCTGCAGATGATCCTCCCATGATATGCACCGACTCTTTCTAGAGCTGATGGTCCTTCTCGAATACCTACGCAACTCTAAGAAACCATGATAGTTCACTGCAGGCTTGATCATTCTATAATGACTCAAGAAAGGTAGATAGGACTTCAGTAGTGAGTTAAAGATAGCATCCTTGCTCAATTGTTCATATAACGAAAAGTCAAGTTTGCTCAGGCATTTAATCTGCTCAATCATGTATAATATATAATCAGTAACTGACTTCTCTTCTCGCATACGGGTATTGAACACAGCACAGGAGATTTTATGTCTCTCAGCATCCTCAGGGGTGTCGAAGGACATTCAACAATTGAATCATCTTCTCAAGTTGCGCATCCTCGAACTTATGGCTAAGTTCGTCGTTCATGGTTGCCCTCATAATGCAACACACTATCGTGCTATCATTGAGCCACTTCAAATAAGTGTCTCTTGCAGCATGGGATGCATTGGCAGTAGATTCTTCAGGTACGAAATCCGTAAGCACGTATAGGATCCTTTCATACTCCAGAACGATCTTTAGCTTTCGATACCAGCTATCGAAATTTAGTCCAGTAAGCTTGTCACTGTCTAATAGTGATCGGAGTAATAATGTGTTGGCCATAGCTGAAAAAAAAATCATATGAATTATTTTAATTCTAAAAATATAGACTTTAGTCAAAAGATCCTTCCACTATTTTATACAAATTGATAGTATCTACCTCTAATTTGAGAAATTACAATAATCTCTTAGCAGTACTAGAATCCACATAGACTGCATTCAGGTCTGAGTGTAGCTCGACCAATCCTAGTGTATTTATGGATAAGTTCTTAACCAATTATTTCACCAAATAATTTCTAGCAATTACATTTTACCCTAAGCATCTCTTCAGCAGGCATGTGGCACCTCCACTGAAAATTTTGGTTAGGTTCAACTATTAACATGACAATACTAAGTACATCCAACAAATGAATGCCCAGGCCTGAGTGTGGCTTAGCCAAATGAATGTCCAGGCTCAAGTATAGCTCGACCAATCTGACCATTGATCTAAAGGACACAACAAAGTGGTCATATGATGAATGATAATTTCAATATCCTATAGATGCCAAGCATATGGCACCTCCAATGCCTATTTAGAATATTAGATGCATCATCATGCATCTTAATGGGAGGCTATGAACTAGTTATCCCCATAACTATATTATTTTAAAGACCTAATAATTTAGAAAATTTGATTTAATGATTTGAGAATAAGAGAAGAGATTGACCTATGAGTCATAAGTCCTCCCACTGACTTCACCAAGTCATGAAGAAGACTTGATACAAGCTGATCTAGAGATATCTAAATCAGTCACACTGATTTACCTTAATAGCATGGGTCAACTCGAATCAATCAGTGATCTAATCAAAATATGATCTACCGAATTGGCCAGACAAGTGAGATCGGTGGGAGGGTCTGTCCCAACTTGCCTTAGACACCATCGAAATAGCCAGATAAACAGACTTTCAATTAAAAACCACCAATCGAATTGCCATACAATATTGTCAAACTTATTTTAGATACCAATTGGTTGATTAGTTTCAATTTAGTCAGCCAAAAGACTCAAGCTAAATCATTGAGCTATGATCCTGATCCAATTTGTATGGTCAAAAATATGAACTTGATCAAGCTATAACTGTTAAGGTTGATCTAGAGAAATTCTGATATAATCTAATTCAATTTTTGATTAGATTTAATTAATTTTTGTATTTAGTCCATATTTATTTCTAGCCCTAGGTCTAATCCAGTTAGATGACCTGATTCATACTAACGCATTACCCATCGATTTATAAGGTATCTTAAGATCTTCAATTCTTAAATCTATATCTTTTTAAAATTTAATTATAAATTAAATATGTGAAACGTGTATTTCAATTTGTAGAACTACTCTACTAGGATTTCAAATGAAGCATACTATATATTTCAAATTAAAATCTAATTTTTAATTCTATATTTAATAATTAAATATGTATCAATTTTATTTAAATTTCATGTATACATCATATGTATCATAGAAAATTTAGATTTCTATATCATATATAACATTCAATTTAGATCATAAAATCTAATTTTTATATCTGAATTCATCTTACTAAAATTATAATTAATTATAAATCACTTTAGATCTAATCTAAACATATTCATGATCAAAATAATTTTAAATTTTTTTTTACTATTCTTCATTATGAGACTTGATCACAATGGCACCCCTGCATATTATAAGAGTACCTCATTGAATAGGAAGAGAGTGTCTTTAAATCCTACTTGCTCTTTTGACTGGATGGCTTAGTGGTCTTCTCAATTTAAGTACTGAACTATTAAGATCTAAAATTTAATTTCAAAAATTAATTACATGAATATATAAATTATCATATAATCTATACGTGCACATGATCATACAAATATGATGTGCATCTGATCTTATTAGATCAACACATAAGTATATTTTAAATCTAATTCTACTTTTGTATAGCATATAAAACTATTAATTCAGATCTAAAATAATATAGAAATCTATTCCAAATATATGTATGATTATATAGAAAAATTTTAGTTAGAGATGTGATCAAACATGCATAGATATTATGCTAAAATTAGTTCTGAAACTTCATCAAAAATATTTAGATCTGAGTCTGATTCAAACATCAATTTTTTCCAAAAAGTTTCGATTCAAAATAAATTCATGAGGAAGTGGTATCTTTTTAGGATCAACTCTAGCATCGAGAAATTGGTTTGAATTACATTATAAAAAATCTATCAAAATGGATTTAAATCCATGCATAATTAGGTATTAAATCAGCATAAAAATTTATACAAAAATTTTTTGCTAAAATAGATTTTCAGCAGTCTGGATTCAGGGGCTGATTCGATTCGATACTTTGGCCAAAATCAGATGAAAAATATACAAAAGATATCAGATGAAACCAAGATTTAATTACATTAAAAATTCTAGTTCAAAACTAGATCAAAAAAAATCAAAAAAATCTCAAACTTAGACTATGCGATCATGACATATAGGCCTAGCTCTAATACCAATTGAAGAAAAAATTTGTCCGATCGCATTGGATGCCAGGTTAGTAATTAAAACTTTTCATGATATTTATGAATTCTCACCTTGATGCATAATGAAAAAAGGATCAAGATTGAAGAAGCTTCTCAATCAATATGCTTTGCAAGATCCGGATGTGCAAATCCTCTATTTCACGTACATGTCAAACTCTACAAAAGAGAAGGATGAACATCTTCTTCGGAGAGAAAGGAGAAGAACCCTTGAGATCTAATCTTAAGGCCTTGAAATAGCCCACACACTGGCACAAAAGGAGGGAGGATGCTAAGAGGAGAGAGAAGCCTAAGGAGAGGTGACGCCCAAGGAACGGGGATGCCCAAGCCTTGCTCATGCCTAGGTTGGATGATTGATTGCTTTTCTCTTTCTCCACACCCCTCCTTAAATAGATAACAAATCCTAAATCAAATCAAATATCTTCTTGTGTTAGGAATAGGACTCTCCATATTTGAATCAAATCCAAACTCTCTAAAATACAAAGATTCCTAAATCAAGTAGGAGAGGCACCAACTTGCACCTCCTTTCATTGTGCCGCATGCCCAAGGGGAGGGGGCTGTTTCTAGCCCCTTCCCAACTACCTTGATAGGCCCACATGATGAGAAAATAGCTAAAAAAGATGGTTAAGTATACTAAATCAGATTTGATTCAGATTTGGATCAATTTGAATCCAATTCGAATCCGATTCGAATCAATTTCAAAAAGACTGCTGATCCTAATCCAATTAAGATTCTTGTCCAAATCTATGTTGGATAATTAACCCAATTAAGCCTTAATAAAATTAAGTCTAATTTAGTTAGATCTGATCTAAAGCAATTAGGACTTGATCTATTCTCTTATAATTGTTTGGATCATTGATTTGATTTAATTTATCCCCAAAATCAAACCCGCACCTTATACGCAATGCTAGCTGAATATAGTCAGTGTTTAATTCTATATGATCTATATCTTAATTCTTAATTAAGATAATCTACATATTCAATCAAATCTCATACTTTCAAATTAAACACATAAATATTCAGTCAATTTTTTTCTACATTGATTGACTTTTGTGTGCAACTCCATAGGTTCAAACACTAAACCGATAGTAGAGAAACTTCTTCCTATACTAATCAAAATGATCATCTAGCAATGATACCCAATATTTGGATAGGTCAAATATTTATAAAGTAATATTTAAGAATCTCAATATATGGATACCACATAATTCATCCCTTTGATCCTAATGCCCAAGATGACTTAGGATTTAACTATCAATCCTGAAACAGTCATCCATATTATATTTCAATCTTTTAAATCCATCACATAGATTATCCTGAAGAAGATTTTACTAAATTAAAATTTAGTGATGCATTTACTCCTATAATTTGGAGCGGTCAATCTCATCTTGATCCACACAAAGACATCGTAAGTACTTGACTGGATCCAGTAGCCTTTTGTCACTGCATTAGAAATACAAAACAGTCCAGCACTAAAGCATAGTGAGTTACTTGTAAGTCACTATTATGATCTCAGGTCTGAAGGACACTTATGTCTATACGTTTTGCGAGCTGCTCTTGGCAGTAGAGTACTCAGCAGGTGAGTCACTTGTTTCATGATGATGTACTTCTACATCTCACCTGTATGGTATCTCCACACTCTTTGATTATGAGAACAACCAACCTATATGGCATACAATGATCTACGCTCTATAAATATCATCGTCCTATTAATGACATATCATTTGATCATGAATATGTTTAAGAACTATTCGATAAATTCTCCTTTATCGATCATAATATAGTTCTAAGGACTTCATCACAATATAAGAATTCTAATAATGAAGATATACACCTTATGATGAAAATATCAAAATAATTTTTATTTATTGATTAATAATTTATTTATAAAATTTAATTATTTACAATAAGCCAATTGACTTTAGGACACAATTCCTAATAACTTCTACTTGGACTAAAGTCAATCGGGATAGTATCTTATACCCATCTTCCACTTATGATCATTGAACTCTCTGATCTTGAGAGCTTTAGTGAAGGGATCGGTCAGGTACTCTTTTTCGTTAATCTTTTTCAGCTCGACGTCACCTCGATCCATGATTTTATGAACAAGATGATAGCATCACAGAATGTATTCGATTCTGTGATGGGACTTGGACTCCTTTGCTTGTGCTATGGCTCCTATACTATCACAATATAGTAAAACTGGATCATCAAAAGAAGAAACCACCCCAAATTCAGTGATAAACTTCTTCAACCAAACAGTCTTCTTTACAGCATCAGATGCCATAACATATTTCGCTTCGCACACTGAGTCAGCCACTGTATATTGCTTGAAACTCTTCCAGCAAATCGCTCTTTTATTCATGGTGAACATATAGCCCAACATGCTTTTACTGTCATTATGATCTGACTAAAAATTGAAATCAGTATATCCCATAAGTTTCAAGTCAGTGTCTCCATAGATAAGCCATTGGTTCATAGTATTTCTCAAATACTTAAGGATTATCTTCACAATCTTTCAATGGTTCTCTTCTGAATCAAACTAGTACCTACTCACTACTCCTAGTGAAGAGGCCACATCTAGTCTCGTATACGTCATGACATACATTATAGATCCCATTGCTGAAGTATATGGGATTCTACTCATACACTCTCTCTCCTGAGAGATTCTAGGATAATCTTTCTTGAAGAGAAAAATTTCTTGGCCTATCAGTAAACAGTCCTTTTTAGAATTCTCCATGCTGAATCATTTCAGCATGATATCGACATACATAGATTGAGACAACTCAAGCAACCTTCTAGATCTATCTCTATAGATCTTCATCCCTAGAATGTAGGATGCTTTTTTCAAATCTTTTATGGAAAACTGCGATAATAGCAACAACTTTATACTTTGCAAAGCTGGGATGTCATTTTCTATTAACAGTATGTCATATACATATAGTATAAGAAAGATGATATAGAATCATTAGCCCACTTGTAGATGCAAGGCTCTCTCTATTCCTAATAAAGCCAAATATTTTGATCATTACATCAAAACATGTGTTCCAACTCCTAGATGCTTGCTTTAGTCCATAGATGGATCTATTTAGCTTACATACTTTAGATTCATCTGAAGATATGAACCTTTCAAGTTGTATCATATACATCTCTTCTTTCAGCTCTCCATTAAGAAAAATGATTTTGACATCCATTTGTCAGATCTCAAAATCTAAATGTACCACTATCGTAAGTATGATTTGAATGGACTTGAGCATTACCACAGGAGAGAAATAGTCAATACCATAACGCGTACGGTATCTCCTGATAACTAAACGGACTTTATAGGTCTCTATCTTTCCATCTGCTCCTCTTTTTTTTTTTTGAAAATTCATTTACATCCTATAAATTTAATCTCTTTGGGTGGATCAACCAGTGTCCATATATCATTGATCTCCATAAACTCTATCTTAAATTTTATGGTATCAAGTCATTTCTGAGAATCGAGCCTTTGCATAGCATCCATGTAGATAATTGGATCCTCATTATTCTCATCTAGCTCGACAGAATCACTATCCTGGATCAAAATATCATAGTATCTATTCAGTTGATATGGTATTTTATCAAATCTCCTTAATAGTACCTCTATAGACTCTGAATTTGATTCTCTAATCAAATCTGATTCTGTATGTACCAATATATCTACCTCATGAACTTCACTAAGTTCAATTTCAGTGGTATTAGTTTCTTTCTCAAGAAATTTTTTTTCTAAAAAGACTGTCTTATTGCTAACGAACACTTTTTGTTTTTCAGTGATGTAGAAGTAGTACCCTTTAGTTTTCTTTGGATACCCTCCAAACAAGTATTTATTAGACTTAGGTCTAAACTTGTCTATCTTTAAATACTTTACATAAGCTGAATATTCCCAAACTCTAAGGTATGAGAGCACTGGCTTACGTCCTGATCGTATCTCAAATGGTGTTTTATTTACAAACTTGTTCGAAATCTTATTAAGTATGTAGCAGATAGTATCAAGAGCATATTCCCAAAAAATGATTGACAGAGTCGCAAAGTCCATCATGGATTGAACCATGTCTAATAGTATTTGATTCCTCCTTTCTGACATCCTATTATGTTGTGGTGTTCCAGAAGGAGTCCATTATGAGAGAATCCCATTTTCTTTTAGATATGTCAAAAAATCACTGGTGAGATATTCACCTCCTCGATCTGATCAAAGAGTTTTAATACTCTTCTCAATCTATTTTTTTACTTCACTATAGAATTATTTAAATATTTTAAATAATTTATATTTATACTTCATAAGGTAGATGTACCCATATCTCGATAGATTGTCAGTAAATATAATGAAGTAATAATATCCACCTCTGGTATCTATGTTTATAGATCTACATACATCACTATGTACTAGATCTAGAAGATCACTGGCTCGCTCATCTTTTTTCTTAAAAGGTGACTTGATTATCTTACCAAGTAGACAGAATTCACAGGTCGACTCGAAATGGATCTGAGCAAACTCTCTCAAAGTGACAGAGAAAAAATTTTTGAGTTCTGCAAGTTGAGCCAGCTCGAAACAAGATCCGAACCAACTCTCTCAGATCAACAAAAAGATGATTTTTCAAGCATACAGTTCGAGCCAGCTCGAAGCAAAATTCGAGCCGGCTCTCTCAGTCGATAAAAAGGTAAAATTTTGATTTCTATAGTTCGAGCTAGCTAAAAGCAAGACCGAGCCGACTCTCTCAGTGTTATAGAGCATTGATTTTTTGAGAACTACCATTCGAGCCAACTCAAGATCAATTCGAGCTGACTCAATGCTATCTAACAGACGCAACGGCTAGTTCTGCAGAAGCCATTTTTCATCCAAAAAAAGGTTCTAATGACTATTTTCCACCTCCAATGATCCAAAATGGCTAGAATTAAATTCAAATCACTCAGAGCCTTGAGAGAATAGAGAAGAGATAAAAAGAAAAGTCAGGAAAAGAAGAAGAACACAATTCATCTGAAAAGGAGAGAAAAATCTGCATTGATTGCCATCAAGAGTGTTCACCAACCTCCAAATAATTTTTTCTTGATTCTTTGAGAGCATTAAAGAAGGGACAAAGAGCTTTGATTGCAGATGTTCAAGTCCTCAACAACCAAGCTTCAGCAACAACAAATCTGTTCAATTTAAGGAGTATATTTGTTGTATTTCTTTTTGATTTTTGAATTGTTGTATTTAGTTTCAGTTGGGGCTGAAACTAAGGGAAAGGTTGAATCCAGCCATTGAATTGGATTGGAAGCCTTGGATTAAGGCTTGTAAAGGTTGTGGTTGGTGCTACTGATTTAAAACCAACTAAATTTGTAGATAGTGAGTCCAACAAAACTATCCAAATATAATCTTGAATATATTATAGTGAAATTCCCAAAGAGATAGTTTGGAGAGTGGAAGGAGGTGCTAGGAGTGCACCAAACCACTATAAAATATTATGCCTTTGTGTGTGCCATCTCTTTTCTCATTTGCATATATTTTTTAGCTCTCACTACACTATCTCGCTAAGAGTTAATTGATTAATTATGCACATTTATTTTAAATTTTAAAAACTCAATTCACCCCCCTCCCCCCTCTTGGATTGTCTAGCTGGGCAATAATTAGTATCAGAGCCTTGGTTCCCTACTATTTGTTGATCTTACGATCATGAGAAAAAGATCATGACAACTTAATTGGGAGGCTCACTTGCCGAAGGGCAGTCAACCAATAGGCCATTATTTTTCAATGGGTCAAATTACACCTATTGAAAAGCTCACGTGCGTATATTCATACAAGCTCTTGATTATGATACGTGGAGTGTCACAATCAATGGGCCACACACACCTACAATCATTGTAGATTGCATTGCTTCACCCAAGCCTGAGAAGGATTGGGATGAAATGGATAAGAAACTTACCCAACTAAATGTCAAGGCAATGAATGTATGATATTGTGCCCTTGATGCCAATGAGTTTAACCGAATTTTCACTTGCAATTCAGCAAAAAAAATTGAGATAGGCTCCAGGTAACTCATGAAAGGATGAATCAAGTTAAAGAATCAAAGATTTATATACTTGTGCATCAATATGAACTATTTAAAATGGATCCCACTGAGTCAATTACTAGCATATTTACACAGTTTACTGATATTATCAATGAGCTCAAAAGCCTAGGTAAAGTCTATACCAACAATGATTTAGTGAGGAACATTCTCAGGTCTTTACCTAGATCATGGAAAGCTAAAGTGATGGCTATTCAAGAGGTGAAAGACTTGAATAAGTTGCCACTCAAGGAGCTAATTGGATCTTTAATGACGCATGAGTTGGCTATGGGGCAGCACAATGAAGATGAGAATCAAAAAAAGAAGACCATCACCTTAAAGTCTACATCAATTGAAGAAGATGAAAGTCAGACCTCCGAAGATGATGATGACAATGAGGATATGGCTCTTGTAATCAGAAACTCAAAAAATTCATAGAAAGAAGAAAGCATGGATTTAAGAGAAGGAACCTAATCAAAGGAGAGCCGAGCAGGGAGAAAGAAAAAGAGAAGAAACAATCCTTGTGCTATGAATGTAAGAAATCAGGATACTTCAAAGCAGACTGTCCAACCTTAAAGAAATCATTCAAAAGAATCAAGAAAAAGATCATGACAGCAACATAGAGTGATAGTGACGAGTCTAGCTCTGAAGAGGAGACTCAAAATGAGGCAAACTTCTGTCTTATGGCTTTAGATGATGAGATAACCTCTGAACCTTTCTTAGAATTTATTTTTGAAGAACTTCAAGATACTTTTCATGATTTAATAAAAGAACTTAAAAAAATAAATCTAAAAAATAAAAATTTGAAAGCAAAGAATAAAGTACTAATCAAAGAAAAGGAAGAAACACTTCAAAACAACAATAAATTGAAGGAAGAGAATGAAATCTTAAAGAAAAAAGTTGATAAACTAAAATCTTTAGTAAAAAATTCATATGTAGTTCAAAAAAACTACAACTAATATTAAATACTCAAAAGAAAGTTTATGATAAGGCTGGTTTAGGTTATAAACCTAACAATAAATAAAAACTCCTTAAGAACTTCTTTTCTACATCACTATCCACTTATAGCACTTCTCACATAACATGTTTCAACTGTGGAGAATAGGACACAAGGTATTTGCATGTAATTCAAGAAAAACCAATTATAAAATAATTAAAAAAATTTAGATTCTAAAAGAAACCATAGTTACTAACCCTAAAGGACGCAAGAAAATATGGGTACCTAAGAAAACTACTTGATTTTCATGCAGGAATGCTTTGCAGCCAATGGATCAAAACGAAAGTGGTACTTGGATAGCAGTTGTTCAAGGCATATAATAGGTGATAAGGAGTAATTCTTCATCTTTAAAAAAAAGTGAGAGAGAGTAGTCACCTTTGATGACAACAGCAAAGAAAAGATCATTGGCATTGATAAAATTCAGATTATTCCTTCTATCTTCATTGATAACGTATTATTAGTTAATAATTTAAAACATAATCTGCTTAATATAAATGAACTGTGTGATAAAGGCTTTGAAGTAATTTTTAAATCATCTTCATGCATAATTACTAGTCCCTTTGATGATAATATCAAATTTATTGGACATAGGCGTGGCAACATCTACTTGATTATCTTGATGAGATAGTCATGAAGAGTGGTCAATGTCTTGTAGCTAAGAATGTTAAGATCAAAGAAACTAGTTGGCTATGGCACATAGGTTAGGCCATGCAAGCACGCATATTTTATTAAAATTGATTATAAAAGATCTAGTTAAAGATTTAACTAAACTGAATTTTGAAAATGATTATATTTATGATACATATCAATTTGGCAAACAAATTAGGAAGAGTTTTCAATCCAAAAAGTTTGTTTCAACTTGTAGGCCACTTGAACTAATTCACATGGACTTGTTTGGACCCACTAAGACCACAAGCCTTGATAGGGAGAAATATGGACTTATGATAATTGATGATTTCTCATGTTTTACTTGGATTTTATTTTTGGCACACAAAGATGAAGATTTTTCTGTCTTTTCAATGTTTTACAGAAAAATCTTGAATAAAAAAAATTCAACTATAGTTTATATTCGTAGTGACCATGACACTAAATTTGAAAATAAATTTTTTGAAGATTTTTACAATGAAAATGATATTGAATATAATTTTTCTACATCAAAAACCTCAACAAAATAGTGTAGTTGAAAGAAAGAATAGAATCCTAGAAGAAATGGCCTGTACCATACTTGTGAAGAGAATCTACCTAAATATTTTTGGACTGAAGCTATAAATATAGCATATTACATTTTTAATAGAGCTTTAATCCAACCAATTTTAAAGAAAATCCCCTATGAGCTTTGAAAAGGTAGAAAACTTAACATTAGCTATTTTCATGTATTTGAATGTAAATATTTTATTTTAAATAATAAAAAAAATAACTTAAAAAAATTTGATGTCCAGTCGGATGAGGGTATCTTCCTAAGATACTTCATATCTAACAAGGCTTATAGAGTCTTCAACAAACGAACATTGATTGTAGAAGAATCTATACATAAGGTGTTTGATGAAACTAACGACTCTTCCTCGAGAAAGGAAGATACTTTTGATGATGATGCAAGAATTCTCGAAAATGAAGTAAAAGAACTCTGCTTGAAGAAGAAACCAAGTCAAGAAGAGAAAGAAAAAAAAGGTAAAGAGCAAGAAAATGATTCACAAGAAAACATAAATAAAGAACAAGATGATTTGCCTGAAGAATGAAGGTATGTACACCATCATCCTAAAGATCTCATCATAGGAGATCCTTCTAAAGGGGTAAGAACCAGAGTTTTTTTTAGAGAAAATCATAATTATCTCGCTTTTATTTCTCAAGTAGAACTTAAAACTATTGAAGAAGCTGAAAGTGATCCTAATTGATTAATTGCTATGCAAGAGAAATTAAATCAATTTGAAAGAAATAAAGTTTGGATATTAGTTGATAGGCCTCTTGATCATCCAATTATTGGCACTAAGTGGGCATTCAAAATAAACTAGATGAAAATGATAATATAATAAAAAATAAAGTTAGATTAGTTACTAAAAGATATAATCAAAAAGAAAGAATAGGCTTTAATGAAATGTATGCGTCTGTAGCTAGATTAGAAACCATTAGATTACTACTTGCTTTTACTTATTATATAGATTTTAAATTATATTAAATGGATATAAAAAGTACTTTCCTAAATGATTTTATTGTTGAAGAAGTTTTTATAGAGCAACCACAAGATTTTGAAAATCTTGCTTATCCGAATCATGTTTTCAAACTTAATAAAGCATTGTATGGCTTAAAATAAGCACCAAGAGTATGGTATGATAGATTAAGTAAATTTTTACTTAATAATAATTTTTCTAGTGTAGATACTATATTATTTTTGAAAAGAAAAAAAATTAGATCTGCTAGTTGTTTAAATATATATGGATAATATTATTTTTGGATCTACTAATGAAAATTTTTGTCAAGAATTTGCTAAGTTGATGCAGGATGAATTTAAAATGAACATGATGGGGAAGCTAACATTTTTTCTTGAGCTTCAAATCAAACAAACGAAAGAAGAAATTTTCATATCCCAAACTAAATACATTCTAGAGATACCAAAGAAATTTGGGATGAAAAATGCAAGAGCAATTGGCATGCTTATGAGCCCATATTACAAATTGGACAAAGATGAAAATGGTAAAAGTATAGATCAAAAATTTTATAGGTGTATGATTAGCTTTCTACTATATTTAACTACTAGTAGACCTGATATACTCTTTAGTATTTGCATATGTATTAGATTTCAGTCTAATCTTAAAGAATCTCATATGCTTGCTGTTAAAAGAATTTTAAGATATTGGATGGGAACACAAAACTTAGGTTTATGGTATTCTAAGCAAATCTTAATTGATTTAATTGGATTTTCAGATGCTGATTATGGAGGATGTAGAATTGATAGAAAAAGTACTAGTGTCACATTTCAATTCCTAAGGTTGAATTTAATCTCATAGTTTAGCAAAAAGTAAAATTCGATAGCATTATCTATGATCGAGATCGAGTACATTGCAGTCGAAAGTTGCTGTACTCAACTTCTTTGGATTAAGCAATAACTTAAAGATTATGGCATTGATCAAAATAAAATCTAATTAAAATGTGACAGTACAAGTGCCATCAATTTAATAAAAAATTTCATTCAACATTCTAGAACAAAACATATTAAAATTAGACATTACTTTATTAGAGATCATATTCAAAATAGTAATATTGTATTTAAATTTGTATCAACTAAAAATCAATTAGCTGATATTTTCACAAAACTATTAAATAAAGATAGATTTAATGTGATTAGAGCTGAGTTAGGAATTTGTGATCCCTTCCAATGAAAATTCTCTTTAATATCTTTTTCCTCTTGTGTTAGTTGGCTTGATCCAAGTTTTTTAAAAATTTATTGAATTAATTTTAAATATTTATGAATTTCTGAAACTATGGCTCAAGCTAGCTCGACTATGCTATCGAGCTGACATGACTATCGAGCCGACCCGAACAAGGCATTGAGCTAACTCGACTATCAAGGCCCAATTTTTTATTTATAACGCTCGACTTTTTCAAAATTCTATTCATCACTTTTGAGCTTACCCCACTCCGACCCTCTCCTGACTCCAGTCCTAAACCCTCCAAAAATCCGATCCCTCCTCCTTCCACCCTCCAATCTATGGGATTTTGATCTATGGCACCTAAAACTCACACCGTGGAAGCAAAGAAGCATCGAGCTGAGGAACAGCATGAAATTTATTCAAAGAAGAGACAGTACCGAGGTTTAGCATGCTTCGCACCCTCTACTTCGATTTTTGGACCGAATCGAGTTTCAATGACATCAAAAGCAATCACAATGGGAAGAAAGGTTAGTTTCCAATTTTTGGACGAACAAAATTTTTGGATTGGGATGTGGATTTGACAGCAAGGTTGGGAGAAGTTATGCTCACTTGAGGTACCCACTTATCCCCATCAGGTCAGAAAATTTTTTAAGAATTTAAAGTTGGATACAGAGTCTATTTGGTCAATGGTGAAAGGCACTGAAATCATTCTGGATCAAAGAAGACTAGGGCATCTCCTAGAAATGCCTTCCTCTGAACTCCGAGCTGCTGAGTTACATAATGATTTTAATGGTATGAGAAGGCTTCTTAATAGAAATATTGGGGAGAGCTTTGATATTCACAATGCAAATCTTCTACCTACAGAACTAAAGCTCCTATACAATATGATCTGCAAGATCTTCTCTCCGAGGACTGGGAGATTTGACTGGATATCATCAAGGGATCTTGGTTTGATGGTTCATCATGTTGAGAGAACAACAATAAATCTTCCCTTGATGATGATTGAGCAGATGATGACTGCAGCTGGAAAATCGAAAAGTCAAGATTGTTTGCCATATGGAATGGATTTTACTATGATATTCAGGGATGCTGGCATTGATTTGGATGGTGAGGATTTTAAGTCACTCAAGCATATAGACTACTACACCATCCATTCTCTTCATCGTATGAAGTTTCGAAAAGAAGGTGATGTATAGGTTAAAGAGGTTGAAGGAGTGTAGCCTCATGCTTCTAGATCTTCTTCCTTCTCACCTTCAGAGTCTACTGAGCCATCCTCTCCTGGACCTGCTACTGCACCATCATCATCTGCATCAGCACCAACACCTGGTTCAGTGGCTAGAGAGCATCATCCTGGATCCTCTGTTTCCCCTACACACCAGCCATGACCCTCAGCTTCTCTACAGACAGAATTGTAGAGCAAGTAATGGAATAAGTCATAGAGAAGGTTGGAGCCATGTTTACTAATTTTCAACAGTAAATCTCTAAAAAAGTTGGAGCAATGTTCACTGATCTTCAGCAGCCAATCCTTCTAAGCCTTGAGGAGCAGAGACTATCGATCGAGGGATAGCTTGACATGCTTAGTCAGTGGATCGCCAATTTATCTCAGAGGTTCAAGGTTTTGAAGAAGAAACAGTATAGGACATCGACAAAGGTGACCACAAAGGACACCAAGATTGATAGAAGACTTGAGGAAATCGCTATTGCTCAGCACGGTAGTGCAGAGATCATCATCACTACTATTCATAGAGTTGAGGCTTAGCTCTACTCAGCCTAGATCCTCCCCTAGCCAGCCTCACCCATCCATACCTCTCTTTAGTACCACAATTAGACTTGACACTAATTTTCCACCCATTTGCCCCGGGCCCTTTGCAAGAACCCAGAGCAAGAAACCAAGACCTTCCTCCTCGTCCACTGAACCCATCATAGAATTTCCATCCGATGAGGACTAGTTACCTTTAGACTTAGTCTTTATCTTGTTTTGCTTTAGACTGTATTTTATGTTTTACGATGTAATGAATGTTGTATTGTTTGATTGGCAACATTTTGTAAACAATATAAACATATAATGATCATTATCTATCAATAAATATTTACTTCAGACTTATATTGTTGAATGTTTGTTGAATGTTTGTAGTGTTTGTATTGTTGAATGTTTCATTTGATGTTGACAAAAAAGGAGAGAAGGGCTAATTGAGGAGCATAAGAATATAAATTTTTTAAATGTAGACTGATGAAGAAAAAATGATTGAGCATAATTGATTAAAACAATAACAGACACATCAATTGAATTAGGATGTCAATGAAAGCTGAGAATTTTCAAAATTTTCTACCTACATAAATTTCACACAATGCATTTATCGAGGGGGAGTTTAAATTTTAATAGCTAATAAGAAGTTTATACATCTAAATTTTGTAAAGAAAGATAGAGTCGACTCTTACTTGACCTTGAGTCGATTCTCTCAAGAAAGATAGAGAAATAATTTCTGTAGATCAGTCTTCAAATCGACTCCTACTTCTATCAAGCTGACTCATAGTTTATTCAAGTCGATCCCTATTTGATCTCAAGTCAACTCGACTATGGCTGACAGCTTAAACTTCTAGTTTTATAGAAAATTTAAATTTTTTAAATGATTTCTAATGATGTTTTTAATCTCTAATGGCTAAAAATAGCTATTTTGGCTCTTTTAAAAGATAGGCTACCAAATAAAATTAAGAACCAAGAGAAAGAAAAGAAAATGAGAAACAAAGTGAGAACCCAAGAATATTAATTGTATATTCAAAAGAGTTACAAGCATACAACTACTCAAAAATCTTGAAGCATTCAAAGAGTTTTCAGAACAATGATTGTAAAGCTTCCTCAACTCATTCTCAAAGAGCTTCATTGACTTTTTGTTTGCAGTTTTAGAAGTGTTTTCTATGTTCATCATTGTATCTCTTATTCTATATTATAAATAAGTTTCAATTAGGATTGAATTTAGAGAATGACCTATCTAAGTCTAGAATTGGATTGGATTTCTTATAAAAGCCTAAGATTGGCTTGAGAGTGTGGTTTTGGTTGATTTTCACTGAGAAAATTAATTAAATTTTGAATATGAGTTCAGAAAATAATCAAGTTATATTTTTTTAAAAAAAAATTATAGTGGGATTTCTAAGGATGGCTTAGGGAGTGAATGTAAGTATTAGATTTGGCACTGAACCATTATAAATTATTGGTGTTTGTGTGCAGCTTCTCATTTCTTTATATTATTTCTTATTTATTTAATTATTTTAACATTCATCATTTAGTATTCTCTTATCATACTTCATATTGTCTGAAATTTGTGCACAATAAATTTAAATTTTGGAAAAACCTAATTTATCCTCCTATTCTTGGGTTGTCTCTCTGGGCAAATGCCTTTAGGAGATGGTATTTTTTTTCTAGTGATAGATTAATGAGTGGAGATAATCTAAAATTATCATTGCTTGATGGAAATACTTACATATTTTTCATTACTGCTGATAAATACCTTTTTTTGTTTATCCTATAATAGTCCCAACTCAAAAAATTACTTTGACTATTTTTGGTGAAGCTCTTTTATCATCTCTCTTATTAGATAGACCAAGCACTCGCAATCTATATGGCCCTTCCATCATTGATCATGTAGTTTTGGATAGTCTCTCAATGAAAAGAAGTGGATTAGAACTTAAACTAGGTCATTCTCGTAGGCTCTTACATATCACATACCTATAGATTAATTAGATTTTTATATGATTAGCATACATTAAATCTTTGCACTTAGCACCTTGACATTTTATAATAATTTATCATGATTTGTATGAATCCCTAGCCATAACTTTCATAACTATTCTCATATATTTGTGACCTAATATCCTGTAAACTTCCTACCTTAGACTCATTAGGAGTATAACTCAATTTTTAGTTTATTTTGTCATTGATTTGAGCACTTACCATAGAGATGAGAGGAGATATTCTCTAAAATATATGCTCAAGCATGATCATTAGACTTCATTTCTACCAAACTGAACCTCTAATTTCATGAGATCAAAGAAGCTGGGCCTCTGCTGTTAATGACTAAATAGTGGGCTTAGGCCTCTCGATGACTCTAAGATTGTACTCCTACAAAAACCATTGGTTAACTGTTCTACTAAGTTTTTTCATGGCTTGACATATGAAAAGTATATTATGATATCATCCATTTTATTTGTCTTATATGTTTTTAACATAGTCGGATATGCTGGTTCATCTTTTAATTTGATGGTACTCTTCTAATTGGTTAGTTCAATCATAGTCTCATTATCATAATAAATTGATATGGTTGCAATTAGTTTTATTATCAAAGGAAGCTCTCATACAAAAGTTTTCATCCATTACCTTTGTACAAGTGGAATCTAAAGAAATCGACTCAACTTTCATGATACTCGAGATATAATTATTTTCCTAGAAGATGCCCAAGTAGTAGTAGCACCATCAAGAAGAAAAAAAAAATTAGTAGTTTATTAGAGATATAAAGAATTGGTATCCTAGTTTTCATCACTAAAACTGTCGACCAAATAATCAACGACATTATTATTGGTTTTGTTTTTGTTTCTTTATTAAATAGTGATGTTGATGATATCAATGGAGATTAATATTGATGATAGCATTTGCATAAAACCTATACATTCTTTTTTTTTGCAACTTTTTCTGGAAGCAACCTATCTTCGCTTCCAAAACTGTAACAATTTTAAAAAGAGGGAAGGGTTTGATCATACATGTCAATCAATCTAGTCCACTTTTACTCTTAGATTTCTAAAAATAAAAATAAAAAATAGTAACGATACCAAATAGGCCCTTAGCTATTTAATTTCTGCAAAAGCGAGTATCTTCCCCTTAGATCTCCTATTATGTGCTCCCTTGTCTCATTTGAATTATCTACTTATATAAATTTAAAAAAAAAAAGATGTAAATTAGGATAGAGAAAAGAAAACCACCAATTTAATTTTCAAAATTAATTCAATTTCATATGCTGGTGGTTAAGAGCAACAACTGAGGATTGGAGGAAAAAAAGAATAATATTTGTAAATAAAATTCAACAAAAAATTGATAAAATAAAATAGAAGCAATAGAAATAGTTTTAAAATTGAATTCACTTACCGCACTATTAGCAGTATCCATTTTATTTGCCATCAAGAACCATAGATAAGATACTGGCATATCAGAGATAAACCTTATGGCACCGCTGATACCCCTTCAACTCCTTGATATTAGCCTTGTACATTGCCACCATTGCTTCTTGAGTTCTTGCTCACTTCCTCCCCTTAGCCACCACCTCTGCCCACATCCTCCTTTAGCTCCATCTCATCTATCTCTTGGGCATGGCATGGCACCCTGCCATGTAGTTTAGGCAATTCAGCCTCAAATCTCTCTTTCAAACTCAATTAGTCCCTTACCGTGCTACCCCCACTAGAAGCATGAAAAGGACCGACAAGATAGAAGGGGACTTCATTATTGTCGAATTCGCATCTAGCCATCCTTGGAGCTATCCAAGGATCAAGGATTTTTCATCGATGATAAAGTTGAGAAGATTTCCCCATTCCTAGGCTATCACATCCACCACCACCATAACGTCGGCCATCCAATAGATCTTGATCTTGAAAACCCGAGTGTGGGAGGGTGTGGCTCTGTTATTGCAGCATTTAGATCAATCTTTATAGTGATGGGGTTGGAGTTCTTGATGGAAGCTGAATTGTAGTTGGGTTAGGAGGGTAGTTGGTGGAATCTTTAGCAAAAACTATCATTTATTTATTGAATCAAATGAGACCCACAAGTTGGAATCATGGAAAAAGGTGAGATGGGGGCCAAATTTGCTATCTAGCATCATGGGCCATGGGTCAGTCACAGAAGTCCATAATGACATAGACCGCAATTATTGGACAGAATAGTTTGGAGAAAATATTGGCACATGGTGGTACCCGTCCATCCTATTGTATTATTATATCGAACTTATTTGAAATTTTTGATAAAAAGTTAGAAAGGAGGGTCTTTTTTTTTTAGGTTAAATATTAAGAAAAAAGTTAGCCTACTTTTTTATTAATCAACTTATTTACGTTCTCATACTTTCCTCAAAAAAGTGGCATTGTTATGTTACTTTTCCATGTGCAGTATTTATCCATGAAATGAGTGGGAATACTTATCCACTTGAGAGTGAATAAATTAGCTTCCCATGAATCGATAAAATACCCTTTTTTTATTCCTAAAATTGTTGGGAATAGTATCCCAAAGCCAATCATCAGCCTTTTGACGGTTGTGCTCATTTTTATATTTGTACATGAATTATGAATTAATAAAAATTATTTTGGTATTTTTCATCACAAAATATTTCATCTTCTAATGAACTCTTATGTTGTGGTGAAGTCTTTAGGACTATTTAGACTCGATAAAGGAGGATTTGTCGTTTAGTCCTTAAATCTGTTCGCGACCAAATGATATGTTGTTACCAAGGATGACAACGTTTATCAAGCATAGGTCGTTGTGTGCCATATAGGTTGGTTGTCCTCTTAACCAATGAGTGTGGAGACACTGGTATGGCATACAGGTGAGATGTAAGGGTACATCTGCACTGAACGTGACCGACTCCGAAGCTATTTCTGCAGTCAAAATTTGCTCCGATGGAATATGGGTACAAATATCCCTCCGACCTGAGACCGCCACGGTGACTTACAAGCAACTCACTGCACTTAGGCACTGGACTACCTGAATTTTTAATTCAGTGACGGAAGGCTGCTGGGTGTAGTCAAGTACTTGACTTATCGGTGCGTGTGTCAAGATGGGATTGACCACTCCAGTTTAGGAGCTGTGTACAGTCGTATTTTAATTTAGTAAAACCTTGGCCAAGGTAGTCCTTGTGAGAAGTCACAGGACGTTTGAGTTGAGCACAATTCGAATGATCTGATCAGGATTGACAGTTTAATCCTGAGTCATCCTAAACACAGGGGTCAAAAGGATGAATTATACAGTAACCATATTCATGTAGGTTCTGAGTTTTGCGATTGTGACTCTTTGACCTATCCGAACGTCAGGTACCATTGCTAGATGATCACTTCGATTAGTACAGGAATTGGTTCCTGTGCTACCGGCTTAGGTTCGAACCTGCGGGGTCACACACATTAGAGATTCCTATCTGATCTGATGGCTGATGTAGAATCCTACATGTTTAAAACTCGATGATCGAGAATCAGGATTCTCTGATCATGAGTTCCACACATTATGGGTACCGGGGTCAAGAGTCCCACTGGTTGGGACTTTTCGATCAGGGTTACATATCGATGAATTCTGATGTCCGATTGCCCATCGGATTTGGACTCAGTATTTATGAGAGGTTTAATTAGTGATTTGATCGTTAATTAACTCAATTTGATTGAGTAATTATTTTTGAATCAAGTCCAATTGAATTGGATTCAGTTGGGTTTGACTCAATTAGGTTAAGAGTTGACCTAATCGTCAAGATGGTTTGGTCCCTGATTTGATCAGGGGTTGGGCTTAGTCAATTTTTGATTTGATTAGGATTTTATTGAGCCTAATTAAGCTTAATTAAGTTGGGTTTAAATTAGTCTAATTGGACCTAACTTATTTGGTTCAATTAGGTTGGTTTAAATAATTAAACCACCTTGACCCAATCTCCATGCGCCACCTCACTTTCATTGCACCCATTTGAATTCATGAGAAGAAATTTCTCATGAATTTTTTCCTCATACCAAGCCCTCTCCACGCCCCACTTTAATGTGCCATATGAATGGATAAGGATGATTGGTTGGCCATTCAAATTCAAAATAAAGTTTGAATTTGATTGGGCAATCAATCTTTGCACCTTATCCCTTTTTTTACATCCCATTTATTACATGAGAAAAGGTTTCTCATGAAATTACTCCATGCACAATTTAAGCCATGCCTCATGCCTTTAGTGGATAAGGGATGAGTTGGTGTCCATTTGAATTCAAAATTTGATTTGAATTCAAATGTGCAATTACTCATCTTTATCCTTTCTTTTGGATAAGACGTTTGACGTTGTTATAAAAGGAGGAGAAGAGTGGGGCGTGCAAGAGGAAGATTTTTGGAGGAAAATTCTGGGACGTGAGAAGTCTTGTGCATGAGATGGAAGTCCATATCCTTCCAAGAGAAAAAGAAAGAAAAGAAAGAAAAGTGGGTGCAAGATTTTCGGTGAGTTTCCTAGAATTTTAGCCTGGGGTTCGGGAAGTGAGAAAGTGAGCTACAAGTGTCGTGAGCCCACAAAATCTTAGGAAGATCTTCAACATTCTCTCAAGCATGTCTGTTGATGATCCGGAGCATCCGAAGAATCGACAGATATCGATCGAAGGAGTTCGATCAGCATCGACCGTCAAAAGGGCTCTACAACGAGCTAGCACTCGTGAGGAGTCGATCAGACCGGGAGCTTCGTATGGACGATCCGCAGAGGTCAGACACACTGTGTGGCTACATCGCGATAATCAGACTCTCCCGACGGTGATCAGATTGCGGTGATCTACTATCCGCATAAAGGTATTGTGTTCTGAACACATTACAATAAAGTGTTTATTGTTCAAATTCAAATTTCAAATTTAAATGCATGCATGCTATATATCATATTTAGATCTTAGTGTAGGATAAATTTATATTAATTAATTAGATTAATTAATATTTTTCCACTATAAAATCATGATTTTGAAAAAATTTTAAAATTATCATTTTACCCCTGCACTGAATTTCTCCACAAAAATACCCTCCTTATGCTGATACACTAAGAAACCCTAATCTCTCACTATCTCTCTTTATATATAATAAACCCTAATCAGGCTGTATCATTGCAATATCTAGCCAATTTCTAGCCATAAAATTGACAAATTTTGATGACTAAAGTAAATCATTTTCTTTTTTTGGTTTGATGATTCTATTTTTTTTTTTTTTTTTATTAAAGTTTTGTGATTGATTTGATGAGAATCCTCTCAGATGAGCTCTCCAAGTTGGGATTATACTTTCAAACTACTAGGTAGCACATCAAATAATTGGTTAGGACATTCAGTATGGAAGAAAAGTTTGGGAGATGAGAATGAAAGTGTTTGTTAAATTCTTAAAAATTGAGAGGCTTACTCAGAATAAGAGGATGATGGGGGGAAGGAAAATTCCAAGGGATGCATTGGATAATTTTTACTTCTTTAGTCTGGTTGAGGATTATATATGTGCTTAATTCTTGACTATTTTATCATGCCCTTATATTTTCTAGCTCTCCTAATTTTATATAGGTTGAAATCCCAGATTGGTATAAGAAAATTGGGCTTCAATTATAAAGGAGTACTACATGATAAGTATGCAAATCGGGTTGAAAAGTATAAACAGTATTATGGGAGAGATGGATAGATCTTAGCAATTTAACCTAAAAAGTAGCAATATAAAAGAGAGTGGGTAATAGATTCCAATGCCACTGTGTAATGAATAAAACAATATAGGTAAATTATTTTTCTACTTAAAGGTCACATGGGTAATACTTATCTAGAAAAATTTATGCCCCCATAGAATGAGATGTATCTATCAATTTTCTAGATCTCAAAGAGATGTATCTAGCACTATTTTGAAAACTATTGGACTAATCAATTAAACTGATTGAATCATCAAGTTGATGGTATGAATTATCTAAAAAAAATGATTAGATGAAAATAGATTTTAACTGCTTGAATAGTAGTTGAACTATTGATCTATGTGAAACATAATGGTTAGATAGGAATGGGCCAAGTTTTTCACCATGCTGAGGCATCATTTCTCATCCCAATTTGCTTCCATAGGTTTTCTCTTTACTTTATCATGATTGTAGATATCTCTCAAACCCTTAGTTTGAATCTCATGAGTCTTCATCCCAGTGCCTCTCTCTCCCTCAACGACACCCTCTCCAAAAATCAATTTGTTTTACCAACAATGCTAGTTTATCCTATTTTTTTGTCTATTTATGAGACTATGATGTTCATAGTTATAACCAATCTCTCTTTTTAATGAAAGAATTGCTTTATGATTTTGTGGTATACTTTTAAGAAAGTAGGTTTGAGAGATTCTTTTTTTTTAAGATATAGGGGTTTATAGGATTTAATGAACAAGGACATTTTAGTAGAATAGTGGGTCACTCCTTTCCCATTCTTTATTCAAAACTTCACCTCATCCTATTACTCTTTCATGTGATCTATATTCTTAATTCTTTTGTGTTACTAGGAAATTTTAAGAAGATGCAATTCTTGATAATATTCTATAAAAAATGATAGAAGATAGATAGAAGAATCATAGATATCTTTTATATTGTTTCTCTAAAAATAAGTAGATTAGTCGGTGTCAACTTGATGAATATTTATATGTATGAAACCATACTTGTAAAATATATAATATATTTTGAATGTTGACTATGTTATTTGATGAAAACTAAGGTTGATATCTTGTCAAAATCAATATTGTATGAACATTATGTTATGCATCATAATTTTATGTTGTAATAAAAATGTTAAAAAGTGAATAGATTTGTCTTAAAAATATATAATGATACTGTATAAGAATTATAGTATTATCTAATTTTCAAACATATAAATTTGTTTTATTTTTTGAAAATAAATTTTTATTATATAATGATGATATCATGTATTTATTTTTGATTGAATTAATGGTTGAATTGCTAATCCATCATCTAATCAATATTTTGGTTTATAGATAGCATGGTTTTTACAATATTGGTATCTAGAACCAATTGCTTAAAAGAATAATACCTACAAGTCAATCGCATGTATGATGCGATGGAATATTTTTTTATATTTTATTTTTCAAACTCATATATTTAATATTTATTATTAATAAAATTAAGTATTTTATTTCATTATATGTTGTATCTTAATATTTGTTTAAGATTATAATGAATCCTATAGGTTAGGGCAATGGTTTTAGGGCTATAATGAGACCATGCCAGTGAGACTTAAATCTTTGATAGTCTTGATCTAAAATACTTTCAGTCGTAGGATCATTGAGTCGGAGATCAATGATTCCAGTAAGACTAGCACATCCTATGTATGCTCGATGGAGAGGGTGATTGATCTTACAATTATTTATATGATGATACTAATACAAAAATATGGATGCTCATTAGAGAATGATTTTATCGAATTGATCAAATATGAGAATATCTGATGGAGTCTTATTTGCATATCAGTTGGTTGTTCTCTAGTGAGAGTTATACAAGTGATCCTTAAACCTGAGATCATCATGGTACCTTAGGTGTACGAAACTATATTTTGGTTCATTTTCTAATCTGACTCTTTGAGTCTTGTGTGGAGTGTTCTGAATATAGTGTAGTGTGTATGGAGGTTGTAAGTGGTCAATAAGAAATCGATCACTCTTTATAAAAGAAGCGAACATTTTATGTGATCTTATAGGTTGATGATTCAAGAAGTCCTTAGCCAAAATAGGATGATAATTAAAAAAAAATTACTAATGTATTATTAACTAAATCATCACCTTTTGTTCGAGATATATATAGATAAGTGTTTGGGCTTGACATAATTCTATGCCCATAGCTCATCCAGAATGTTGTATGATCGAAGGATTGAATTACATAATAACTTATCACTGAAAGGTATTTTTGATATTTTCATCAAATTTTATATCTTCTGGATAGTCATGATATGTTGCTAAATATCAATCTTGACTTATGAACTCACATGAATTAAAAGAGTTTAACTCAAAAATTAATTAGAAAGAGTTTTGATTAATTGGTCATTTAGACTAATCTAATCTAATCGGATTGATTTAAGTCATGAGCCTGAGTCCACTGCTGGTTAGATATGAAATCCAATAGGTCACACACTTTAAGATTTGATCTTGATCTAATTTAATTAGATATATTATAAATTTTATGGATTAAATTAACTTGCTAGCACATGAATTAACCCAAGTTTCCTATTAGATTTAGTCCAAAGTTGTTTGTGCTAATCCTAATCCTATTGCCTTGACCTAATTAGATTAGGTTTAAACCATATCATTTTCTAGTTTGGTTAACCACTTCACATGAAAGAGTTTCACATGAAATGGACTTCTTCATGCCTTAATGCCATGCAAAAATAAATGTAGTGCCACTTATTTATGGTGAGAAGGAAGAGTCCCTCTTATTTAAGTCTCTTAACCACCTCTCTTTATTTCCCACGCCTTCACTTATTGGATGTGCCATATGATGGCACCTTGGCTTTTGCGTGTAGATAGGAGAGTCTTTCTACTAATTAAATTCTTAACTTTTTAAGTATTCCACATGGTGAAATAAAGTTTGGAAGAAAACTATGAGTCACCGTATGGGAAGTGAGGCGCCAAGGGTTGTTTCCCACACCCTTTCATCCCTTATTTAAGGGGTGCTCTATATGGGATATGGGTCCACTCCAAGGGTTTTTAGGCATGAGATTGAGAGGAAAAAGATAGAAAAAAATCTAAGAAAAAGATAAGAAAAAAAGGGAGAGAAAGAATAGAAAGAAGAGACAAGATAGAAAAGGAAAGGCAAGGGTTGCTATTCCTAAGGTTCAATTTCTCCAATAGTTGAATTTTTGAATCAATTTGGGTGGTGAGATCTTTTGAGAAAAAATTTTTGGCATGGCCATAGTAGAGGTTCAAAGAAAATCAGGTGGTGGTGCAATCAGTTCTTAAAAAGGAAAGCTAACAGTGAACTTGTGAAGAAGGCTGCAATACTACTTCAAGTTGGAAAGTATCTTGATCAATCCTGTGTAGATCACCATTGGACGATGCCTACTTTGATATCTAGCAGAGATCGTTTGTCATCGGATCATCATTTTCGGAAGGTATATTATCTACTTTATTGCATGCTTGATTGGTTTGATTGAAATCTACAAGGCAGTCTTAGGGTTTATGTTCTGATTGGCTGGTTTTAAGTGTTAAAACTTATTCTATGTATGTCAAAAAAATTTAAAAATTATATTCTATTGTGTAACTAGAATCCAATTATGGTATTAGAGTCACCCTTGTTAGATTCAATCAAACAAGTGTTATTATTGTAATATAGATAAGATCTGATTCATATGATGCCATGTTGTTTTAATTGATTACTTATATCAATCTTTAAATCAAAAATTATTTTGATCATGTTCATAATTAGACTTTAAATTTTAGTTGTTAAATTTAAAATTTATTATAATCTAAAATTTTATGATTCATAGTAGATTATTGTTTTAATCAATTTAATTAGGGTGCATTGGACTTAGATCAATTGTTGACCTGATCAAGCCTAATGTGATTAGGATTTTGAATAAGATATAATCAAAGTTAGATTAAGATTCAAAATGATGGCTCAAGCCAAAATTGATATGTGAATTAGACCAAGAGTTAAGTCTAACTCATAATCAAATAACATTGGCTCAATAGTTGAACCAAAGTCATATATGCACCCGACACGATCCTTGTAATCATGATTTTAGCATGGGCATATGAATGATATTACAATTTGAATAACATGATATATTGCTTAAATGCTCCATTCTTTTAATATGTATATTTCATGTGATGTAAATGTTAGGATGTGCATGAGACCAATCTAAGACCCTCAATTAAAAAATTATATTAAGTTATAGTGTCGAAAATTACTTGCTGCCTGAATTTCAGATTCATTGATCAATTGGTGTCTAGGGCAAGTGCCAAAGGTGGTTATTTAATTAGAATCATTTACTTATCTGATCAAGTTATTGGTGTCTAGGGAAAGCAATGGAGAACCTCCCATCTACTTATCTGGCCAATTTGATCGATTGAATTTTGAATTTGGCTTGTTTGGTATTGAGGATACTACATATGCCTTCCTTCATGCTAAGACAATGCCGTATCGAGAACTATAGTAAGTTTGTTGTGCAACCACAAGGCTTATTATAGAGATTGATATAGGGTTGTCTTAATGCATGGTTGATGCTTACGATATTTTTGGATGTGTTGCTTTATTGTGCAACCACAAGAGTAGCATTATTTAGAGATGACTATATTAAAATGAAGGATCTGACTTAACTAAAATATTATAATTTATTGTGCAACCCCAAAGCTATAAATATTTTAGAGACAAGAATATGTTGAGAGTTGTATGATATGCAATTTGAAAGAGTTTTCTATCTTTGAACTCATAAAGATTTATCGTGCAACCATAAGATCTTTATGAGGAATTAAGATCTCAACCCCAAATAAAAAATCAATAAAGGTTTCTCATTTATCATAGAAGAAGACTGTGGTATTCGATAAAATAGTGAGAGTAACAATTAGATAAAAGATCTAATCCAGTTGTATGTATCATCATGAGTTATTTGCTTATATATTATTCTTGTAATTATAGATTTAATTGCATAATAGCATCCTTACTTTCACTACGTGGCATTCTTAATGCTAACAAGTTGACCAAACCAAATAATGTAGACTGATTGAGAAACCTAAGAATTGTTCTCACTCAAAAGAAAGTCTCCTATATTTTAGATACATCTGCTCCCGATTCGATTGGAGAAAATGCTACTAACGAGGATAGGACCACATACAAGATGTGGCAAGATGACAGTATGACAGTCAAATATATCATACTTGTCTCTATAAACAATGAGCTTCAGAGGCAACATGAATGTATGGATGTTCAGTCCATACTTCTCAATTTAAAGGAGTTATATGGAGAACAAAGTCGAACTACTAGATATGAGATATTAAAATAGTTAATCAGTATCAGGATGAGTGAAGGCACATCCATGCAGACCTATGTCCTTAAGATGATTGACCTGATCACTCGATTAGGTCAATTGAGTTTTGCTATGGATGGTGAGCTTAGTTAGGATTTGATTCTACAATCACTTCCTAATTTTTTCTCACAGTTTGTCATTAACTTTCATATGAACAAACTGAACACTAGCCTGTCTGAGCTGTTGAACATGCTAAAGATAGTAGAGAGCCATTTCAAGGATGAAAAAGCACATGTTCTTCTTATAGATAAGATCTTCAAGAAGAAAGGCAAAAGGGTTCAAAGAAAAAGATGAACTTTAAAGCTAATATCTCCAAGAAGAAGGCGAAGAAGATCTTCACCAAGGATACTTGTTATCAGTGTGACAAAGATGGGCACTAGAAGAGGAACTGCAAGCTCTATTTTGCAAGTTTGAAGCAGAAGGAAGCAAATATTGCTAAAGATTTGTATATGATACAAATAAATTTATCATTAAGTACTTCGACTTCAGATTCTTAAGTATTAGATATTGTCTGTGGTTCATACCTTTGCAAATCATTGCAAGGATTGTAGGAAATAAAAAAATTGAATGAAGGTGACTTCATGCTATTCGATGCTAGTGGAAAGTCTATTCAAGCTGAAGCCATAGGAACCTTCTTGTTGAAGCTGCCTTCAGGCAAAATTTTAGAATTAAAGAACTATTACTATATGCCTAAAATTATTAGAAATATTATTTTTGTACCTATGTTGTTAGAACATGATTTTGAAATAAAAGGAAAGGATAATAGTTACTCTATTTATCTTTCTAATAAATTTTATAATAATACTTTTATAGATAATGATCTTTTATTCTTGTCACTTAATAATAATGTTCTTCATATTGATCAAATGAAGAAAAGAAAGAGAGAAGATGTGAATGTCACATATCTATAGCACTGCTGACTTGGTCATATCAATGAGTCAAGGATTAACAAGTGATACAAAAAAAAAAATCTTTGATCTGTATGATTTTGAATCATATGAAACTTATGAATCTTGTCTTATGGGTAAGATGACCAAGATTCTATTTACTGAAAATGGAGAAAAGGTGAGTGACTTATTGGGTTGGGTACATATGGATGTTTATGACCCAATGTCAACTCAAGCTAGAGATAGATACTCCTACTTCATTATATTTACTGATGATTTATTAAGATTTGGATATGTGTATTTAATAAAATATAAATCTGAAGTCTTTGATAAGTTTAAGGAGTACTAAAAAATGATTGAGAAACTAACTGGTAAGAGTATTAAAGCCCTTCAATCTAATCGAGAAGGAGAATACTTAACAAGTGAGTTCCTTGATCAATTTAAAAAAAATGGTATTCTCTCTGAATGGACTCCTTCTTACACTTCACAATTAAATGGTATTGCGGAAAGGAGAAATCATACCTTATTAGATATGGTGCGATCCATGATGACTTCACAGATCTTCCGATCTCTTTTTGGGGATATGCTTTTGAGACTGCAGAATATGTTTTAAACAGGGTACTTTCTAAATCTATACCTAGTACTCCATATGAAACATAGAGAGGAAAGAAGCCTAATCTTAAGTATCTTAAGATTTGGGACTGCTCTTCTTATGTCAAGAATATTGAAGGATATAAGCTTAGTGCTAGATCAAAAAAGTACAGATCTGTAAGTTATCCTAAGAAGAGTATAGGATACTACTATTATCCTACTCAATAAAAGATGTTTGTTAGTAGGCATACCATCTTTTTGAAAAAAGAGTTTATCTAAGAAGAAGGCAGTGGGAGGACCATTAAACTTGAGGAAGTTCAAGACCTACAATCTATCTAGAAGCAAGATATGCAGAGTCCACAACTTGATCCTCAACTTGAAGTGCCCATTGATGAGGCACAACCACTACACACACCTCCTCTCCGAAGGTCTAGTATAGTGCGTAATGTATCACTCAGATATGATTTTGTCATTGAGAATGACAACACACCACACATTATTGAGAATGATGATCCCACAACCTATTCGAAAGCAGTCATTAGTAATGAATTTGACAGATGGCTTGAAACCATAAAATCCAAAATAGACTCCATGTATGCCAATCAAGTTTGGACTTTCATTGATGTGCTTGAGGGTGTGACCCCAATAGGTTGCAAATGAATCTTCAAGAAGAAGATTGGAGCAAATGGCCAGATAGAGACCTATAAAACCAGACTAATGGCAAAAAATTTCAGACAAAGAGAAGGTGTTGACTATAAAGAAATCTTTTCATCCATAGATATGCTTAAGTCTATTCAGATTATGCTTATTATAGCTGTATATCATGACTATGAGATCTAGCAGATGGATGTCAAGACTATCTTTCCTAATAAAAATCTATAGGAAGAAGTCTACATGACTCAGCCAGAGAAATTTATCTTCAGTAGGAGGGCAAATTGAGTATGCAGCTGAAGAAATTCATTTATGGATTAACGCAGACATTGAGGAGCTAGAATATCTATTTTGATGAGACAGTCAAATTGTTTGGATTTATCAAAAATATAGATGAACCATATGTATATAAGAAGATTAGTGGGAGTATCATTATCTTCTTGATTTTGTATGTAAATGACATACTGCTCATTGAGAATGATATTCCTATGTTGTAATTGATCAAAACTTGACTATTACAAAAGTTTTTCATGAAAGACTTGGGTGAAGTATTCTGTATACTTAGTATAAAAATCTATAGGGATAGATCTAAGAGATTACTAGGTTTATCCCAGTCAAGATACATAGATCTAGTGTTGAAGAGGTTCAACATAGATGAAAATAAAAGAGGTTACTTACCCATGAGTCGTGGCATATATATCTCTAAGAAATATCTCCTAAGACACCTGAAGAGAGAAAGAGAATGAGTTCTATGCCTTATGCTTCGACTGTAGAATTGATAATATATGCTGTACTATGTACCTGACCTGATATCGCTTATACCTTAGGCATTGTAAGTAAATTTTAGACAGATCCAGCAAAAGATCATTAGAAAGCTGTAAAAAATATTCTCAAGTACTTAAAAAAGATTAGTGATACTTTTCTCATTTATGATGAATTTGATTTGAAATTAGAAGGCTTTACAGATTTTAGTTTTCAATCTGATCTAGATGATAGCAAATCCATATCAGAATATATATTTATCCTATATGATGGTACAGTGAGTTAGAAGAGTTTCAAACACCAGACTGTAACTGACTCAATTACTGAGGTAAGGTACATTGCTGCTAGTAAGACTGCTAAAGAAGCTGTCTGGATAAAGAAGTTCATCTCAGAATTGGATGTGATTCTTGATATTGAACACCCCATACCATTTTACTGTGATAACATTGGGGTTGTCACTCAAGCTAAGGAACCGAGGTCTCATCGTAAATCCAAGCACATCCTAAGACGGTTCCACTTTGTTCAGAAGATTATCGAAAGATAAGATGTGATCATAGAGTGAGTTGACTCGAAGAACAATATAGCAAATCTATTTACTAAGATTTTATCACAGCAGCAGTTTGACCGCCACCTAGATTGCATGGACATCAAGTATAAGGGCAATTGGTTCTAGTATAAGTAGAAGATTGAAAGAATAATATCCTACAAGCCAATCACATGTATAATATGATGGGATATTTTTTTATATTTTATCTTCTAAAATTATGTATTTGATATTTATTATTAATAAAATTAGATATTTTATTTTATTATATATTGTATCTTAATACTTGTTTAAGATTATAATGAACCCAATAGATTAGGACAATGATTTTAGAGTCATGATGAGATCATACCAATGAAACTTAAATCTTTGATAGTCTTGATCTAAAATATTTTTAATTATAGGATCATTGAGTTGGAGATCAATGATTCTGATAAGACTAGCACATCTTGTGTATGCTTAATGGAGAGAATGATTGATCTCATAATCACTTATGTAGTGATAATAATATGAAGATGTAGGTACTCATTAAAGAATGAGTTTATTGAATTGACTAGATGTGAGAATATCTGACGGAGGTTTATTTGCATGTCAGTCGGTTGTTCTCTAGTGAAAGTTGTACAAGTGATCCTCAAACCTGAGATCATCATGGTACTTTGTATATACGAATCTATATTTTGGTTCATTCTCTAACTTGACTCTTTGAGTCTTGTGTGGAGTGTTTTTGATATAGTATAGTATGCATGAAGTTGTAAGTAGTCAATAAGAAATCAGTTACTCCTTATAAGGGGAGCGAACATCTTATGCGATCTTATAAGTTGATGATTCAAAAAGTCTTTGGCCAAAGCAGGATGATAATTAGAAAAAAAAATTTAATATATCATCAACTGAATCATTACCTTCTAATCAAAATACATATAGATAAGTGTTTGGACTTGACATGATTCCATGCCCATAGCTCATCTGGGATGTTGTATGATTGAAGGATTGAATTGCATGATAACTTGCTATTGAAGGATACTTTTGATATTTTTATCAAATTTTATATCTTCTGCATAGTCATGACATGTTGCTAGACATCAATCTTGACTTGTGGACTCATATGAATTAAAAGAATTTAATTTAAAAATTAATTAAAAAGAGTTCTGATTAATTGGTACATTTGGGCTGACCTAATCTAATCGGATTGGTTTAGATCATGAGCCTGAGTTCACTACTGACTAGATATGAAACTCAATAGGTTACACACTTCGTGATTTGATTTTGATCTAATCTAATTAGATTTATTGTAAATTCTATGGGTTAAATTAACTTACTAGCACATGAATTAACCAAAGTTCCCTATTAGGTTTAGTCCAAAGGTGTTTGTGCTAACCCTAATCCTATTGCCTTAACCTAATTGGAATAGGTTTAAACCATATGGTTTTCTAGTTTGGTTAACCACTTCACATAAAAGAGTTTCATGTGAAATGGACTTCTCCATGCCTTAATGCCATGCAAAAATAAATGTAGCACCACTTATTTACAGTGAGAAAGAAAAGTCCTTCTTATTTAAGTCTCCTAACCACCTCCCTTTATTTCCCAAGCCTTCACTTATTGGATGCGCCATATGATGATGCCTTGGCTTCTGTATGCAGATAGGAGAGTCCTTCTACTAATTAAACTCTTAACTTCCTAAGTATTCTACATGGTGAAATAAAGTTTGAAAGAAAACTATGAGTCACTGCATGGGAAGTGAGGCGCCAAGGGTTGATTCCCATGCCCTTTCATTCCTTATTTAAGGTGTGCTCCGTATGGAATATGGATCCGCTCCCGGGGTGTTTAGGTGTGAGATTGAGAGAAAAAAGATAGAAAAAAATTTGAGAAAAAGATAAGAAAAAAAAGGGAGAGAAAAAGTAGAAAGAAGAGACAAGAGAGAAAAGGAAAGGTAAAGGTTGCTATTCCTAGGGTTCAGTTTCTCCAATAGTTGGATTTCTAAATCAATTTTGGATGGTGAGATCTTTTGAGAAAAGATTTCTAGCATGGCCTTAGTGGAGGTTCGAAAGCAATCAGGTCGTGGTATAATCGGTTCTTGAAAAGAAAAGTCAGTAGTGAACTTATAAAGTAGGCTGCAGTACTACTTCAAGTTGGAAAGGACCTTAATCAATCCTATATGGATCACCATTGGAGGATGCCTACTTTGGTATCTAGTGGAGATCGTTCTATCATCAGATCCTCAACTTCAAAAAGTATATTATCTATCTTATTGCATGCTTGATTGTTTTGATTGAAGTCTACAAGGCAGTCCTAGGGTTTGTGTTCCGGTTGGCTGGTTTTATATTAAAACTTATTCTATGCATGTTAAAAAATTTTGAAAATCATATTCCACTATGCAATCGGAACCCAACATTGCTATCTTTAGATATTATAATTTTTTTTATGTAGGAGGATATGACTCTCACATTTCTATCCATACTTTCATCCCATCACTTAAGGATGGAACATAAGAATATAACTATAAATTTTATTACTAATCATCCTTACAAATTTTCTAATTTGGGCTCCAAAATAAAAGCAAGCATTGAATGATAATAATGTTATTGTCTGATTCATCTAAATATCTTATAAAAAGCTGCATTTCAATGGGCAAGGCTCTCAGTATAATGAGGTCTAGGGAGGATCAAATGACAAGGAAAGAAAAAATTAAGCACAAATAACTAAAAAAAAAGAAATAAAATAAAAAGGGGCATTTTGGTGCATAACAAAATAGTCAAAAATATATTTAATCAAGTGTGGTAAAATAAAAAAGGAAAAAAAATTCTTGAATTCATCACCAACTAACAAAGGCAACCAGACACAATACAATCATTTTGCTTTTTACGTTAAACATCAATACTAATATATAAATGATGCTTGTTTAAGCCCAAGCTAAATATTAATACTGTTGCCACTAAAATTTGACTCTCGATCAAAATAGTTGGAGAGGTGGCACATCCTTCTGGGAAAGTGGCATGTAAGACAAGTCCTGACCAGAGTTGGCTCCTGCAAGAATCCTCCGATGCTCAAGTCAAATCTCAGAAAACATAAGAGCATTTTTTGGGAAGAGATTGTATGCATACCTTGGGGGTCTTTTGGAGGTCGTTTTGTAGGTGAGGGCTAAAAAAGCATTGCGAAAATATTGTCTAACTGATTTGGGCACAATATTGTGAGATTTTCAATTGGAATCTTTGAGATTGGACAATTACACCTATCTTATCTGTTTCGAAGCTAGTTGTGGCACTGTAGGCTCTTTGAATTTGAAATGAGGGTGCAGATAGAATCACCGATTTGGGCATAATATTGTGAGATTTTCAATCAAAATCTTTGAGATTGGACAATTACACCTATCTTATCTGTTTCGAAGCTGGTTGTGGCACTGTAGGCTCTTTGAATTTGAAATGAGGGTGCAGATAGAATCGGACTGGCTTCGACTGAGGAGGCTTCAGAGTGGTCCAATGAATATAGACATTGAAGGAAGGAGATGGCTAGGACCAACTATGTTCATTTGAATAAAGATCTATGGAGTCCAAAGTATATCTACCACCGAAGTCAGAAATCGACCTATCTAGATGTTAGCTTATTGTCGAGACTGGGATCAACTAGCGAAGTTTTGGTTATAAGTCGAAGTTCGGACCAGCTGGAATCTAATGTTTTGTTTAAAAAGAGCATCGGGGAGAAGGATCATTGGGGCCCCAAGTTAGGATCAGGAAGGTCCATAGTTATGCATTGAATGACCTCTTTTAGACAACCCTCTCATGGTTCGAAAAAGATATATCTACCTCCAGGATCGGGCACATTCATCCCCAACAGTACTGTGGTATCAGTTTTGTACACTTCATCATATGCTTTTCTACTGACTCATGTCTTTGGTCTTGGTAACAAATTCATCCCCAACAGTAATGTGGTATCAGTTCTGTACACTTCATCATATACCTTTCTACTGACTCATGTCTTCGGTCTTGGTAACAAATTACCCCCCAACAAGTACCAAAACAAGAAAACATCAATTATCCCACATCAAATAAAAATATCAAAGATTCCACATCAAATATCATAACTCATGTCTTATCACATAAAATAAATCCAATAAGGACTCGTTTGATTTACAAAAAGAACTTTTCTTCCTAAAAAATAACTTCCTGAGAAGTTACTTTCTGAGAATAGAATTTGAGCGTGTTTGGTTGATCATGGGAAGGTGACTTATTGCAAAGTAGCTTATGATTGATTGCGTACCTATTTTTCTAAAAAAATTGTATAAAATATCTATTATACCCTTAATAGATATAAGTTCATACTTTTTTGCTCCGAAACTTTAGATAAATATTAATATTATATTAATATTAATATAAATATATTATAAATATATTATAATATAATATTAGACTATAATAATTTATTATGTTAATATAATACTAATATATATTAATATATTATTAATATTTTAATATGATAAATATTATAATATTATTATTAATATTAATATTATATTCAAATAAATATTAATATAATATTAATCTAATATTATATCACTATTCAGTATTTCATCCTAACCATTCAATGATATTTTGTAAAATCTTAGCTATAGATCTTAAAAGGATATTTTGAAAAATAAAAAAGTATCGCCACTTTTCATGTCATGAAAAGTACCAAAACCCACCTCCCTTATGGTTTTCTACTTCCTATGAAATGTGGAAAGCGATTTTCTATGAGAAGAACTTTTCCATTTTTGCTCTTCTTGAAATTCTAACCAAATAAGAGGCCTCCTCTCCACTTCCCAAGACCTACATCTTCTCCCCTCCACTTTCCATCAACCAAACAAGTCCTAAATTCTACTAATCAATCTAAAACAAAAAGTTATATTAGTATCATAAATGTATAATCTATGGGTACAAATCAAGGAGCAACTAGAATAGAACATATGTACACCTATCTTCCTCAAACAGAAAGTAATCAGTCTTCAATTCCATACTCAAGATTTTCATCCCTACCATCATCCTTTTATTCTAGTTGAGTCCCTCAATTCAAAAGTTTCATTAGACACTTTCTTTCTCATCTCCCTAACTCCCTTTCCACATTGAATGTTCTAGCCAGTTATTTGATATGCTCATCAATGATTTGAAAGTACAATCTCAACTTGGATAGCTCATTTGAGAGGACTCTCACTAATGGATCATCACTAATACTATTCTTTCATCTCTTTGACATGCATTATCTAAAAGATGGACCTATTGCTTGGCTAGGTTGGGTGCATTAGATAACTATGTGATAGATGCAGAACCAACCCAATCTTCTTGGATATTCTACAAATCCACATTGTTATTATAATCTACATCTACCATATTTTCATTAACAGACTCAATAGCATATGCAATCCCTTCCTCCTAATCGATATTCTTTATTGTATCTATCGATGTCTCAATCACTTTTTTAGTTACTCCATATCTGTCAAATATTACCGCCAATTGTTTTGGTGGGGGAAGGGCATATTCCTAAGCCTTTGGCATAGGGTGACTTTATGGGAAGCAAAAGACAAGAATAAGTGGACAAACAAGTATCAATAGGGTGTTTAACTTAGGAAATTAAGAGAAAAGAGAAGAAAAGGAATTATATTGACATTTGATGAGAATGTATACCATCTTGATCCAATCACTGAAGATACTCTCCTCACATGTGATGCACTTGTCTCTATCATTCTACTCAAAAGCCCAAGGTCCTAGTATTTTTTTAAAAGCACTGTATTACCTTTTTAGAGGCTTCACCCTGGAGCTAACCTTTAACCCACAATCAAGAAGCTTCTCCCATCCACTTCTCCAATTGTTTAAGGTAACTATTTCTATAAAGTGCTAATTCCCCCTTCCAAAATCTAGGAAGTATTATCCCACCTTTGAAGGCACCCAGAAATAATGTGAAATATATCTTAAGAAGCATAAGCAATGAACCCCCATAATCATATTTAAGAAAAAAGTGTAACTCACCAATTATCAAAAAAAGAGGAGAAGATTTTAAGTGAAAACTATAAAAGACTCATTAGAAGCTGTTGATCTTTTAGCCAAAAATTGGTTGAGGATTGTAGCAGTGCTATCTGGTTTAGTATTTATTATAGATGAAGAGACCATACAAAGGTTAGTGTTTGTTAGCGTATCAACATAACGAAGGTCATTATAGGAGAGAAGAAAGACGGTAATTGAAGGAAGGATATGAGAGTAGCATGAATCCAAGTGCTAAGGGACTTTCAAGAGCTTTTGCCACCATCACACCATCATTCAAAGAAGATAAATTCACATTTAAATATGGATAAGGATGTTTCTTGGCCTATAATAATAAACATCTAAGTTAGTCTAATATTTTTTCTATGATAAGAAGCTACCAATAAGCTAAGATAAGATAAAATACATTAATATAGTTTGTTTAAGAATTTTTCACTTATTATACTAAATGTAGTAACTATCCACTCTGATAGTTACTACTTGATGAACACTTGAATTAGATCACTAGAGATACTAAATTTTATAATAATTAATATTATTTTATAAAAATTTAATACTCTCTAGTCTATTTTGTAAGTGATTGAGAGTTTGAATTCATACGATTCAAATTGGACTCAAATCAGATCAGATTTGAACGAACCAGGCAATCAGCTTCCATTCCAATATGAACGCGACTTAAAGATCAAGGGTCAAGAAGCAATCTCTCCAATTAAGGATCCAAATTAGAAGATAAATGGAATTAAGTATGAACATGACTTAAATTTCAAGAGCTCAAATTAAAAGATCACACTTCATGAAGATCTAGTGTGAACGTGACTTATTGATCAACAGAGAAGAAGTAATATAAAGATCTAAAGGTCCTTATTCATACTCTCACCTCTCCTCTCATGAAATCCTAGAGTCTCCAATGCCTAAAATCCTCTTGAAACCCTAGCCTCCACTCTATAAATACATGCCCTCCTTCTCTTTCAAAAGGACATCAGCCCTCTTGTGGAGATCATCTCCTTCTTCCCATAGCCTTAGGTTCCATGCCACAGTCCCTCTTCATGCCAATCCTGTCTTCCCAGATTTTTAACTGACCATAGGTATAATCTTTTTTTCTCAAACTTTGCCATCCTAAACCCCCATTAGTCTCCTAACATCATAAAAATCTCACATCCAAAAGCTTCCAAAAAGTCCTCCAAATCTTTCCCTCTTTCCAATCCTACAGACTGCAGCCTAAAAATTTCAGCAGCCCTCTTCCACCATCCAATCTCTTTCAAACCCACTTCCCTCAGCCTATTCTCTACCCAATCTCCTTCTCATATTGCTGAAGGTCTTCTTCAAGTCTCAAGAAAGAAATTTCTAGAGTTCAAAATACAGATTGTGGTAAAAAATCTTTCAATGGTTGGCTAAACATCATATCTCAGAAAATCGCTAGACTACTTGTAATGATAGTATTTTTATTTTTCCATCTTTTATATTTTCTTTTTATTATGCAATAAAAGATTTGATTTTTTTTATATTTTTTATTTATTTTATATATGATACGAGTCTTTTAATAGCCCATGACTATGTAGAGATAGATTGTGATCTAAGGATACGATCCGTGCTCGATGAGATAGGCTATACTCGAGAATCGATCATAACTTTATTGGTTTGTGTATGTAAATAATTTTGACTAGTCTATAACTTTAAGAAACAGACCGTGATCCAAGGATATGGACTGTGCTCTCTAAGATAAGTTATATTTTTATTGATTAGATACCAATCCAAGATATGTTAACCAAAGTACCAACTGTCTAACAAGAAAATAGTTGAGATCCTGAGAATCTATTTTCATACTTGCATCCAATCTTTAATTAATTCTCTTTATTAACTTATTTTATTATTAATCTAAGTAGTCTCTTAATCAGCGTTTATACTGCTACCTAACCTAAAACTAACCGACTCAATTGTAACTAACACAATCCCTGTGGATATGATCCTGACTCATACTATCTACATAGTAGTAAATTAGATTTATTTTTGATCATCTGTAACAGCAATCAAATTTTGACATCATTGTTGGAGATCATGGCATAGTTGCATTTGAGTCTTAAAAAAATAAAAAAATTAAAAAAAAAATTCTTATTTACTACTTTATTTTATTGCATAGTTATCTTATATGCTTGACTGTCTTATTTACTTTACTGCTTTATATTTCTAGTTGATTATTTTCTTCTTTTATACTCTTGCATTTTATATTTTATTATGTTGATCAGTAATTTATCTTTTATTATTAGTTAATTTATTTTAATTTTTTAATTATCTTTTATTTACTTTTTTTCAAGTTTTTACCTTATATTGCTTTTCATGTATCGTAGATTTACTGCTTTCTAGCTAGATTACTTTATTTACATGCACAGAAAAATTTTTTGCTTCTTATTTACTACTTTCTATAGCTTAGAATAATTTACTGCTTTATATAATTAATGATTTTTTATTTTCTAAGTAGATTGGACTGCTTGTCTTTTATTTAGATTATGTAGTTACCTTATATTCTTAATTTAATTTATTTTTTTTAGGTTAGACTCTCTAGATCTTCTCACAGTTAATTAACTTAATTTAAAACTTACCTCTTATTCTTTCTTGTTTAAAGATAACATAATATTAAAAAAAAATAAAGACACTACATAACACTTAACTAAAATAAAGAAACTAATTAAAACTTAAAAGCTTCTTACTTGTATTGGACACCCTTACTTTTTACATTGCATATTTCCATAAAACACTTTAAGGACACTTAACCCAATTAAATAAGATAAGGTGGAGACTTGATCATCCTTCTTTGGCCCATAAATCACCATCCTACATTTGTATTGATCTAAATTTTAATTTAAAATCAATTAGACGTTGGCCCCTAAAGACTCTTGAGCTCAATAGGATAAGGAACCCTAAGAGTTGGACTGGATGAAGGTTAGTCAGTTTAACTGGTGCCTAAAAAAATAGTTTAGAGATGAGATCTTGAGGAAGATAGTTATTTAATTAGTTCCATTTACTTATCTAATAAATTTTAATTGGTGTCTAAGGAAAGCAACGGGGTCCCCCACCAATCTTACACTTATCTGATCAATTGAGTCGCTAGTCTTTTACTTGAAGTGCTCGAAAGTGATCTTGATAGTCAGGAGCTGTCTAGATTTAGGATAATTCTTAGCTAGAATTGATTGACCTACTTGATTACTAATTGAAAACATCTAACCTAAATTAAATTCTTCATATCTATCTCTCAAAGTCTAGGACTCCCTTAGACTTTTCATCTTTAGAACTTCTCTCTTTCTTCCTCTTCTCTTCTCTTCTCTTCTTCTTCTCTCTCTCTCTCTTTCTTTAAATAAAAAAAAATCAAAGCAACCTAATTCTACCATATGGCTTCACCCCTAAAAGATATAATAGAGGAAGCTATCCTAGAAGAATTTCTCAGGACCCAGTGTATACATGTTGGGATCCTTTTGGAGTGGATGATTTTGATCTAGATGGGTATGTTGAAAATATGCACATATTACTAGAGCCATCCAATTTTAGCACCACTCCCCCGTGGGCTGAGAAATATAAGCCTTAACCTGAAATACCTGCTCCAATAGTTCCTTCTTTAGAATCGCCATTGGTCTTAGAACTGAAACCACTCTCGATCACATCTAAGTATGTATGTATAGGATCATATGACATGCTCTCAATAATCAATGTATCGGATCCAACTCTTAATCCAGAAACCAAATTTAGGAGCATTTTAGAAGAATATATAGAAATAATACTTGATAAACAAGAGATGAAAAATAGGGTCACAAACCATCTTTCGAAAATTGATAATAATGAAAGAGTGGAACTTATCAATAATAGGGTTGTGAACTATTTTTTAAAAATTGACGACAAAGTAATAAAATTTATCAATAATGAGGTTGCAATCTATTTTTCTAAGATTGGCAATTTGAAATCATTGGAGTTTGTCAATCTCATATTTGACAATCTCATATTCGACACAGGATAGGTAGAATTATGAAGTCTGACTGAAAACTTTAAACTTAGTATTTGTTGGGAGGCAATCCAATATTTTATTTTTTATTATTTAATTTTTTTTAATTTTATAAAAAGTTAATAAAAGATCACTAGCCAAATTAGGAGAGAAGCACATCTTCAGCATCCTATAAGAGCCCATTGGAGTACAAGAAAGAATCTACAAAAATATATTAGGTGGTATCTCTCCTTTTTCATCCTTTTTAAAATTTTTTTCTCTTCTTCCATTCGAGATAATGGAAATTAATTTGGAGGGAGAATAAATAAATAAATTTAAAAAAAAAATAAAGTCCTTAAGTGAGTTAGCATTTAGTGTGTCAACACCCGATTATGCTTAAGAATCAAGCTAAACTAAGCAAGTTTTTTTTAAATTAATGAATAGATTGGAGAGTTTGTGAGATACTGAGGGATCAAATATTAAAAAAATTAAATAAAGAGTTAAGTTTAGAATATAAATATTTTTTTTTCTATGAGCACTTCTAATTCTTCCTAACCTCATCAAAGAAGAATTTATCTCTTATGGTCTAGCATAAGATAATTATATATTTCTTCATAAAAAAGAAATAAAATAGTTTTCAAATACTTTTCATCCAGTAATCAGTCTTTTGCCTCAGCAAGTATTGAAGTTCACATCAAAAGATGAGAAGGGCAAAGAAGCTCGTTGTAAGGTTAATCTTAACTCGCAGCCTATTTCATTCGAGCAAATAAGTCCGAGAGATATTTTATACCTAGTGCTCTAAAGTCATCTGATTTAAGAGTCATTGGCTGAAAACTCACTACTTAGATCAGATAGAAAGCTTAATGGATTAAGACACTCAATAGCAGTACAACATTAAAAAAAAAAAAGAGAGAAGAGTAAAGTCTAAACATCGATCTCCTACTACGTAATCGGGCATCTTCACCTAAGTTAGTGTTGTGGTTCACATCAAAAAGTGGACAACATAAAGATATTTTTATAATAAATGAAGGATGGAAGTAACAATAGACTCACCCATATAAAGATAAATGATTTAGAGATATAGGTAGGAATAATTTAGAAAAAATTTAGAAAAGATTTAATGTTCTTCACTTAATTCTCATATTGGTCAAGTACTAATACCTCAATGACATGCCTCACTTACGCTCTAATGAACATCAATGACTCTTTTGAAAAATTGCTTGATAAAACTTGAAACTCTAAGTTAAAAAGATATCTAGCACTAAATTCTTTCTTTACTCGAGGATGAGTAAAATTTAAATTGGGGAGTGTGATAAATATTTGAATTCGATCACTAGAGGCATTAAATATTATAATAATTGATGTTATTTTATAAAAAATTGATACTCTTTAGTCTATTTTGTAGATGATTAGGAGTTTGAATTGATATGATTTAAATTAGACTCAAATTGGATCGAATTTGAGTAAACCAGGCAACCAGCTCTCATGTGAATGCGACCAGCTCTCATTCTAGTGTAAACACGACTTAAAGATTAAGAGTCAAGAAGCAACCTCTCCAATCAAGGATCGAGATTAAAAAATAAATGGAACCAAGTATGAATATGACTTAAATCTCAAGAGCTCAGATTAAATGATCATTCTTCATGAAAATCTAGTGTGAACGTGACTTATTGATCAACGGAGGAGAAGCAATATGAAGATCTAAGGGTCCTTATTCATACTCTCACCTCTCTTCTCATGAAATCCTAGAGTCTCTAATACCTAAAATCCTCTTAAAACTCTAGTCTCTACTTTATAAATGCATAGCCCCCTTCTCTTCCAAAGAGACATCAGTCCCCTTGTGGGGATCATCTCCCTCTCTTTCTCATAGCCTTAGGTTCCATACCCAAGCCCTTCTTCATGCCAACCCTATTCTTTCAAATTTTTAGCCAGCCATAGGTATAACCTTTTTCTCTTGAACTTTGCCATCTTAAACCTCCATTAGTCTCCTACAAACCATAAAAATCTCACATTCAAAAGCCCCTAAAAAGTCCTCCAAATATTTTTTTCTTTTCAACCCTATAGACTACAGCCTACAGTCTAAAAATTTCAGCAACCCTCTTCCACCTTCCAACCTCTTCTAAACTCACTTTCCTCAATTTATTCTCCACCAAATCTCTTTTTCATGCTGCTGAAGATTTTCTCCAAGTTTCAAGAAAGGAATCTCCAGAGTACAGGATGCAGATCATAGTGAAGAATCTTTTGATGATCGACTAGACGTCACATCTCAGAAAATCGTTGGACTACTTGTAATGATAGTATTTTTATTTTTTCATCTTTTGTATTTCTTTCTTATTATACAATAAAAGACTAAATTTTTTTTTATTTTATGCCTTTTATTTATTTTATATATGATACGAGTCTTTGAATAGTCTATGACTGCTAAAGATGGATTGTGATCTAAGAATACGATCCGTACTCTGCGAGATAGACTATGTTTGAAAATCGATCATAGATTTATTGATTTGTGTATTTAAATAATTTTGACTAGCCTATAACTTTAAGAGACAGGCCATGATCTAAGAGTACGGATCGTGCTCTCTAAGATAGGTTATATCTTTATTGATTAGATACTAATCCAAGGCATGTTAAGAAGAGTATCAGCTGTCTAATAAGAAAACAGTTGAGATCCTAAAAATCTATTTTTATACTTGCATTCAATCTTTAATTAATTCTCTTTATTTACTTATTTTCTTATTAATCTAAGTAGTCTTTTAATCATCATTAATACTGCTATCTAACCTAAAACTAATCGACTCAATCGTAACTAACACGATCTCTGTAGATACGATCTTAACTCATACTATTTATATAGTAGTAAATTAGATTTATTTTTGATCGCCTACGATAGCGATCACTACTCGTGTTTGGCCTTCACTTCTAGTGATTCTGATAACTGACACAAATCATCCTCTCACTAGCATAGTTACTTTGTATCAACTGTCAGCCTTATAATCACCTAAGATCTATGTTGGCTCATCTATCGTGCTTGCATTGGCCCCCTCTCTCTTTGTTCAGCCTCTAAAGTAGTTTTCGATGCTTAGTAATATTTCTTATATTGGTTAACTAGATGTATACACCTTGTATTGTGATTGATCATAGCCCAAGTCTTGAGTTATTGGCTTGCTTAATGATGTTATAGTCAAATTCTACCTCTTTGATTTATAGGTAGGACTTTTTATGGTTGAACTCTATCCAGCTCAGTAAAGTTTATATAATTTTCATCAACCTTCATTTTGTTTAATCTCATCCACATGATGCTTACCCATTGTTTCCAACTAAGTTATTGAGATGCGATGTAAACAATACTCTCAATATCTCATTGATTGATGGTTAAGAGGTTGGTAGGATGTATGTCATCACACTTCAATACTTATAAAGTAGAAATCTATAGTTATAGTCCCAACTTATAAATCATTTGTTGTGGCTCTCTTACTGAAGTATCACTTCTGTCCCTAGTAGTCTGCTTATATCTTTTTTATTCCTTTGAGTCATATGCTTCTTCGACATCTCTCTTTATGGAATACTTTCCTTTACCAAAACAACCCATACATTGTTCAAAGGACATTCCACATCCATAATGATCTTGTTTTATCTTCCATGTTCAAAGGACATTCCACATCCATAATGATCTTGTTTTATCTTCCATGTTCAAAGGACATTCCACATCCATAATGATCTTGTTTTATCTTCCATATTCTTGGGGATTTTGCTTGATCTTATAGTAAAGTGAACATCTTTCCTATAAATAGGCCTTCTGCCCTTCTCTTTTAGTACTTATTCTTCTTCCTCTTTCTAACGATCCTCATGCCTCTTATTGATTTTTTTTCACTTATCTTGATGAATAAAGCCGAGTATTATCAGAACAATCTATTTTTTTAATTAACTGCCTTCAGACTAATCTATTGAATTAAAACACTATCACAAACCAATGTATCATTGCAAATGAATTTTATTATCGAATTAGAATACCATCACCTATAGCTTGATGTTTGGTTAAGCAATTCCAAATCGACTAATTAATATCTTCTTGACCAACCTTCAGCTAGTCATGTGCTCTCATCCTTTTTTGGTCGAGTTGAAGCAGACCTTTGCATATTTTCACTCTTATCAATAGAATTCACACCTAAGCTTTAAGCCTACTATACATATTTTACCTCCATTGCAATTGATGACAAAGTGCAGCGAGTAGAATGTTGGATTGTTCTAAAGCTCCAATAGGCCAATGATAGTAAAAGATTTGTTAGCCTTATTCAGGAGAAAAGTGAGCACCTTGAGGGTCTTAGTTTAATTGGCCTTCTATTCATACTTGTGTAATTATATTAGCTGAAAGTAATAAAATAGCATGGCCCTTCATTTTTGTGTTCTCCTTGTATGCCTCTCACAATATAAAATAATATTTTTTTAGATACTTCTCGTTAATTATTTGAGTATCAATATTTTTCAGTATTCAGCTTATCCTTTAGTAAATCAGTCATAGGCTGGCCAAAATTTCTAACATTGACCATCCATTAGCCAATCTAGAAGAATCTGATAGAATCTTTTGAAATAGAGCTTACCGACATCTATGGAGAAGTACAACTCAAGGAGGAAGAAGAAGAGTAGGGTTCAAGCCGATGTCTGAAGCTCTCTAAGAGGAGCAAGAGAGAATTGAAAAGAGTTGTGAAAGTCTTGTAGAATAGAAATCTATCGCAGCAAAGCATTATTATTTGTATTAGCCTCTTGGCCAAAACTTTAGTAGAATTTTTTCTTACTAGATAATACACAATATCATTTATTCATTCTACTTCTATATTAAATTTATCACTTCAATTTTCTAGCAACTTTTTTGTATATCATTGAGATCATACTACCCAAAATCTATATGAGGATCTTTGATTATATGTACTATTGAATAGTAGACCAGGTCCATTCTTGCATTGTTATGCTACTTTTGGTACACGAACTCGGAGTGTGCGTCATAAAGAAAAACTCTTGAAGCATCCATTGAGCAGGTTGCCCCTTGGTCCTCATAATGCTAATGATCGGTACTATAAAACCATTGTAATTTTGCCCTTTACTCTTGGACAAATGATTTGAATTACTATTGGTATGGATTTGCGAACTTCACTAGTAATCTTTTGCAATTCATCATGATCAATAATCCCAAATATGGGCTAGATATTGATGAAGTAACCATTGATAATTTGGCCTATTATAACTTTGTTTGCATAATTTCTATGCTCTCTCAATCAGTGGATTCTAAGAGCTTTACCGAATAATTTTTGATAGTTACCTCATATTGAGTTAAAGCCTCTAATTCAGATGCTTCATAGACCGCAGTACCTCCGTACACTGGTTGATAAGCCGATTCAACATCACAAAAATGGGCTTGGCTATTTCAATTATAGATTTTGCCAGAATATATTGTAGCTTGGCATATCAACTTTCAAAGAAATAAGTTTTTAAATGTATTGCAACAATGAATCCAAAGATGTTGCTTATTGCTCTAATGGTGGCCTTAGTACAACAGCCACTTTCTCTACAACTACTTTCTTGACTTCTTTCTAGGATGTTATGATGATAGCTGTGTTGTATCCCATGGCATGCACCAAAACTTGTTGGCATGAAGCTTCTCTCGCATTGTGTGAGGGGATGAGTATGCCAAAGAACTTGTTGGCACAAATCCAATGACAATGGTAGATAGGTGCGAGGGCATGTCATGGATGTTGGAGTAGCTAGAAAGATGTTGGTCGAAGGGAGGATATATGGTAGGATGGATCTAGGTGTCTTGACTTCTGAGAACTTTTGCCACTATCACACCACCATTCAAAGGAGATGGATTTGGATTCGAATAGGAATAGGAGAGCAGTCTATACTATGGTAAAAGAGATATAACTTAACATGACTCTTAATGCAAAAAATTATTGCTAAGCTAATATAAAATATATTGATTGAATTGTCCAAGGATCCTTATAGAGTACAAATTCTACTTTTTTATACTAAATATAGTAACTATCACTTTGATGATTACTACCACATTTGGCTTCCACTCTTGACTGTTTCGATAATTGATACCAGGTGCCCTCCTCCTGTCCATATTCACTAGTATGGCTACTCTACACCAATTGTTAGATAGATAATCATACATTATTAGCTTTGGTTCATCCATTGTACTCATGTTGGCCCCTATCTCTTTCATCCTATAATACTCTCTTCATCACTTAGGAATATTTTTCTATTGGTCATCCAGGTGCATACAACTTGTATTGTGATTGATCGTAGATCAAGTTTTGATTCATTGGCCTGTTCATCAATGTCATAACCAAATTCTATCTGCCTAGTCTATATCTCCACGTATAGGACTTTTATAACTTAATGTTATCCAATCCACTAAGGGTCATATGTTTTCATTCATCTTTGTTTTGCACAACATTGTCCATGTGGCGCTTATCTACAGCCTCCAACTAAATTGTTGAAATAAGTTATAAACATAAGAAAAAGGAAATAATGCACATCTAATGTACCCAATGTTTATGGTCATGGATTAATGGATCCATTGATGTTCAACTTATAGTATGTATTGGGTATCAGTCTGATCTTTTTATGTTACCATTATTCAGAAGTAAGAGCAAAATTTTCTTCATGAATTCTTGTTAATAAACATATGTAGGCTTATCTTTACCAAAAAAAAAATATGTAGGCTTATCCTGACTCAGACCTGTTGTGGCCAATCTCCTGGAGCGCCTGACGTCGGTGAAGAGCACCTACAAAAGAAGTCCACACTGATCGGAGTTGTATCCGATAGAGATTCTCTGATGCTTAAGTCAATGGAGAGTGGTCAAATAAGAAGTAGAATATCAAAATTGATAAAATATCAATCTAGAAGTGTCTTACCAATACTGTTCATTTACCTCCTTTTTATAGACGAGTTGTTGATAACAGTTTGTAACGATTAGGCACATGGATCCCGCTTATTCCAATACTATGTGATCATGGGATGGACAGTTAATACCTACTGATGATTATAGTATATGGCTGTTATGCACTTTTTATACTGACATTTTCTAATATACCAATTTTATATTGATAGTTTGAGTACACTGACTGTATGTCGATAATTGTAGAAATCCGAATGATCATCGATCAGTGACTCTGATATACCGACTGACCATCGATTATGAAGTCGGTCGGATCATCATGATTGACTTAATCCCACCAAAGGGCCAATTGAGAAGTTCCGACTGTCAGTCAACTTACCGATTGATAGTCGACTACCTGTTCTTTGATATTGATATATAAAGTTGGATGATGCACTGATTGACGTTTCATCACCTATTGCCAACTTACAGTTGAGATGATCGACTATAAGTCGGGAGGCTGATACTAAGTCAAGGGGAGCAGATCCGATTGTCCCAATAATTGCCCCCCACTTTCAAGTCCAAGATGGAATGACACGTGACTTGACACGTAGCCAGACACGTTGGATGATGGAAGTTATCATGTATCATCTCAAGCCCTGATTCTACAGTCAATTCAGCTATAGGTATTAATGATTCTCTCGAAAATTGAAAGATTTCTAGCTGTTTTGTTATTTTGATGGTCGTGCAGCTGTCATTGGGATGTCGATTCGAGGAGACGATTAGGCGGTCGGACGATTCGATCGATTTGATTCTGACTAGTCGATTACCATCATGCATCCATTTGTTATTGGCTCTCAACTATTCATGCAGATAGTGGCGACGTGGTATGATCAGACGGTAAGTGCATCGAATCGACTGATCAATGGTCGGTTTTGATGTAGCCACGTATCAAAATCCAAGGCAATCTCATTTTGGATGAGTTTATCCTAGCCGTTAAGGGATTCTATATATATGAGATTGTTTTCTTCCCTTTGAATCTTCTGGTATTTTATTCATCATTCTCTTGCAATCGAGAACTATTTTGTGAGTGTTAAGAGCTTCAGGGGTTTAAGAATCCTCTTCTTCCCTGTGTCATTGTGGTTTCCTGGGCATCGCTTAGCTTTCAGGTTAGGCTTTCTTCATCATTTTGCTTCTTCCACTTTTTGCTCCTTTTTAATTTTTCTTTTCCATCATTATCAATGGCAAGTAACAATAGGAAGGATAAAGCTAAAGTTAGGGACAGAGAAGATAGAGCCCCTAATCCTTTCCAAGGTAGCCGATTAACTGGCTCGGTTGGTGATTCCCTTTCGAGGCCTACAGCAGAGGTCTTCTCTCTAACTGACTCCACAGTCATCCGTCTCCAGAAGCAGTATCGCATCCCAAAGTAGTTTTGATTGTTTGTGCCTGTTGATGAACATAGACAATTTTATACATATATTTCAAAACTTTTTTGAAATAAAATACAGTGAAAAATAATTAGATTAATCATATTAATCTAACATGCATATGATCTAATCACATGATAAAATCGTATGCATGGATGTAAGCAATAGATCACATCTACTTCTAATCTGAGTTTAGAATTCGATATCTGAGCACAGATCGATGATTGCCACTACTGAAAAATATGGTAAAGATGATTTTTGATAGTTGCTCATAGCCGCACATGCGTCTGACCTCTACAGGAAGTCCACTCGAAGCTCCGATCTGATCAGTCTTCTTGGGAGTGCTAGCTCACGTGAAGATCTTCTTGGCTGATCTGGATTCTTTCTTCAAATCTCTAAAATCTTTTTAGAGATTGAAGATGGACTTTTGGAAGAGATGAAAAGGTAAAAGAAAGATGGAGAAGAAAATAATTTTCTCTCTTCTTTTTCTCTCTTCTCAAACCCTGAAGACTAAACCCTAGGGTTTTCGATCTTGCGCTCACCCAAGAGAAGAGAACTCTTCTCTACCATTTCCACCAAGAACCCATACCCCAAAGCCCCTTAATATAGAGAACTCCTTCTCTACTATCTTACACATACAAAAAAAATAATAAAAGCCCCTTTTATTGGCGTGTAATAAGTGGGGATGAAGAGTCCTAGGTTTGTTGGACTCTTACTTGCCTTTTGTCACCTCCTCTCATCAAATCACGCCCAAAAGAAATATGGGATGCCCAACCACTTATTTTTCATGATAAAATTAGATCTGATCTAATTTCTTATGATGAGAAAACTCCATGTTGCCATGCAAAATAAGAGGAATAAAAAGAAATGGTGGCAAGGTCTAAGAGATAATGTCAAATATTATCCATATGGTATCCAATTTCATATCTGATTTGAACAAACCAAATAAAATCAAATCATATCCAAATTTGGATGTGAGATAGAGAAGAGAAAGAATTCTTTGGCACAAAAATATCTCATGCAAAAACTATTTGTGCATGGAGATAAATGGCATCAAAATTATGGCGCAAGGGGAGGAAGAGTCCAATACAATGTGGACTCTTGGTTTCCTTATTTGAATCCAAACCAAATCACATCTGATTTAGCCTAAATAAAATAGATGAAACTTAATCTAATTAAACTTATAAATTTTTAATCAAATTTTAATCAAATTAAGAATTGATTGAACCAAAATTCTGATCAAATCAGAGACATTTCTCCCTTAGTAATTAGGTCATCTCATAATCGAGTCAAACCTAATTGAATCTAATTCAATTAGATTTCATTTAATCCTCTTTACTCAATCAAATTGAGTTAATCAGTAATCTAATTGCTAATTAATCTTTTATTAATTTACTAACACTTGATGAATACATTTATTATAATTTTTGTATAAGGTTAATCATCAATCGAATTGACGATTAAGTCCTTAAACGATTCTCAATCATTGATCAGCCACATGATCAGTCAGAAATTTCTTTTGAGTGTGATCCCATAGGTTCGAACTTAAGTCGATAGTATAGAAATAAATTTTTGAACCAATCGATATAACCATCTAGCAATGATGACCTGACGTCCGAATAGGTCGAATGATGGTGAAGCAATATTTAAGAATCTATTGGCGTATGGTTACCGTATAATTCATCCCTTTGATCCTAATGCTCAAAGATGACTTAAAATTTCACTAGCAATCCTAGATAAGTCATCTACATTATATTTTAATCTTTTAAATCCATCACATGGATTATCTGAGCTTAAATTTTGCTAAATTTAAGTATATTGATACATTAACTCCTACTAATTTAGAAGGATCAATCATATCTTGACTCACGCACCGACTTGACAAGTACTTGACTGTATCTAGAAACCTTCCATCACTGAATTAGAAACTCGGTTAGTCCGACATCAAAGTATAGTGAGTTACTTGTAAGTCACCATGATGATCTCAAATCGAAGGGACACTTATATCCATACCCTTCACAAGCTATCCTTGACAGTAGAGTGCTCTGCAGTTGATCATATTCAATGACAATGTACTCCTACATCTCACTTGCATGCCATACTAGTATCTTCACACCATTTTGTTATGAGGACAACCAATGCATATAGCACACAATGACCTACATTTGATATTGCTATCATCCTAGTAATAGTGTATCGCTTAGTCACGAATCAATTTAAAGACTACATGATAAATCCTCTTTTATTGATCAAAATAGTCCTAAGGACTTCATCACAATATAAGAGTTCGTTAGAAGATGTAATCTTGTGATGAAAAAGATCAAATACTTTTATTATTTATTAACTCATATATATTTATAATTAGCATAATTATCAAATAATTAGCTTTAGGACACATTTTCTAATAACTCTCATTTGGACTAAAGTCAATCAGTATAGTATCATATATCCATCTTCGATTTATCATCACAGAACTCCTAGATACTGAGGCTTTAGTAAATGGATTGGTTAAGTTCTCCTTTCCGTCGACCTTCTAAAGATTGACGTCACCTTAACAGATTTTTTGAATAAGGTAATAGCGATGCAAAATGCTTGGTAAACTAATAGGACTTTGTATCCTTGGCATGAGCTATGGCTCCGATGCGATATAATATAGCAGGACCATTATTAGAAGGTGCCACTCCTAGCTTGTCAATGAACCTATACAATCACATAGCTTCTTTGCAAGTATCGAATGTTGTAATGCATTCTGCCTCACAAATTGAATTTGACTATAATTTTCTGCTTGGAACTTTTTCAGCAGATTACTCCATTATTTAGGGTAAGAATGTATTCCGACACATTCTTACTATTATTATGTCCAACTATAAATGAAAATCACACTCTACAAGTTTTAAGTCAGATTCTCCATAACTAAATCACCAGTCCTTAGTATTTCTCAAATACTTAAGGATGACCTTCCAATGATTCTCATCCAGATCTTTGAGGTATCCACTTACTACCCTAGAGAGTATATCATATCCGATCTCATACATGATGTTCATGATAGAATAAATTCTACTCATAAATACTTTATGTACATAGATAGAGATAATCTAAGCAGCCTCTTTGATCTATCTTTATAGATCTTTATCCCTAGGATGAGGGATGCTTTTCCCAAGTCCTTTGTAGAAAATAATGATAATAGCAAAACCTTTATTTTTCGTAATGTAAAGAATGTCATTCTCGATTAAGAGAATTTTATTCACATATAAAATAAGAAATACACTCACAGAACTATTAACCCATTTGTATTTGTAAGATTCTTCTTCGTTCTCAATGAAGCTATACATTTTGATCACTTATCAAAATGTACGTTCCAACTCTGAAATATTTAGCATTGCCACAGGAAAAAATATCTCACTATGGTCAATACCATAATATTGATAATATCCTTAGGCAACCAAACAAACTTTGTAGGTCTCCATCTTTTCATCTGTATTCTCTGATCTTATTAAAGATCCACTTACACTCTATGGGCTTTACCCTTTCGAGTGGATCAACGAGTGTCCACACACTGTTGACCATTATGGACTTCATTTCGAATTTTATGGCTCCAAACCATTAATCGGAGTTGAATCTCTGCATGGCATCCATGTAGGTGATCAAATCCTTATTACTCTCATCGAGTTCAATAAGATCACATCCCGAAACTAGAAATCGAAGTATCTATCCGATGGACATGGTATTCTACTGAATCTCCTTAATGGTGCCTCTACAACGGATTTCGAATTTGATCTAATCAAATTCGATTCTATGAGTTTACTAGATTGTGTCGGTTCTTCTACCTGTCGAACTTTATATGTTCCACATTAAAGGCATCAGTTCTTTCACCAAAGTACTTTTTTTTAAAAAAAGATTGCCGAACAACTCTTACTCTTTAGCATGGTAGAAGTTATATCCCCTAGATTCTTTAGGGTTACCCTACAAAATATACATATAAGATCGGGATCCAAGCTAATCGGTCTACAAATGCTTGACATAAAAACAAACACTCCCAAACCCAAAGATAAGAAAGTATCGACTTATGCCTAGTCTGTATCTCATATAGAGTCTTTGCAACTGATTAATTCGAAATCCAGCTCAGAACATAACAAGTAGTCTCAAGAGTATAACCTTAAAAAAAGACTGACAGACTTGTAAATCCCATCATGGATCAAACTATATCTAACAAAATCGATTCCAATAAGAGAATCCTATTCTCTTCTAGATATATCAAAAACTCACAGAAAAAGCATTCTCCTCTTTGGACTGACCAAAGAGTTTATTGCTTTTTTCAGTTCATTTCTCTACCTTATTAAAAAATTATTTGAATATTTTAAATAATCTAAATTTATGGAAAACATATTCGTAGATCCAATATATCAGTATATATCAGATTCAGAATATCATTGGTTCGTTTATCTTTTCTAGCAAAAGGTGATTCGATCATCTTATTAAAGAGATAAGATTGACAGGTTGATAATGATTCACAATCATTGACTTCGAGAATTATCTCTTATTGATCCTATTCTTATTTATATGACCAAGCTTAAATTATCAAAGATAGGCTTCCATGACATTATTTACTCTAAAGAGTTTGTTTGTTGTGTACAGTACACTAACAGGCCATGTAAATATCATTTCTTAGTTGTCCATAAGATTTTGACATCATTCATAATGATATCATAAAATCATTGGACAATAGTGACAATCACTAAAATGACATTGTTAGAATTGAAAATAGACTCGATGATTCCTAAAATCAAGATTGAAATATAACTTCCATCTCTAATATTCAGAAACCTCTTACTGTTTTTAAACTTTCTACTAATCTGAAGTCATTGCGATAATTTGCATGGACTTCTGATATCTAATATCCAAGTAGTAATATCACAGATAGAAATCATAAGATATATCATATAAGTATTTTGTCCAGCAATCCTTTACTGATTTCTCTTTCCTAGCCTGTTTGGATCAAGAGACTCTGTCAGACTATGTTAACTTTAGACTTTTTTGTCAATTCAAATTCATTAGCCCAAGCACGACTCTTTTACACCTTCTTTTTCTTTTCTTTCTCAAAGATTATTATCCACCGAAGACACATCTTCAGAGGTACAAAAGAATTCCTTCAATATTTGAAAGATTTTCTTCCACTGAGTATTATCGAATTTATAACTAAATTCGTGTTCTTTACTGCTCTCAAAAAATACCACACGGTGATATGATCATTTGGCCACTTCTGATAAGTGTCTTTGATCGCATCATATGTGTTGAATATGGGAACATCATGTGTTGGATCCATAATCATATTTAGGATCCATTCATACTCTAGAACTATTTGCAACTTTCGATACTATCTATCGAAGTTAGGTCCTATAAATAAGTCACTGTCAAACAGTGAATGGAGCAATAGATATCTAGTCATAACTGAAAGAAAAACACAAGACCTCAATATTTATGAATTGATTAAGCCTAAAGATTTCGACTTTAATCTAAAGTTTTTTTCACTATTTTATACGAATTAGTAGTCTCTATCTCCAATTCAAGAAATTACTTTAATCCTTTAGTAGGTACTAGAATCCACACAGACTGCATACAGATCCGAAGATGGCTCGGTCAACCCATATGCATCTATGGATAGATTTTTAATCAATTATTTTTTCAAATAATTTTTAATAGTTAATTTAGCCTCAAATTTTATTTTAGTAGGTGATGAGCCTTCACTGAAATTTTCAGTTAGGTCAAACCATTAACATGAACCTACTCAGTGATTCTAACTAATGAATGATCAGGCCCGAGGATGGCTCGATCAATCCAACCATCATTAGATAGTGCAATAGAGTCATCATATGATGAATGATAATTCCATCATTCAGAGAGCACCAAACGAATGGCACCTGCAATGTCAATTAGAAATAATGGATCCATTACCATTCACTTTAATGGGAAACTATGATCCAGTTATCCTAATAACTAGCTTATTTTATAAACTTAATAATTTAAAAAATTTAATTAATTTAGAGAAGACAGAAGAAGAGATTAATCAGTAGACCACAATCCTTCTACTGACTTCATCAAGTCACTTAATCGAATTAGGGTCATGCTGATCGAACTGGCACCTAGATCAATCACACTGATCAACCTTAATAGCATGGGTCAACTCGAATCACTTAGCGATCTAATCAAAACATAATCTACCAAATTGGTCAGGTAAGTGAGATCGATGGGAGGATCTGCGAAGCTTGCTTTAGATACTATCAAAATAGTCAGATAAGTCACTCTCAATTAAAAACTACCGATTGAAATATCAAACTTATCTTAGATATCAATTGGTTAACTAGTTTTGATTTGACCAGCCTAATGATTCGAATTCAACCATTAAGCCACAATCAAGATCCATTTGGTCTAATCAAAGATATGGACTTGACTATCTACAACTATTGTATTAGTTTTAGAGAAATTCTGATTTAATCTAATTCAATATTTGGTTAGATTTAATCAATTTTTCTATATAATCTATTAACTCTTTAATTCTAACTTTAGATCTAACCTAATTAAGAGGATCTGATTTGAGCTAACCCATACCCCTATATTTTATGTGAATGACATTAGATCTTTAATTCACAATTCTAGATCTAATCGATTCTTCACTTAATTCTTAATTAAGTTTAGCATCAATATGAGTTTAGGTTTAGGTTTGAAATAATTTTAATTTTTATTTTGTAAATAATTTACATCAAATATTATGCAAAAATTTTTTATTCTGAAACTAGGTTGACTCAATCAATATTGAGTAGGCTACACAAGAGGACTGGGTCAACTCAGTTCAAAACTGGATCAGCTCAGTAATTATACGAGCACATTTCAAATCTAAAAAATCTTGTATGATCTTAAAATAAAATAAATCATAAATACTTTTTTAGATCATATCTAAACTTATTATGATTCGAGTTTTATTTTTTTATGATTAAAATTATCATATAGATTAGATGTTTTATTTTTCATACAACTTTGTATCACATACAACAAACCTAAAGTTTTAAGATCTAAGATTTTGCAGAAAAATAAGTTCTTCCTTTCGTGCTCTTCTTCATGGGATCTAATCACATGGTATCCTTACATACCATAAGAGCACCCTATCGAATGGAAAGAGAAAACTTTTAAATCCTTCTTATTCCTATGATCGGACGGTCTGGTGATCAATTCAATCCAAGTACTTACTAATCAGATCACTTAATCTAATCACATATCATATATGTTTGAATTTATATCTAATTTAAATTATATCAGATCTGATCATAATCTTAGATCATATTTAAATCAGATCATAAACATCACATGTAACATAAAAAATTAGATTTTATCAAAGATCAACACAAACTAGAATAATCTTTTCACTGTAAGGGATAAACCTTATAATAGGATAACTTTATATCAATTTATACGATCAATCATTAATTAAATTTAGATCTAAAATATCATATATCAGATCTAAATAAAATTAAATTTCAGATTTATATAACATATCATAACGAACCTAGGCTCTGATACCACTATTGGTGAATGTAGACGATTTCATACATGTTTTTTAAAATTTTTTTGAAATAAAATACAGCAAAAGATAATTAGATGAATCATATTAACCTAACATGTATATAATCTAATCATCAAATTAACCTACTCTAGGATCTATGACATGATATGTTACATATAAAATCTGAAGTAATCACATAATAAAATCTGCATGCATGGATGTAAGCAGTAGATCATATCTACTTATAATTTGAGGTCAGAACTCGATCCCTGAGCACCGGTTGATGATCGTCACTACTGAGGGACATGGTAAGGATGATCCTTGCTAATTGCTCACAGTCACACATACATCTGACCTCTACAAAAAGTTCACTCGAAGCTCCGATTTGATCGATCTTCTCGAAAGTGCTAGCTCACACGAAGACCTTCTTCTTGACTGATCTGGATCCTTTCTTCAAATCTCTAGAATCTTTTTAGAGATTGAAGATGGACTTCTGAAGGAGATGAAGAGATGGAAGAAAGATGAAGAAGAAAATAATTTTTTCTCTTACTTTTCTCTCTTCCCAACCTGAAGACTAAACCTTAGGATTTTTGATCTTACGCTCACACAAGAGAAGAGAACTCTTCTCTCTCTTTTCCATCAAAAACCCACACCACAAAGCCCTTTAACGTAGAGAATGTTGGGAAATGTGTCCCAAAAAGCCAATCGTCAAGCTGTTGACGGTTGAGCAACCAAGTATTGTAATTGATTTGTTAATAAATAAAATATATTTGGTATTTTCATCATAAGCTTTCATCTTCTAATGAACTCCGTTGTTATAATGAAGTCCTTAGGACTATTTAAGTTCGATAAAGAGAGGATTTATCGATTAGTCCTTAAAACTGTTCACGACCAAATGATAGGCTGTTAATAAGGACGACAGCTTCTATCGAGCATAGGTCGCTGTAGGCCATATGGGTTGGTTGTCCTCTTAACCAAGGAGTGTGGAGACACTGGTATGGCATACAGGTGAGATGTAAGGGTACATCGTCATTGAACATGACCAACTCTAGAGCATTCTGCTGTCGAGAATGTCTCTGATGGGATATAGGTATAAGTGTCCCTTAGACTTGAGATCACCTCAGTGACTTGCAAGCAACTCACTGTGCTTTGGTACTGGACTAACTGAATTTCTAATTCAGGGACGGAAGGCTTCTGGGCACAGTCAAGTACTTGCGAAGTCAGAGTGTGATCGAGATGGGATTGACCACTCCAAGAGTTGGAGAAGAATGAGTCGCTGTATTTCAATTTAGCAAAACCTTGGCCAGGGTAATCCATCAGATGGATTTGATATTTTGAAATACAATGTGGACAACCTGATCAGAGTTGACAGTTGAGCTCTGGGGTATCCTATGATCATTTTGGTCAAGGGGATGAATTATATGAAAACTATATCCGCATGGGTTCTAAGGATGTTGTTCTACACATTCGGCCTATCCGGTCGTCGGGTACCATTGCTAGATGGTCACTTCGATTGGTATAGAAATTTATTTCTATGCTACCGGCTTAGGTTCGGACCTATGAGGTCACACACATTAGAGTTCATGATCCGATCGGGTGGTTGATCAACGATTAAGAATCATTATAGGGTTAAATAATCAATACGATTGACATTTAACCGAGTGCAAGTGTTGCAGGAGGATCGATTAGCAATTTGATTGCTAATTGGCTTAATTTGATTAAGCCAATGGGCTGAGATTAAGTCTAATTAAATATGATTTAATTAGATTTAGTTTGGGCTTGATTGAATCAAGTCCAATTGGTTTATTGGATAAGCCAAGTGCAAGGAAAGACTATTCCTAGTTCAACTAGGACTTGGGTTAATCTAATTTCTAATTTGATTAGAAAATTAAATCAGATTTAAATCTAATTTAAATCTGATTAAATTAGGTTCTTAATTGGGTTAAGACCTATTTTAATTGGGTTGATCTAATTTTGATTTAATTTGGTTTGGGAAACCAAATTAAAACAAGTTATGAGACAGAATCCTAGTAGGACTAGGATTCCACCTTGCGCCACATAAGCCTTCTCCATGCCCTCTCTCTTATTCAACGTCAATCTCCACTTATTTTGTGCGACAAAAGCCCTCTCCCAGATCTCTCCCACGTTCACAAAAGGTCTCCTCTCTTCTTTCTTACATGGAAGGTGATTTGGATCAAATCTAAAAGGAATAAGTTTGGATTTCGAATTCTATGAGATAGAGTTTTAGAAATCCAAAACTCTTTCAATTTTGCACCGAATTTATCCAAATTTTTTTTGGAATTTTCGTGAATTTTAGGGTTTACATTGTACACCCTTTTCTGGTGATCTATGCATGAAAATAAGGAGGAGGTGCTCAAGAGTTGGGCGTCCCTTAACTTGCCATGTTTGGATAAGCCTTGACTAGGTGTTTGACCTAGACAAGGACTCTATCATATCTCTCTATATAAGATGAGTTTTTTTGTGAAATTTTAAGAGGAGATAGTTTTTTGAGAGGCCTTTCTGCCATCCAAAAATCAGAGAGAAATACCTTTGGGTCGTGGAGATATAAAAGACGCAAGTTTGGGTGTCTAGAGAGAAAAACGTGAAGAAGAAGAGGGTCTTCTTCTAGGGTTTTTATTTTCATATCTTTCCTCCTTCCATCTTGAGTTTCCTGAGAGTGTCTCAATCTGAAACTCCTCCTTCTACTTTCCATCTTTGGAAGAGTCCAAATCAAGAAGAAGGAGGCACCTTATCAACCATCAAAGAAGGATCAGCGCAGTACTAGCATACTGTGCTGATTTCCTGAAGCAGGACTTCTGATCGAGATTCGTGGGCTCGTGTGGACGACTCCTAGAGGCTGGACGCGTGTGCGGCTTGCAACATCATCCTTAAGCCCGGATCAACAAGGTTAGAACATCTAACTTGCAAGGTAATAGATCTGATCTATTGTTTAATACATACATTAGATGTAGTATAGAAACATGTTGATATGATCAACATGTAGTTCATGCTATATTTATATATTTTAATTTCTGATTTAATGCCATGTAATAATCATGTAATAGGATCTTAGATCTAGGGATTTTCTGATCTTAGAAAATAAATTTTAATTTATTTTAGTCTTCCGCTGTATGATCTTGAAAAAGTTTCAAGATCTAACCCTCTTTTTCAAGATCTAACCCTGAAACCCTAGATCTGGTTCCTACAATTGGTATCAGAGCCCAGGTTCTTTATTACATGATTATTTATACATGCTTAGATTATTTTTTAGATTAGATCTAATTTATAATCTGATTATTAAATCTGAAATTAAAATTTTAGATCAATCACAAACTGCAAGATTGTCCTGCTGTAAGGTTTACCCCTTACAGTGCAAAGGTTGTCCTAGTTTGTGTAGATCTATCTTTAATCATAAATTTATTAGATATGATCTAGATTAAATTTATGATTTATTAGATTTAAAAGATGTTTAAATCTGAAATAAAATCTCTTTGTTAATAATTTTTGTGCAAAGAAATTGTTTAAAGTTGAAATTGTTTCAATTACATGAACCTGTTTAGATTAGATCTAAAGTAGTTTCATGTTTATTTCACTTGCATCTTGATTATGAATCAAACATGCGATATGGTTGGTAGAATCATATTATAAAATTATTTTACAAATATGAAAATAATTTTTTGAAAAGCCAAACCCAACCCTCAGCCCAAAACTTAATTAAGAATTAAGAAGTTGTTTGATTAGGTTTTAGGATTGTGAATTGAAGAACCTAAGACACAAATCATAACACATTGGGTTAATGGGTTAGTGAGAATTAGGTCCATTAATTGGGTTAGACCTATGGTTAGATTAAAGATGGACTTAATTAGAGAATTGACTAAATCTAATCAATTGTTGTCTTAGATTAGGTCAAGGATTCTCTAGATCAATTACAATAGTTGTAGTTGGTCAAGTCCATGTCTTTAACGAGAACCAAATGGACTTGATTCTTGGCTAAGCGGTCTAGCACGAACTGTTAGGTTGATCTAATCGAAACTAATTAAATCAGTTGGTGTCTAAGGTAAACCAGACCGGTGGTTTTTAATTGGGAGCCCGCTTACCTGGCCATTCATGATGGTGTCTAAGGCAAGCTTTGGCAGACCCTCCCACTGATCGAACTTACCTGGCCTCTTGGTGAAATTATGTTTTGATCGGATCACTTGACTATTCGAGCTGACCCATGTCAGCTAGGTAAATCAGTGTGACTGATTTAGGTGCTCCTAGACCAGCCCTTTTAATGGTCTCCCTTAAGCTGACTTGGTGAAGTCAGTGGGAGGATCATGATAAGCTGGTTCATCTGACCTCATCCTCTATATTATTTAATCCTCTAAAATTATTAGGTCCTTAAAATGATAAAGTTATGGAGATAACTGAGTCATAGCCTCCCATTAAGGTGTTTGATAATGAGTCCATGAACTCAATAATCATTGCAGACCCAAAGGCCTGGTGCTTGTTGACTAATGGAATTATCACTCATCATATGACGACTTGGAAGTGTCTCTCTAATGGTGGTTAGGTGAGCCAACCAAAGTTGGGCTTAATCATTCGTTGGTTAGATACACCAAGTATGATCATGTTAATGGTTGGACCTAACCGGATCCTTACAGTGGAGGCCAAAGCCTACTGATTAGGTTTCTGGGGCAAAATTAAAATTACTAGAAATTGTTTAGAAAAACAATTGGTTATGAACCTACCCTTAGATGTACATGGGTTGGCCAACCAAAGTTGGGCTTGTGTGCAGTCTAAGTGGATTCTAGTACCCGCTAAGGAATTAGGGTAATTCCTCGAATTGGAGGTAGAGGCTACCAATTCGAATAAAATAGTGGGAGAAACCTTTTGATTAAAGTCCAAATCTTTAGGTTTAATGAATCAATTACTAATTAGGTTATGGTTCTCCTTTGTGCAAATATGGCCACTTCCCTATCACTCCGATCATTGTTGGACAATGATAAGTTGGTGGGACCCAACTTCGGTAGCTGGTACCGAAAGTTGAAGATAGTCCTGGAGCATGAACGGATCCTATATGTGATAATAGATCCTGCACCTGAGGAGCCAGCTGTCAATGCACGTGGAACAATCAGAGATACTTACCAGAAGTGGCTCAGTGATCGGACCACGGTGCGCTGTATCATGCTGGCTGCTATCATGAGCGATGAGTTCAGTCATAGATTCGAGACGGCTCAGCCAAAGGACATGCTTCAAGTGTTGAAGGATACCTTTGGCACACCCGATGACGTAGAGAGGCACAAGACTAGTTGTGTCATCTTCAACGCCAAAATACGGGATGGAGTCTCTGTCACTGATCATGTATTGTACATGATCGAGCTGATGGAACGATTGAGCAAGCTCGGCTTTTCCTTGCATGAGCAGCTTGGGAAAGATGCAATACTGAACTCGCTGCCCAAGTCTTGTCTCCCATTCCTCACTCATTATAGAATGACAAAGCCTGAAGTAAACTACCATGGGTTAATGGGGTTGCTTCAGAACTTTGAGAAGGATCACCAACTCCTCAAGGAGTCGGTGAACTCAGTGAACTCAGTGGGAGGTTCATCTTCTGGTTCTCGACCCTTTGAGAAAGGAAAGAAGAACAAGAAGAAGAAAGTCAAGAAGGTGCAAGTTCAAGCTGGGACATCTGTGCAGAGCGAGATCAAAAAAGATCAAGCCTGATAAGAGTCTATTCTACTGGCAAGCACCCTAGATTAGATAGTGTGTCAAATATCTACTTATGGCATTGGAGGCTAGGTCATATAAATAAGAACAGAATAAACAGGTTGACTCAAGAGGAAATCCTCAAAGTCAGTGATTGTGAATCACTTCCAACCTGTGAGTTCTGTCTTCTTGGTAAAATGACCAAGTCACCTTTTACTGGAAAAGGTGAGAGAGCTACTGAGCTCTTGAGCCTAGTACATACTGATGTATGTGCGCCCATGAGCACCAGTGCTAGAGGTGGATATTTCTACTTCATAACTTTCACGGATGATCTATCCCGATATGGATATGTCTATCTGATGAAACATAAGTCGGATTCATTTGAAATGTTCAAACGATTCTGAAGTGAAGTAGAAAAATAAACTGAGAAGAGTATTAAAACTCTTCGATCTGATCGAGGAGGAGAATACCTTTCTAGTGAGTTTCTCACATATCTAGGAGAGAATGGGATTCTCTCCCAATGGACTCCTCCAGGAACACCACAGCATAATGGTGTGTTTGAAAGGAGGAATCGGACTTTGTTAGACATGGTCTGATCCATGATGGATTTTTGCTAGCTTGCTGATATCCTTCTGGGGATATGCAGTCGAATCGGCCTGTTATGTGTTAAATAGGATTTCAAGTAAGTCTGTAATTAAGACTCCATATGAGATATGGACAGGGCGTAAGCCAGTACTTTCACACCTTAGGGTCTGGGGGTGTCCGGCCTATGTCAAACGATTAGTCACAGACAAACTTGGACCTAGGTCTGACAAATGCTCATTCATAGGGTACCCCAAAGAGACAAAAGGATATTTTTTCTACCATGCTGATGAACAAAAGGTGTTCGTCAGCCTTAAGGCAATCTTTTTAGAAAAGGAGTTCCTTGGTGAAGGAACCGTTGCCTCTAAGGTTGAACTTGATGAAGTTCAACAGGTAGAAGGACCGACACCAATAGCTGAACCTGAGTCGGATATGATTAGATCAGATCCGGAGCCCAATATACCTGCACCATTAAGGCGATCCGGTAGAGTACCGCGTCAGCCGGACAGATACTACGATTTCTTGGTCCGGGACGGTGATCCCATCGAACTTGATGAGAATAATGAGGATTCGATCACCTATATGGATGCTATGCAGAGACCTGATTTCGAGAAATGGCTTGAAGCCATGAAATCCGAAATGGAGTCCATGAAGGTCAACGATGTATGGACATTGGTTGACCCACCTGAAGGGGTTAAACCCATTGGGTGTAAATGGGTCTTCAAAAGGAAGAGGGACGCAGACGGAAAGGTGGAGACCTATAAAGTCTGTCTGGTTGCCAAGGGGTATCGTCAACGTTATGGTATTGACTATGACGAGACGTTTTCCCCTGTGGCAATGCTCAAATCTATTCGGATAATACTTGCAATAGCTGCCCATCTGGATTATGAGATCTGGCAGATGGATGTAAGACAGCTTTTCTTAATGGAGAGCTGACCGAAGAGGTGTATATGATACAACCTGAGGGGTTTACATCCACAGATGAGTCCAAGGTGTGCAAGCTTCAGAGATCCATTTATGGATTGAAGCAAGCTTCTCGGAGTTGGAACATGCATTTTGATAAGGTGATCAAAACGTATGGCTTCATTAAGAATGGAGAAGAGCCCTGCATCTATAAATGGGCAAATGGTCCAGTTGTGGTATTCCTTATCTTGTACGTGGATGACATTCTCTTAATCGGGAATGACATCCCCGCACTACAGGGAATAAAAGTTTGGTTGTCATCACAGTTCTCCATGAAGGACTTGGGTGAAGCATCCTACATCCTAGGGATGAAGATCTATAGGGATAGATCTAAAAGGATGCTTGGGTTATCCCAGTCCATGTACATAGATACTGTGCTGAAGAGGTTTAGCATGGAGAATTCCAAGAAGGGCTATCTACCGATAGGCCAAGGAATTTCTCTCTCTAAGAAGGATTGTCCGACAACTCCTGAAGAGAGAGAGCGTATGAGTAGAGTCCCATATGCTTCAGCCGTGGGATCTATCATGTACGTCATGACATGTACAAGACCAGATGTGGCATACTCACTAGGAGTAGTGAGTAGATACCAATCTGATCCTGGAGAAAACCACTGGAAAGTGGTTAAAGCCATCCTTAAGTATTTGAGAAATACTAAGGACCAATGGTTGATTTATGGTGAGTCAGATCTGAAACTTGTGGGGTTCACAGACTCTAGCTTCCAATCTGACCATGATGACAGCAGGAGTGTGTCGGGTTATATCTTTACTCTGAATGGTGGAGCCATCTGCTGGAAGAGTTCCAAGCAGCATACTGTGGCAGACTCTGTTTGTGAAGCGGAGTACATCGCAGCATCGGATGCCGCGAAGGAAGCTGTGTGGCTGAGAAAATTCATCAATGAGCTCGGAGTAGCACCCTCCCTCGATGGTCCAGTCCTGCTCTACTGCGACAGTACTGGTGCCATAGCTCAGGTGAAGGAACCCAAAGCACATCAGCGGATGAAGCACATCTTGCACCGCTTCCACCTGGTCCGAGAGATCGTGGATCGAGGTGACGTCGACCTTCAGAAGATCGACTGAAAGGAGAACCTAGCCGACCCCTTCACTAGAGCCCTGGCAATAAAGGAGTTCGACAACCACAAGTCGAAGATGGGTATTAGATACTGTGCCGAGTGGCTTTAGGACAAGTGGGAGTTGTTGGGAAATGTGTCCCAAAAATCCAATTGTCAAGCTGTTGACGGTTGAGCAACCAAGTATTGTAATTGATTTGTTAATAAATAAAATATATTTGGTATTTTCATCATAAGCTTTCATCTTCTAATGAACTCCGTTGTTATGATGAAGTCCTTAGGACTATTTAAGTTCGATAAAGAGAGGATTTATCGATTAGTTCTTAAAACTGTTCACGACCAAATGATAGGCTGTTAATAAGGACGACAGCTTCTATCGAGCATAGGTCGCTGTAGGCCATATGGGTTGGTTGTCCTCTTAACCAAGGAGTGTGGAGACACTGGTATGGCATACAGGTGAGATGTAAGGGTACATCGTCATTGAACGTGACCAACTCCAGAGCATTCTGCTGTCGAGAATGTCTCTGATGGGATATAGGTATAAGTGTCCCTTAGACTTGAGATCACCTCAGTGACTTGCAAGCAACTCACTGTGCTTTGGTACTGGACTAACTAAATTTCTAATTCAGGGATGGAAGGCTTCTGGGCACAGTCAAGTACTTGCGAAGTCAGAGTGTGATCGAGATGGGATTGACCACTCCAAGAGTTGGAGAAGAATGAGTCGCTGTATTTCAATTTAGCAAAACCTTGGCCAGGGTAATCCATCAGATGGATTTGATATTTTGAAATACAATGTGGACAACCTGATCAGAGTTGACAGTTGAGCTCTGGGGTGTCCTATGATCATTTTGGTCAAGGGGATGAATTATATGAAAACTATATCCGCATGGGTTCTAAGGATGTTGTTCTACACATTCGGCCTATCCGGTCGTCGGGTACCATTGCTAGATGGTCACTTCGATTGGTATAGAAATTTGTTTCTATGCTACCGGCTTAAGTTCGAACCTATGAGGTCACACACATTAGAGTTCATGATCCGATCGGGTGGTTGATCAACGATTAAGAATCATTATAGGATTAAATAATCAATACGATTGACATTTAACCCAATGCAAGTGTTGCAGGAGGATCGATTAGCAATTTGATTGCTAATTGGCTTAATTTGATTAAGCCAATGGGCTAAAATTAAGTCTAATTAAATATGATTTAATTAGATTTGGTTTGGGCTTGATTGGATCAAGTCCAATTGGTTTATTGGATAAGCCAAGTGCAAGGAAAGACTATTCCTAGTTCAACTAGGACTTGGGTCAATCTAATTTCTAATTTGATTAGAAAATTAAATCAGATTTAAATCTAATTTAAATCTGATTAAATTAGGTTCTTAATTGCGTTAAGACCTATTTTAATTGGGTTAAGACCTATTTTAATTGGGTTGATCTAATTTTGATTTGATTTGGTTTGGAAAACCAAATTAAAACAAGTTATGAGACAGAATCCTAGTAGGACTAGGATTCCACCTTGCGCCACATAAGCCTTCTCCATGCCCTCTCTCTTATTCAACGTCAATCTCCACTTATTTTGTGCGACAAAAGCCCTCTCCCAGATCTCTCCCACATTCACAAAAGGTCTCCTCTCTTCTTTCTTACATGGAAGGTGATTTGGATCAAATCTAAAAGGAATAAGTTTGGATTTCGAATTCTATGAGATAGAGTTTTAGAAATCCAAAACTCTTTCAATTTTGCATCGAATTTATCCAAATTTTTTTTGAAATTTTCATGGCTTTTAGGGTTTATATTGTACACCCTTTTCTAGTGATCCATGTACGAAAATAAGGAGGAGGTGCTCAAGAGTTGGGCGTCCCTTAACTTGCCATGTTTGGATAAGCCTTGACTAGGTGTTTGACCTAGACAAGGACTCTATCATATCTCTCTATATAAGATGAGTTTCTTCATGAAATTTTAAGAGGAGATAGTTTTTTGAGAGGCCTTTCTGCCATCCAAAAATCAGAGAGAAATACCTTTGGGTCGTGGAGATATAAAAGACACAAGTTTGGGTGTCTAGAGAGAAAAACGTGAAGAAGAAGAGGGTCTTCTTCTAGGGTTTTTATTTTCATATCTTTTCTCCTTCCATCTTGAGTTTCCTGAGAGCGTCTCAGATCTGAAACTCCTCCTTCTACTTTTCATCTTTGGAAGAGTCCAAATCAAGAAGAAGGAGGCACCTGATCAACCATCAAAGAAGGATCAGCGCAGTACTAGCATACTGTGCTGATTTCCTGAAGCAGGACTTCTGATCGAGATTCGTGGGCTCGTGTGGACGACTCCTAGAGGCCGGACGCGTGTGCGGCTTGCAACATCATTCTTAAGCCCGGATCAGCAAGGTTAGAACGTCTAACTTGCAAGGTAATAGATCTGATCTATTGTTTAATACATACATTAGATGTAGTATAGAAACATGTTGATATGATCAACATGTAGTTCATGCTATATTTATATATTTTAATTTTTGATTTAATGCCATGTAATAATCATGTAATAGGATCTTAGATCTAGGGATTTTCTGATCTTAGAAAATAAATTTTAATTTTTTTTAGTCTTCCGTTGTATGATCTTGAAAAAGTTTCAAGATCTAACCCTCTTTTTCAAGATCTAACCCTGAAACCCTAGATCTGGTTCCTACAAAGAACTCCTTCTCTACTATCTTACATGCATAAAAGAAACAATAAAAGTCCCTTTTGTTGGTGTGTAATAAGTGGGGATGAAGAGTCCTAGGTTTGTTGGACTCTTACTTGCCTTTTATCACCTCCTTTCATCAAATCACGCCCAAAAGAAATATGGAATGCCCAACCACTTATTTTCTACGGTAAAATCAAATTTGATCTGATTTCTTATGGTGAGAAACCCCCATGTTGTCACACAAAATAAGAGAAATAAAAGGAAGTGGCGGCAAGGTCTAAGAGATAATGTCAAACATTATCCATATGGTATCCAATTTTAAATTTGATTTGAACATACCAAATAAAATCAGATCCTACTCAAATTTGGATGTGAGATAGAGAAGAGAAAGAATTCCTTGGCATGAAAAAACTATTTATCTGTGGAGATAGATGGCATCAAAAATTGTGGCGCATGGGGAGGAAGAGTCCAATATAATGTGGACTCTTGGTTTCCTTATTCGAATCCAAATCAAATCACATCTAATTTAGTCCAAATAAAATAGATAAAATCTAATCTAATTAAGCTCATAAATTTTAAATCAAATTTTAATCAAATTAAAAATTGATTGAATTAAAGTTCTGATAAAATCAGAGATATTTCTTCCTTAGCGATTAGGTCATCTCATAAACTAATCGGATCAAACTTAATTAAATCTAATTCAATTAGATTTTATTTAATCCTCTTTGCTTAATTAAATTTAACTAATCAGTAATTTAATTACTAATTAATCTTTCATTAATTCACTAACACTTGATGAATAAATTTATGGTAACTTTTTCATAAAGTTAATCATCAATCGAATTGATAATTAAGTTTTTAAATAATTTTCAATCATTGATCAGCCATATAATCAGTCAGAAACTTCTTTTGAGTGTAACCCCATAGGTTCGAACCTAAGCCAGCAGTACAGAAATAAATTTCTGAATCAATCGATGTAACTATATAGCAATGGTGATCCGACATCCGGATAGATCGAATGATGGCGAAGCAATATTCAAGAACCTATTGGCGTATGATTACCGTATAATTTATCTCTTTAACCCTAATGCTCGAGAATGACCTAAAATTTAACTATCAATCCTAAATAAGTCATCCATATTATATTTCAATCTTTCAAATCTATCACATAGATTATTCAGATCCAGATTTTGCTAAATTGAAATACATTGATACATCAACTCCTACTAATTCGGAGGGGTCAATCCCATCTTGACTCATGCACCAATTTGATAAGTACTTAACTGCATCCAGAAATTTTATATCACTGAATTAAAAATTCAATTAGTCCTACATCAAAGTATAGTGAATTGCTTACAAATCATCGTGGTGATCTCAGAATGGAGGGACACTTATATCCATACCCTTCGTGAGCTACCATTGACAGTAGAGTGCTCCACAGTTGGTCATGTTCAGTGATAATGTACTCCTACATCTCACTTGTATGCCATACTAGTGTCTCCACACCATTTGATTACGAGAACAACCAACGCATATGGCACACAACGACGTACACTTGATATCGCTATCATCCTAGTAATAGCGTATTGTTTGATCGCGAATCAATTTAAGGACAATATGATAAATCCTCTTTTATTGATCAAAATAATTCTAAGAATTTCATCACAATATAGGAGTTCGTTAGAAGATGTAACTTTGTGATGAAAAAAGTCAAATAATTTTTATTATTTATCAATTCATATATATTTATAATTAGTACAATCGTCAAATAATTGACTTTAGGATATATTTTTCAATAGTACCTGATTCAGATAGTCGGATGTATTCCCCTCCTCTGGATCAGATCACTTTTTATGTTGAAAATCTTCAATCTGGCCTCCGTTTTCCAATTTTAGAGTTCATTCAAAATGTCCTGAACTATAACCGACTCTCACTGCAAGAAATGAGACAATTAACTATGCAAAAAAAGTATAGTTAAATATCAAAAAAGCATAGCTAAATATGACTATCGGCATAAAATACATCGACAAATATGCATCTGCAAAAGGGGGGTTGTTGATTCCTTTTGTCGATGGAAAGATTTTTTCATTGACAAATCTCAACTTTTTTCGATGCTTTTTTTGCATCATTGATTATTTACCTACGCTTAAAATAAGCATCGACAAAAAGATGTTTTAGCTCAGCTCAACTCAGCTTAAAATCTATCTAGCTCAGCTCGCATCGAATTCCATTCGACTCCTTGTTACCTTTGCCTTATTGTGCCATCTGATCCCAATCGTGCCTCGAGTTTTTCTCTTCTGACCTTTCTTTGTCCTTTGCCCCTATTCTAAGATTGAGGGTTGGTGGTTCTTTTCTCCGAGGAAGGATCTGTCTTTCATCACCGGCCTTCCTTCTTCCATTCATGATTGGAACTCTTTTTTTTTGTTTCTTCTTCCTTATCCTGGGGCTTTTCTTCTACCTGAGAGAGTTCGGATACAAGTCCGAATGAGAATAATCGGGATGACGTCACCGACAGAGAAGACTTCCTCCATCTGAAGGATATGTAAGTTTCTCCACAGAAAGAATTATTGATGGAGCAAACTCTCTACGATGCCGAACTTGGTTCGACACCCGTCATAGATATAGCATAATGTAGTTTTTTAGTTTCTTACGTTTATCTGACCTCAGATTTTAACCAATTCATTTTGTTTTCTGCTTGCAGCTATACAATCTTCGATGTGAGTTTCGACGGCTGATATCCGATAGTTCGCCGCCAAGAAGAGGTCCATGGTCGATGCAGGGCCCTCTAGAGCTCCAAAGAAAAGTCAGGCCGACACTCAATCGATGGTAGTGATCGAGATCAACACTCTGTCGGTAGTCACCCCTGGGCCTAGCACTAAGCTGGTTATAGCATTGTTGGCTCCGATAGTGCTTCCATCAGTTGAAGCACCTCCATCCGGTAGGAAACCGGATAGAGACAATGATGTTACTATCGTCAAACCACCACCGACTAGAACCACGCCGACCAGAGCAACGTCGATGGAGTCTCGACCAATTCCTAGCTTGAATCAGGACCGATCAAAATGAGACCGACACTATTTTGGATACCTTCAACACCCGAATGGATGGCTGCATCAAGCAATTGCCCGTCCACTGGAGAGCAAGGGAAAGCACCAGCTACTTCGATTGATGTGGATCATCGACAGACTTCATGAAGCTCTTCGACGTTTAGATTCCAGTAAGTGAGTCGGCTTTGGCGAATCCAAAGGTGGCCAAATGACTCATCGAGGCTGCATTTCTCCTGACTGATTGGGAAAATAGGAAGAGTCAGACTGTATCTGACATGTTTTCATCTTTCTATTCGACAATCCTCAGTGTAAGTTTACTTTGCTTCCCCTTTTATTTTTCTTTCACTTGTTTTTTCTAATTGCTTTCTCTTTTTTTCAGCTGGCACATCACATATCGGCACTGGAGAGTGGGTACCGAAAGATTGTAGATTTCCATTGGATGTGGAGTGATAGGGTTTCGATCATGAATGCCGAAAAAGCTGCTGCTCTGGAACATCTCCAAGCTATGATGGAATGGGAGGGGAAGCATCTAAAAGAGATCTTCCAAATGAAGGTCAAGTTAGAGTCAGCCAGAGCCGAAGTAAAGTCGGCAACAGCCGAAGTGGAGTCAACCAAGCAGTCTGTCATGTCTCAAGAAGCCTGGATTAAGAAGAAAAAGCATGCACTCAACAAAGTCTGAAAGGAGCATGACAACTTCTTCAAGGAGTTAGAGGAGGAGCGGGAGAAGCATTGGGCCATTGAAACAAGATTGGCACTGGCTAATATAGAGTCGGCCTCCACTAAGGAGGAGGCAAAGTTGGCTCAAGAGGCTCTCAGTCGGGTGTGGGAACAAGCCGTCGAAGATTACAAGAACTCAGAGAATTTCAAAAATGAGATCCTCGAGGGTGGCAGCGCGTCTTACTGGGTCAGCTATGAGGATGGCAGGGATGCAATCGAGAAGTTTTACTTGGACCTGGACCTGAGCTACATCATCATCCCAGCAGCTGAAGAGGGGCAGAAGAAGAGCCGACTGAAGGAGCATTCTCCGATTGAAGAAGCTGTGCCGGTTGTCATGGAGCCCACCCCAATTGCTAAGTAAGTCGCACCAGCATCGATCGAAGTAGAATCGGCCACTGTCAAAGGCCACGAAATCAAAGTCACGACAGCTACCGACACAATCGCGAATGAGACCGACTGGTGATCGGCATAGATATGATAGGGTTTCTTTTCTTTTTACTATTAGACTGTAGATTGACTTTCCTTTTGTAATCAGATCTTGATCCAACTTTATACTCTTTTGTTGAGGGAAAGAATGGAAAATTTTTCTAAGTATTGAAAACTTTCTGAGTTTTGAACTCCTTATATGTTGTCTTTTTGGTCATCTTGTTTGTCGTAGATGATCATTGTTAAAGCAATCGAATGCCAGTCGGGCAACTGATTATCAATCGGTATGCTGAATGATGATTGGTAGTTAATCGAATAGTTTGTCTGCTAGTCAGATATTGGCCGACTAAGCTTTACGTATAAATTTTCTTAAGTATTCGATATACAGTGACAAGCCGAATATCCATCAATCGATCGAAGTTGAGTCTGTATATTTTTTGATTTAGTCGGAGTCAAATCAGCTTATTCTTTCGTTTAATCATGGTTGAGTCGACATGTTATTCTGCTCAGCCATAGCTGAGTCGGCATATATAATTGTCCTACTGAAGTCGGTATGTAGAGTCGTTTGATTGAGATTGGATCGGCATGTTTTAGTTGATTAGTTGTCGATCTGATATCATAGTCGAATGTCCAAGAAAAGACAAAATCTGATCATTTCATTTTAAATATGTCGTATATATAGACAACTTCATTGATAATATATTTTTAAATTGTCAGCATTTCATATCCGAAGAATAGTCGTTCCATCGAGAGTCTCTAGTCGGTATGCACCGGACGGAGTATCTCAGTCATCTTGTAGGGTCTTTCCTAGCTTGAAAATAATTTTTCTTGATCCAAAAGATTTTGAAACTTTTGCCTTCCTTAAGACCAAATCTCTTAGATAGAAGACCTTCATTTTGACCCTTGAGTTGTAATATCAGACTACTCTTTGTCGGTATGCGGCCATCCAAATTTGAGCTTGTTGTCTAATCTTCGAGAGTAAATCCAAGTCAGCTCTTCAACATTCAGAGTTACTTGGCTCTACATACTATTCGACTCTCATTGATGGCAATCCAATCTCCACTAGGATCACTACTTCTATTCCATAAGCCAAGTTGAACGACGATTCTTCCATTGGGATGCAAAGAGTCGTCTAATATGCCCATAAGATCGAATATAATTTTTCTACCTAAAGACCTTTGGCTTCATTCAGTCTGATTTTGAGATCATGTAGAATCATCCAGTTTGTCAACTCCACCTCACCATTAGACTGTGAATGACTGATTGAAGTGAGTTTGTGTGAAGCTTCATATAAAACTCTTTAAAATTCTGATTGTCAAATTATCAACCATTGTCAATGATGATAGTATGTGGCAAACCGAATCTATAAATGATAGACTTCTAAATGAAGTTTTTTATCTTGCCTTCAGTGATCTGTACCAGAGGTTCAGCTTCTATCCATTTGGTGAAGTAATCTATGATGATCACTAAAAATTTTTTCTGACCAAATGTCGGAGGAAAGGGACTGAGTATGTCGATTCTCTATTATGCGAATGGCCATGATGCAATGATCGATGTTAATTGGCTGGTCGGTTGGTGCTGTATATTAGCATATTTCTAATATGATTTACACCTCTGAACTAGCTCGATAGCATCTTTTTTTATTATGGACAGTACTATCCCTGTCACAGTACTTTGCAAGCCAATAACTTGCCTTCTAAGTAATTTTCATAAATTTCTTCATGAACCTCTTAGAGAGCATAGTCGGCATCAATTGATCTCAAGCATTTAAGCAGCAGAAAGGAGAATGACCTCTTATAAAGTTGTGCATTCATCAGGACATATTGTGAGGCCATCCACCTTAGTTGTTTGGCTTCCAAAGGATCCATGGGTAAAATCCCATCGGTCAGTATTGGATGATCGAATCCATCCAACTTGGTTCATCATTTATTTATAGCACTTCATCAGTCTTGTCGAAACTTGATTGTTCGAGATATTTAATGAATGTTCGATCGAGTAAGTTGGATGAATTGGTTGCGAGTCGAGACAGTGTATCGGCTTGGGCATTCTTTGTTCTCGAAATATGTAAAATTTCAAAATATTTAAAAGTTTGTATGAGATCTTTCACCTTCTGAATGTATTTCATCATAGTCGGATCTCGAGCTTCAAACTCGTCCATTACTTATCTAGTGATCAATTGTGAGTCAGTGAAGATCTTTAGGCTATCTTTGTCGATCTCTTTAGCAATTTTCAAGCCAGTTAGTAGAGCTTCATATTTGGCTTGATTATTTAATGCTTTAAAGTCAAATCGAAGGGCGTATTCAGTCACAGTCTTTTCGAAGTTGGTGAGGATGAGGTCGACTCCACTCTCTTGGATGTTGGATGCCCCATCAACATGTAGCATCCATATCAATGTAGGTTCGACCTCAAAATTCTTAACTTGTTCTGACTTATCGTCGGATCTATTATTAGATCTATCATCAGATATAGTGCACTCGACGATAAAGTCGACTAAACCTTGGACCTTCATTGATGGTCATAGACGATATTGAACATCGAACTCACTGAGTTTGATTGCCCATTTTGCCATCCAATCGAAGGTATTTGATCGATATAAAATTGCCTTCAACGGTTGGTCTGTCAAGATCACTATTGAATATGCTTGAAAGTATGGTCGAAGTCGTTGCGTCGATATGATCAGAGCATAGATCATCTTCTCCACTCTTGAATATCACATTTCGATATTATGGAGTACCTTGCTGGTATAGTAAATTAGCTGTTGAATCCATCCTCTCAGACAAGTACCGAACTAACCGTCTCTGCAGAAGTCGCCAAATAGAGATACAATGTTTCTCCTATCTTCGATTTTATAAGTAGTGGGGGAGATGTCAAGTATTTTTTTAGATTTTCAAAGGACTATTGGCATTCATCCAACCATGAGAAGTTCTTCATTTGCTGCAAGATCTTGAAGAAAGATAGACATCTTTTTACTGACTTTGAGATGAATCGGCTAAGTATAGTGATCCTTCTGTTGAGTTGTTGTATCTCTTTCTTGGAGCTGAAATATTTCATGTCGATGATAGCTTTTATTTTCTTCATGTTAGCCTTGATTCTTTGTTGCAATATAAAAAATTTATAAAAAATTTTGACAGTCACTTCGAATGTACACTTGGTCAGATTTAGCTTTATCCGATGTTATCAAAGTTTGTCAAAGTTTGTCGAAGGTTTCTTCTAAGTTTCAAATATGATCGAAAGTTTTGGCACTTTTTATCAATATATGGTCAACATAGACTTTCATGTTACATCCGATTTGTATCTTGAACATTTTGTTGACCAACCATTAGTAAGTTACTCTGACATTCTTTAAACCGAATGGTATCACTTTGTAATAATAGATGCCTTTATCAGTTGTGAAGGCAGTATGCTCCTCGTCTTCGAGTGCTATCCAAATCTGATTGTAGCTCGCGAAGGCATCTATTAAGCTCAGAAGTTGATGTTCTAATGTCGCATCGACTAATTGATTGATTTTTGACGAGGAGAAGTTATCTTTCGGATAAGCTTCATTTAGATTAGTATAGTCAATGCAAATTCATTATTTTTCATGGGCTTTTCTCATCATTACCATATTGGCAAGCCAATCAGGATAGTTAGCCTCTCTTATGAAGCCAGCTACGAGGAGCTTATCAACTTCTTCATCGATGACCTTCTATCTTTCAGGAGTAAAAGATCTTTTCTTTTATCCCACCAGCTTAACTTTGGGGTTGATATTTAATCGATGAGTTATTACTTCCAAAAGAATCCCTGGCATGTTGGTCATTGATCAAGTAAAAATATCGGTATTTGCTCTCAGTAAGTCTACCAACTGTTTTCACTCCAGATCAGATAATTACAACCCAATTTGAATTATCTATGTAGGGTCATCTTCTTTTAATGGGATCGAAACCAGTTGCTCAGCTGGCTCATCCCTTTGTTCATTTTTCTTATGGTCCAGTTTGTCAACCGACAGAAGATCTTCAGGCTTATCGTTTTCAACAGAAATCATGAAGCAGCATTAGACTAGTTATTGATCCCCATGCATTTCGTAGACTCTGCTCTTTGTCAGAAATCAGACCAGTAGATGATATGTCGACACCACCGCTCTCAACGCATTAAGTCTTGATTGTCCGAGTATGGCATTGTAAGCCAAAAGAACTCGGACAACTGTGAACATCAAGAGGACGGTGCTGGATCGTGGATCTATTTTCGTAGTTAGTGGGAGAGTAATTTCTCCTTCCACATTGACTGTATCTCAAGTAAAATCGAATAAGGATGTAGAGACTCTTCTGAGTGGGTCAGTCGGTAGTTGCATTCGGAAGAAAGTCTAATAAAACAAAATATCAGTTGAACTCTCATTATCAACTAAAATTCTCTTTACATCATAATTTGCTATCGTCGTTGAGATAACGATAGCATCACCATGGAGAGCCTGTATTCTTCAAATATTTTCATCTGAAAAAGAGATTATATTATCATCAAGTCGTTATTTTTTTGCAGACTCTTCTTTGGAAATTGCCCCCCAGTCTCTTGGTTGCCTGAAAATCATATTGATTGCCCCCATCGTTGGTCAATTGTTGATCACTTCCTAAGGTTATGGCTAAGGTTGTCGGTCAACAAAAAATTGAATCGGACTGTCTCATCAAAACCTCTCGAGGTAGCCTCATCGGACAGAGCTTCAATCTCGTCCCTGAGTTAAATGCACTATTCGATGTCATAACCAAGATCACGATGGAACTGATAGTACTTCTTTTTATCACAGCTCCTTGATGGTGCCTTCATCGATGGGGGGTGACGGAGATACTCCTCTCCCTCAATTTTCATCAGAATCTACGTACGGATAGCAGAAAGAGGAGTGTAGGAGTCATACCTACTACTATAATTATTTAGCTTTGGACTTCGTTGGTGGGGTGAAGCTCCCTTGTTCGTTGTTGGCCGACTTGATTCGACCGAACTCTATTTTTTTTTTTTGTTTCTTTTTCTAACCTTTTCCTTCTGTTTGACGTTGGTCAGTAGTACATTCATCTGCGTAAATATACTTATATGTGTGCTCTAAAAGTTCTGCATAAGTTTGAGGGAGAGTCTTATTCAGAGTGTAAGTGAACCTAGATTCCCTCAGACCTCTCTTTATGATCAAGATGGCCATATTTTCGTTGAGGTCCTGGACCTCAAGTGTGGTAGTGTTGAAATGCACCATGAGATCTCTCAGTGTCTCTCCTTCATCCTGCTTGATGGAGAAGAGACTGTCGAATATTCGCGGCATCTTTTAGCTGGTGCTGAAGTAGGCCACGAATGATTGTTCTAGCTGCTGAAAAGAATAGATGCTTTTCAACTGGAGCTCAGAGTACCAAGCTCGAACAGCTTTCTAAAAGTCAGAAAATCAATGCATAAGAGGGCATCGATTGCCCCTCAGATCATCATGAGAGCCTTGTAGCTCTCCAGATAGTCATTCGGATTAATGGAGCCAATATGGCTCCATCTGCGGCATCTTGAATCTTAACAGAATCGGCTCATTTAAGATGTGTTAGGAGAAAGGCAGAGTGGTGTGGATGCTAAGGTCATTGGAGGATCCTCGACCATCCACTTGAAGTTAGATGAGTTGGCGGTCAATTTCTTTAAATTTGCACTCATAGTCGTCGAGCCACCATTACTGTGAGATCCAAGGGTAGAGTCCCCTGAAGAACTCAAGGATTGGAAAGTCAAGGGCACGTGCAGCCTCTTTCCCTTCTTGATGCTATGTCGATGTGAAGGAGAAGGAGACCGTCGTGAATGGCAGACGACTTGATGAGAGTATCGGGAAGGTGCTGGCTCGACATGGTGAGAGTGTCGAGACGGTCGTCATTCCGACGTGGAGAAAGAGATTATCGTGGAGTACGGCGACTATGCCTGGATGGCACTGTACGCATCGCTAGCTCCTCCACCACCGATTGCTGCTGTGTTTGCTACTGTTGGAGGCTGTGCACTGCCTCCATCAGCACTTTCATTTGCTATATTAAAACAGTGAGTTGGACGTCCGTAGTAATAATATGATGCGAAGAACTGGGCTCTGCCATTGGAGGTGGAGAAGAGAGATCTTCTCGATGGGAAGATTGCCTGACGAAGCTGGTAGAATTCTGAGCTCTTATTTTTGCCATTATTGAATTCGTTTTTCTCCTCCCTACCTGACGCGCCAATCTATTGTGGCCAATCCTTTGGAGTGCCTAATGCCGGTGAAGAGCACCAGCAAAAGAAGTCCACACTGACCGAAGTTGTGTCCGGCGAAGATCCTCCAATGTTTAATTCAATAGAGAGTGGTTGAACAAAAAGTAGAATATCAAAATTGGTAGAGTGTCAGCTCAGAAGTATCTTACCAATGCTGTTCATTTACTTTCTTTTTATAGACGAGTTATTAATAACCGTTTGTAATGATTAGGCATGTGGATCCTACTTATTTCGGTACTATATGATTGTGGGATGAACAGTTAATGCCCACTGATGATCATGATATGTGGCCGTTATGTGCTTTCTACTCTAGTAGTTTTTGATTTACCAACTTTATGTCGGTAGTCTGAGTGCACCGACTGTATGTCGGCAATTATAGAAATCCGAATAACTATCGATCCGTGACTCTGATATACCAATTGGCCATCAGTTACGGAGTCGGTCGAGTCATCATGATAGACTTGGTCCCTCCAAGGGACTGATTGAGAATTGCCAACTGTCGTCAGCTTACCGATTAATAGTCAGCTATTTGTTCTCTAGTATTGTTATATAAAATCGAATTATGCACTTGATTGATGTTTCATCACCTGTTGCCAATTTATAGTTGAGATGATCGACTATAAGTCGGGAGGCTGATATTAAGTCAGCGGGAGCAAATCTGATTGCCAACATGACCCAATGTAGACTCAAATATTTTGATTTAGGTCTAGGTTACACGGAACCTCAACCCGTGAGGAACGACTTTGCGGGTCCAACATAATTTTGATGAACTTACATAAAAAAAACACAAATTTCATGAACCTGACACGATCCAATCCAATTATGTGGTGGGTTGGGCCCTGCTCTAATGTCAAGACCCAAAAAACAAAACGTGGTCAGGTCGGGGTCAACCATGCTCCGGCCCTGCGAGATCCCCCGGGTCACTTTCGCCCGTTTCCCTCGCGTTTTTTTTTGGTAAGCAGTTTCCCTCGCGTTCACGGCGATATACTTGAAGCCTCTTTGGGGCCCTTCTCCCGTCACCCCTTCGAAAGCGGTCCTAATCTTCTTCCCCCCTTCGCCTAGGGTTTCTTTCTATCTCATGGGGAGGTACAGGAGCCGAAGCCGGAGCTATAGCCCACGGCGGGCGAGCCGGAGCCCTCCCCGCCGCAAGCGCTACGACGACCCCCGCGACCGGTACCGCGGCGGCCGGGGCTACAGGGACCGCCGCCCCTCCGCGCCCTCCGGCCTCCTCATCCGCAACATCGCCCTTGACGCAAGGTTTTTTCGTCCTTTCTGTCCGTCCTTCATCTAGGGTTAGAGTTTTTTCCTCCGTACTTCATATGCTTTTCGCCTGCCACCTCCCCCCAGCGCTAGGGTCTTATCAAAGTTCTCTTCTTTTACTACCATAAATCGTGATTTTTTTAATTGATTTGATAAATAATTTTTTTCTCAATTATTGGTTGATTCTTCAGATCAATTTCATCATATGTTGGTATTAGGATGAGTGTCTTAATAATTGCTGGTTTATGCTTTGTTTCAGTGCCTAGAGCCTGTGTCTGGCTTTTGTTTATTTTGGCTTTATTTTTATTTTTATTTTTTGGTGGGTTGGTGTTTGGGGGGGTGGGAGGGGGAGCAAAAAGTGCGTAAAAGAACGTGTTTCGGTTGTCCAATAGAATACGGTCCGTACCTAGAGTTTGAAAGTTACGACGTTGGAGACTGGAGAGAAAACTGAGGGGTAGAATCACAAAACCATATATTATTAACGCATAAATTAGCCTCAAGAAGATGAAAGCTACAGCTCAACTATGTTTTTTCCCTGAGTTTTTTCTTTGATAAATTAGGTTATTGCCATGGAAAGTCTAAATTTTGCAATATCATGATCTGCTTTTGTTTTAGAAAATTTGGCAACTCCTATTAGGATCATATTTGATTTTGCTTTCAAGATAACTGTTTTTCTAATTAACTGCATCTTTGGTAATTAATTTAGACAGGTGCAAGCATGTAAATAGTTGTCAGGAAGAATTTTATAGGTTGCTCCTTACTGCTAATTGTGTGTGCCCGTGCATTTTCATATTGAGCGATGAGAATTTTCATAAAAATCTTTTTTTAAGCAAATAGTGTATTATGAATATTAATCTGCAGGAGCTCTCATTAATTTTCTTGATATCTTGTTGTCAATGTTGGTTATTATCATAGGAAACAGCTGTAACTTTTTAAAACAAAATACATTCATAGTAACTGTAGAAATTCTTCGCTATTAGTCCAATGAACTTGTAGTTTTTTTTTACAAAATTTTAATTATGTGGGCCATGTAAAGGTGGAACTCTAAGAAGGTCTCCAAAATGGTCCTGTTTCCAAACCGGATTTTTAGTCTGGGTACCGCCCAAAGTTTTATGCTACAATAGATGCAGGCTGCAGGTAGGTGATAGGTAATTGGGTTAGCATGTGCTTCTTTTGATCATGCCGTTAGTACCAAATAAATAGCTGTCCTAATCATATTGAATAAGCCTGTTTAGGTTATGATTATGTACATTGTATCTCCTTTCTTATACTACTAGATTCCTTTTATAGGAGCATAGTATCATGCTCTTTATTCAGGTATATGCCATTGATATGAAATCTGAAGCATGATGTCTATTCTCTCACAAAAATTTTGATTTTGTGGTTGGCATTGGTTCAGCCATTTTGCAATTTAAAGTTTTGCCCTTATCATCATGCAAAGTCACACCTAAACAGGGATTAGATGTGTGCCACTAATATAATGATAGGGACCTGAGGCTTAGAATTAGGAAGTGATTAGGAAAGTCATACACAATTATGGAGAACAATTTATAAGATTTTCTAAGAAGGATGTTTAGGTTATCTTGAAATGTATTGTAACATAGCTCTTGAATATGCATTCAGATAAAAAGATTTTTTTGATGACTTGCAATGGGGAGATACTTGACACATTTTGCACTCAGTGAGTAGTATGTTAGATTTTTAAGGTGTTTTAATTTTAGATGCTGTTCTTAGTTTTTCATAATAGTATGAGCTTTCTTTATGTAGAGTTAGGTATTCATTGGTTTTTTTGAATTGGTTTGTATAATGCCAATTTTAGCAATTTGTAACTTGCCAGAAATAGGATCCTCATTTATCAACTATCCAAGAGTTTATTGTGGTGTCATTCTGCCTATGCTGTTCCTTCATGTGCACTGAGCTTGCCTTCATCTGTCTCTTTGGTAAAAGAAATTCTATGTAATGTACTTGGGTTGATTTTATGTACTTAGCGATGGTAAATAGTTTGTACGGACCAATTTTTGATCAAAGTGAATTTCATTATGATGATGATAATAATAGTATATGATGTAGACTTTAATGTTGCCCATGAAAGGATGATGGTTTTAAATCAGATGAGTGAAAGTAATTGAGATTAGCATCATCGAGTTTGCCCTTAATATTTCTTGCATTACATATCTAAATTTCTCTGGTTTCAGGGAAGGTTTCAGTATGTACTGTGATGTTGTCTAGTTTTGGGCTGGTTTATGTGATCATGAGGACAACTGATAAGAAGGATAACTTCAGTTGGAAAAAATGAGAACTTCTTTGTTTTTTTTTTTTAAGATAAATATTTCAATTATTTAGATGAAGTTGTTGAGCTTTCTTTTCTTAATTTGTGCTATTATAGTGGTTACTATGGGCAGGGAAAAGTCTGGATGCGGGAGCCATGTGTAATTTTTGGAAAAGTTATGCCCTTTTATGGCTTAATCCCAAATAAGTGGTCTTGTTCTTCCTGAAAAGAACAAAGTGAGCTATTTTTCAATACTCCTAAAGGATGAAAGCTTTCTTGGTCAACTAGTGATTGTCTTATTTAATGGGTACAATTTTTAATTAGAAGCATAATTTACAAGGAATTAAGATACTACCTAGCATCTTCTCTTTTGTTGTCAATTTATATTGTCATGTTGTATTGGCGCCTTCTCAAGATCAGGTTTCATTTATTTCAGGGAAACTGGAAGTCTCATTATTAGCAAAAGTGAATCTTATTGTCATGGAGGATGAAATTCTGGAGCTTCATTTTTTATTTATTTGATTTTTTTAAATAGAAAGAGAATATGGGTGCATTGATGTTGCTTAAAAGAAGTCATCTTGTGACTTTTAAAGTGAAAAATGTCCTTTTTATGAAAATATAATTGTTTAGTAATATTGTCATTTGAGAAGTGCTTATCGAATAAACACAAGTAAAAATTGTCATTTAGAAGAAGCTAGAAAAGTAGCTTCTGGCTTCTGCTCTTGTGGGCTAACTAACTCTTTGTATATTGAATGGAGTATTGTTATCAATCACCCTTCAGATTGCCACTCAGGTCACAGGGCTAACGTGGTGTGACAGTTGGTAATTGGTATGGTACATAGGCGGGTTAGTGTTGTTATTTCAGGCCCCGCTTACTGCTCTGCCATTCACCAATTTCCACATTGGACTAGTGCCGTGATCTGGCAAATGATATTTCATATTTTTCTTTTAACTAATCCGTGCAGATGCATTTTTCATATTTTCCTTTGATCATTGAAAGCATTTTTTGGTCGAATAATATATGAAGTCTGCCTATATGTAATACAAATTAAGCTCGAACCCAAATTAATCTGAAGATAACCCAAGTTTGACAAGTTGTTCTGCAATTTGTGATTATGAGACATCAAATCCATGAAGTTCTTTATATTTTAATAACTTATAATAAAGTGCTTCCTGAGAATGGCTTTTTAAAAGAGGCATTGCTGAACATGCTCTTTAACTTAAATCAGTTATCCTTAAAAAGGGAAAACTTTGGATTTCATTGCATCATACATTATTAAGTAGTAAAAACTCTCATGTGGAATTTTGGGTTCACTTTAATTTGTTTTGCTTTCAATGTTATAAGTTCTCACCATTATTGCTTCCGACCGTGTTAATGGAGACTTTTGTTTCCTTTTTGCATTGTTGAAAAATTATTCTTGTCTTCATTGTACTCGTAAGGCCCGTTCTTTGGGGGATAAAAAACTTACCTGGAAATCTGTATTTATAATGATATATAAGTTTTGTTATATATAATACAATATAATATAACAACACTATAATGTATATTATAATATATAATATATTATATGTATAATATTATGTAATACATATTCTAATATATAAAAATTATATATAGTATATATTATATATAATATATATCATGCATAGAAATTAGAATATTATATTATGTATATTATATTTTACATTATATGTAATATACATATTACATCATTTTATTATATAATAATATAATGTAATGTTAGGGTTAGGGGTATTTTAAGAACAAAATAAAAAGGTTATTTTACTGGCTGATGGGAAAAAAATTTACCCACCTAGGTGGGTGACTATTTCTGCCCATTTCAGGGGTAAATGCTGGCCATAGGAAAATAACTTGGCCATGTAGAGAAGCATGAGAACATGGATAAATTGGTAAATGGAAAAGTTGACCAACTTTCCAATGATATTTACCCATCAAAAAATGGGCCCTTAGCTTTTTCAATATACTGGTGGAGGGGGGAAAAAAAGCTATGATGAATTTTTATTACCGAGAGAAAGCAAAGTTAGTTTTATTACATTAAAGAATTAGTATAGGACCCTTCAACCTCCATAAATTCTGATACAACCTAGATCCCTTTACCCTCAGCTCAATTAAGGACATTATCCTTGTAATTGCTATTTCTCAAGTCATTTGAATTTTGACTACACTTGTAAACAAATTTCTATATGTAGAAAAATTGACAAAACCGTAGTCTATTTGTGATTCACTGTAATTGAGTGTGATGATATACTAATGAGAAAGTATATTAGGAATTTAGTTTGGTTTAGCTTTATTGACTGTCACTTCACCATTCTAGTTAAGCATTTTTGATACAAGATACTAAGGTATCAATTAAAAGAAATGTCAGTTACGGAGAACATGTCTTGCCGCAACATCCTGCATGTACTATTTTAGATGGTATTATGCTTTTATTCAGCTATTTAACTTTTTAAATCTTCTTGTTGGAGTCAATATCAATTTAAAGCTTACTAATTTTACAATGAAAAATATGATTTGAGAGAAGTGAATATTCTGTTCTCTGTTAGTTTCTGTTATTTTTGTTACTGCTTGTGTCTCACATCCAGCTTATCTTTAAAAGATTAATGTAATTTTCCTTTAATTTCTGTATGTAGGCCTGAGGATCTACGCATTCCATTTGAACGGTTTGGTCCTGTGAAGGATGTATACCTTCCAAAGAATTATTACACTGGGTATAATTTGTTTTTGTCTGTGTTGACAATCTTTTCTTCTGCTACTTGGCTGAAAGTTTGATCTGGTGATTATTTTGATTTTGTTCACTTATTTGTCCAGTTCATTCATTGCTTACTATAGAAATATTTGAGGGTCTGTTTGGTATCCTTGTTGGCTTTCTGATTTTGTTTCGCAGCTATTAAGTGTGATATAGATGGGGATTGATGTCAGAGATGACATTTGCATGGAACTTCTGCCAGTCCCTTGCTTTTATTTTCACTTGTTTTGTGAATGTAATGAATCTTTGCTGCCAAATTCTCTTAAGGCTTTACAAACAATTTTAAAAGAAGGGTTTCATCTTACATATTTATTCAGTTTAGTTCAATTATCTTGTTGGATTTTTTTGAAAACATAAACAGAAGATAAAAGCAGTAGCAAATGGGCCCTGAGTATTTTAGTAGTAATTTATCCCTTACTGGCTCTGCTGCATCGTAAATCACATTATCTATGTTCTGTCAATGGCCAATTCCATATGCTTGGTATCATATGTTGTTCATGGCAACTGTTACATATGGCTTTTGGCTAGCATATCTTTTGGGTTTTACATTCTATTCAAAAAGACTCCAAGGCTATCTATGTTGTAGTTTTTCTGGCCTGCATTGTGATGCTGTTTTTTAGGTGTCATGGTGGTTCTCTTAGGAAATTCTGTCACGATTTTAATTAAACTAGCCATCTTGACATATGATGCACATTTAAAAAGAGCTAATAAAAACCGGATTTGATTAGAGGCCGTTAAATTAAATTAAATATAAATAGATACAAGATAAAAAGTCTAAAATATAAGATTAATAAATAAAAATTAGGGCACATGAAATGCACATATCCAAAAAAGAATAAACAGAATAAGGATAATTCCTTGAATTATTGCAAACAAGCGTAAATAGAAATAGATAAACTGATGCACAAGAGGGGGGTAGGATGGGGGAGGAGAGATATTGGGGAAGGCAATGCAATTTTTTCCCCCAGCGTAAATTTGGTAGAGGAAGAAGAGATAAAGGCCAGGTGAGTTTTTTTTTTTTTTGAAAGAATTCAATTAAGTCTCTATCTGATAAGCACTGTTGAATGAAGATAAAGAATTTAAAACAAATTTTAGTTTCGAAGTTTACATGTAAAAAAAAAATATTAGGGAACCTAAGTTGTATTTTCTCTTAATGATTTCTATGGTATTTTGGTTGCAAAATTTGATATACAGATCTATCAGATGTATGCAAAGATTTGAAAGTCCTGTTTTTACATCAGTGTGGATATTTGGTTTTGAGTTATTGGGATCTGATATATATATATACATATTAAAACGGAAGCCTCTGCATTGGTGGGCCTTCGTTTGCCACATGGCCCTAATGCAGAGGCCTTCGCCTGGCATGTCGTAATGCTCGTAGAAGTGCATGGAAAGAAATATGATGGACTCTAGGTCGGAGGGAGTTGGAGGAAGAGTGCCATGATGAAGGTGTTGAAGTGGGCAGCGGGGATGGTGGAGAGGTTCTCCTCACCAAGGGCTAGGCCGGTGGCGGTGGGGTCCAGGAAGGGGATGACGTGGAGGGAGAGGGGGAGGCCATTGCTGGTGGAGGAGTCGACAAGAGCAGGGGCAGGGGCAGGGATGGGGCTAGTGGCAGAGGAGGCGCGGAAGGGTTTTGCGGGAGTAGGGGATGCGGACGACGGGGTGGCGGCTTACTTGAGCTCGAGAGGAGGGCTTACGGTGGCTGTAGAAAAAATAGTACTTCTGGGGCCGGCAGCGGGGCAGGGGTTATGGGTAAGACCAAGCTCGGGAGGATGGTGTTAGTGATGGTGGGACGAAGCCGTCTGGGTCTTGGATGAGAAAGATCATCTTTGGAGCCGGTCTCATGTTCAACTTTCATCAGAAGGTGAGTGATTGGGGACGAAAGGAGAAGGGGAAGGGGAGAGAGGGAGAGGAGATGGGAATAGAGGAAGAGAGTGAGGCATTGTAGAGAAGAGGAGAGGAGTTCGCCGCTATGAGAGTGTGGGGAAGAAGGTCGGGGAGAGGGGAGGGGGGAGGTGGGTTTAAGTTAGGAAGGGATGTAAGATTCGGAAGGGGAGGGATAAAGCAAGGATAAGAAGAGATGCTTTTGTTCTGATGGCAGATGCTTCGCTGACTCATCCTCTCTCAAGTCTAATGGAAGTTTTTGGCTCTTCCTTTTAAAAAGTTTGAATCCAGCATTAATAATATTTTGAAACACAAATATCTCAAAAACTCTAGGCTGAGTGGGCACTGGGGAAAGGCATGGGAAGTGGGAACTAATAAATATGTTATGTTGAAAGCTTTTGGAGTTAGGTAGTATTGAGTTTTGGGAAGATGCGCCATGCATAAATAATATATAAAAGCAGAGACTATACGCAAAAAAAATCGAAAAACAATTTAAACGTGTTATATAAAAAAAATTAAAATAGGTGGGATGTTTATTTTGGGGCTCAATGTCCTGTTTCGTGATGATAGTGTCGGATGTATGTCCTAGAAGCGTATATGACTGACATATTGTAATAACTTTAGAACACAATTTTGTACTTAAAACATTGTTTTGATCAATAAAAAGATAAGTTTTATTTTCATTCAAGTGTGATGTGTCCTTGAGTCATCCATGGAATTAATATTTACGATACATATTCTCAAAGCATTGAGAATTAGAGATATGTATAATTAATTTCTAAATTGCTCCCGGTCATAGTATCAATAAGAGGACGGTGATTGATTCAGATAGATTGACGCACAGATCGTTTCTTTTGGGGTAGATGAGTCTCTGATCTACAGTGTAGAGACACTGAGCGACAAGTGTGGGTAGTTGTTAGAGAACAACTAGTACTAAGCATGACTATACGAGAAGTCACATGGATTTTTTACTCAATCGTCAGTGATTGTCTCGATGCTGTAGTTGTGTGAATGGTCTTTTGACCTGCGATGACACCGTTGCTCACAGTGAGGCTACTACAGTTGGTCCACTGTAGGAGTAGGGTGCGTATCTAGATGGAATCTATCGATTTTGATAGAAAGGAGTAGTCTTATAGAATTTGAGAGGCTAAGTTCGTGAGTTTGTGGCCACAACAGTGTGATTGATGAAAAATTTTTTTCATAAGAATCATAATTGGACTTGAGCTAATCGAATCTATCATATGACTAATGATTATGTTTGACAATTTATTCATGATCTGCCATCTAGTCGGGACTCACGATAGAGGGATTGAATCACACGAAAACTACACCTTGAGGTTTTTTTTCGGTTTTGTTGGGTTGCCATTACATATTGCTAGGTGTCACTGGCGGATTGTGAGAACTCACTAGAATTGTTAAGGATCGACAATCCTTGTTGAGTTAGAGTGAAATTGTTTCAATGATACTATGATAGAGATTATGGTATATCTTACTACCAGACAGAATTGAATTTATGGGGTCACAACAAATGAATTTGACTTGGATTAAACAATTGGGCTTATGAAGTCTCAATTGGATTAGGATTTAGGAGAAATCCTATTGGATTCAGGAGAAATCCTATTGGATTCAAGAGAATCTTGATAGTACATGGTTAAACCCAATTCTTCTTTAGACTTGAATTGCTTATTTGATAAGAATTAATTCAAGTTAATTTCCTGCATTTAACCTATTTGAATTAGATTCAAAGGGCTTCAAATGTTGGCTGCCCAAATAGGTTTGGATCAAGCTAAGAAGGGGCCTAATCCCCTAACAAACTAACTAATTCCTTGATCAAGAAGGGGCGCCACTTGATTGGATCAAGATGGGGCGCCCCATATGGTGGTTAACATGTAAGAAAGAAACCAAGGGACTGCCTCCTCTTTTCCGTGTGTTTTTGTGCATGAGAAATCCTAAGAGGGCGCCAATAGTTGGCGGCCCCCTTATTCCCTACTTTGGCATGGATTAGTTGGGTGGTTGGCTGAATTAAAACACTAATCCTTATATGATTAGGAATACTTTTTTGAACCAAATTAAATTTTGGTTGGAACCCAAACAACTCATCTTTTTAAGAGACGCCACCCTTAGTGTTTTTAACGCAGATTTCAGATCACAAAATCAGCGCCTCCCTTGTCTCACGCCATCTTCTTACACGCCCCTCTTTCTTCCTCTCATGTTTAAAAGAGTTTGGAAGTTCCACCATCCAACCGTCCAAGTTAGTTGGGCGTCCCCTCTTCTCCAATCTGGTTCGTAGTTCTTGATTTCTCCAAGATCAAGAAAGAAAGATCAAGATCAAGAAGAAGAAAAGAGAAGATCAAAGGAAAGGATCAAAGGTTGATCAACAGGACGGATTTAGATACGTAGGGAAGATCCTACTTGGGAAGAAGGGTCTTTACAAAGAGGATCAATCCAGGCTGATCCTGAGTGGAAACCCGTAGAGGCCGGGCACTTGCACGGTCAAGGGAGAACCTATCTTCTTTTAGATCCAGATTCAAAGAAAGGATTAGCGATATAGGTATATGATTTGATCACATATTCAATTTCAACATACAATCAGCATATGTAAATTTTAGCATATGAAGTAGATCCTTGTATGTTTATTCTTGTGCATGCATGATTTAGATTAAAAAAAAATTTAATCTTCTATTCTGCTGCGGTGTTTGAAAAAAAAAATTGAAACACACATGCATCTGCATCACCATTGAAAATCCAATAAATATAACTTAGCTTTTCTGACATCACATTTTGTCAGACTTCGATGGATTTATTCCACATTCTGCATCAAGTCACATTTGTGAGCTGTTTAACATTGCTTTCCTTTCAGCCATAGGAAAATTACATCGCACCTGGCTTGTGCTAGGTGATAACAAAAGGTTTGCAGTCGGATTTAGAGTCTAATTGGCTTTCTATTCTCTGAAAAATATTTAATAAAAACCTCTCGAGTTGGTTATGCATGAAACAGTAAAAAAATGGGCAACCGGTTGCCAATACTTCCAATGTGTCAGAGATGTGGGGCCATGTCTTAAATACTATTCCATCTCTTGAATAAGCGCATGCTCCCTCTCTCTAGCTATTCCCTCCATTTTTGTTTTGGCTATGCCTAGGTACATATAAAAAATTTAGGTTAAGACCTTTTTCCCACATAGATGATGTTTTTTTTTCTTTTTGCTTCTTTTTCTTTTCATTTCATTATCTTGTTTAGAGATCTATGGGAAAGGAGAGCACTTGAGAGAGATTAGAGGGGTTTCTTAGGTTCCGATTGGGTTTTTTCTCTGATATATGGGATTCTGTGCGAGTTGTGGTGGTGTGGGTTGGTTCCTTGAGGTTTTGAGATCTTAATCTTGGTAGAAGCATGATATTTTGCAGGGTTGGGGGAGGGTGAAGGGTAGGAGGAGGAAGGAGAAGAAATGTGAAGAAGAAAATGATGGACATTGTAGAGAGAGAGAGAGAGAGAGAGGAGAGGGCGGGTTCTCTTTTTCTTCACTACCAGAGGAAGCGAGAGGAGGGAGAAGAGTAGGGTTTTAGGGGAAGAAGGTGGAGTGCTTTATTTGAGGATGACATCAAGTTTAATACTTTGGAGAATTGTGTTCAACTTAGATAGCAAAAGGCTCTACTGTTTCCACCCCAGATGGGTGGAAAGCGGATAATTTTATTTTCTGATGTGGTGTGAGAAGCACATTTTGGATACCTTTTGAGCTGCTTGATCTTTAAAAAAAAGAATATATATAGAAGGAATTGTCATCTAATATTTAAATACTTTAATGAGGTACTTTGCTGAAGTTTGATGGATAATAGACTCAATTAAATTATCTTAGCTGGCATATATTGATGGTTTGCTGAAAAGATAGGAGAAAGAAATGTGTCTTGCGATTATCACTAGAGAAGGCTTCAGTTGGATTCATGCATTGAAGAAGTTTTTGCTGACCTTGAAATGGAATTGAAGAGCAACTTAGAAAACCTAGGGGCATACTTGCAGTGGTTAGAGAAGAACCATTCCAGTACCCAAAGAACTAGACTGGACTAACTTTTTTAGTGCGAGCCTAGTTCCCTTCTTAAATTGATTTAGCCTGAATAGCTAAAACGAGTTAGCTCGAGCTAAAACGATTAATCAAGTAGCCCGAACATAAATACATAATTAACGGACCTTTACGAGATCTAGTGTTCTGGCTTTAGTCTTCCCGCATTGAAGAGCCCTAGCCCCTGCCCTTGGCTGTGGTCTATGTCCATCCGTCGGCCATTGTCGTCTTCCGTCTTCCCTCATCGCTCATTGCAAGCCCGACCTAGCCCGACATTCAAGCCCGAGCCTAAGATCTAATTAATTTTCATTCTTCGTTTCCTTCGGAGAGGGTGCGTCACCGAGTTCACTTCGTCGGATGGTGAAGCTTTAGAGGGGGATCAGCCAAGGGTGGCGGTTTTTCTTTAAGAGGCTCTGTTGGAAGAGGGATGGCTTTCAGAGCCTCCTTGAGATACCGTGGGTCTTCTTCATGAGTGGGGTGGAGAAAGGCATGGCATCGAGTGGGCCCGAGAGCGCCCACCGCTCGATCGGCCCAGAGAGGAAACCCTGATCGAGCGGCCTCGATGCGGACCCTCTGCCCCCTTTGGAGAGCTAGAGGGGGATGGTAGAGAAGGATCTAGAGCTTCGGAAGCCGGCGGGCTATGATCGGGTGGTGACGAAGGTGGGGGCATCATAGACTTAGAGGGGGGCGGAGTTGGCAGAGACGAAGGCGTCAGAGATGGTTTTGAAGGCAGTCTTGGCGGTGGCGGCAGCGGCAGCGGAGGACAAGGCGGAGGAGAAGCGTGAGTGGGTGGGCTGGCCCAAATGGATTTGGGTCGGGCTTGGGTCTGGATTTTTTCACATTTATCGGGCCTAAGCCTAGTCTGAAGCCTGAAAATAATTTTTGGGTTGGGCTCGGGTAGAGGTGGGGCCCCGCCCAACCCGGCCCGATTCAACCCTTAACTATTTCCACCCTAGAGGGTTGGAAAGCAGATAATTTTGTTTCTTGATGTGGTGTGAGAAGCATATTTTGGATATCTTTTGACCTGAACGATCTTTAAAAAAAGAATATATACAGAAGGAATTGTCATCTAATATTTAAATACTTTAATGAGGTATTTTGCTGAAGGTTGATGGATAGCAGACTCAATTAAATTATCTAAGCTGGCAGATATTGATGGTTTGCTGAAAAGATAGGAGAAAGAAATGTGTGACTTGGGGTTATCACCAGAGAAGGCTTCAGTTGGATTCATGCATTGAAGAAGTTCTTGCTGACCTTGAAATGGGATCGAAGAGCAACTTAGAAATTGTAGGGGCAGACTTGTAGTAGTTAGAGAAGAACCATTCCATTTACCCAGAGAACTAGACTGGACTAACTTTCTATGCTTACATCAAAATATGGTTGGTGATTTTGGCCATTCAAGCCTCTGCATGAGCATTTTTCTTCAAATACACGAGCATGAGCAATTTGTCATGAAGTAACCATATGCTCTTGGCACATGGTATATGGGAGCAGTAGAGGAGAGGACACACTTTCAAGGAAATGGAGAGGAATAGTAAACTCACCTCCATGTTACTATGGGAATTTGGAATATTTTACTCTACATACTCTGGGAAGTAGGAATTTGAAACTCTCGGTCCGAAATTTGAACGTGATATCTAATATATTTAATATATATATATATATATATGTGTGTGTATATATGTATATGTATATATATATATGTATATATTTATGTATATGTATATGTACATATATATATATATGTATATATATATATATATATATATGTATATATATATGTATATATATATATATAAATGGAGAAAAAATCTTAAATTTACTAAAAAAATAAAATAATTTATAAATAACTTATAATCTATATGATGCATAAAATATATTTTTTCATTATTTTTAATTATTTTTAAAAATATACAAAATAGATATTTATAAATCAATAAAATAAAATATTTTTTCGAGAAAAAATCACATCCTGTGCATGGCATGGGGTTATAAGCTAGTTTGAACATATAATTGCTTCATGCTTGAACTTTTCCCCTTAGAATTCAGTCAAACAAAATAAAGTACGGAGCATGAGATTGAACAACAAAACAGTCACTTCATCCAGGCAGTTAAAGGAAATATTTTCAGGAAAGCAAAAAAATGTAAAAATTGGTCACAGGAAAAGACTATATCATTGCTAACCGTATGATAGCTAACCTAGCAAATGTATATTTCCCAGAACAACAAATTGAGGCAAGTCCTCAAACTCTGTTAATGTCAAGAAAGTGTTGTCAGAAAAATATACCACATGAATATTGATTCTCTATCTTTTTGGGCTAACTATGTTAATTAAAAACTTTTACTGTTCTGTCAAATAATCTTTCACTCTTTGAAAAAGAAAAGCTGAATATCAAGTCTCTGTAGAATATAGCTTCTTGTATTCATATCCCTTGGGTGGGATAATCCCAAATTAGAATCAAATCCTAGATAAATAAACAAACTGAAGTTATGTTCATAATAGGGTTAATGAGTTAT